>NC_091184.1:17327013-17544513 GCF_040958095.1 Procambarus clarkii | reverse complement strand
GAGGATAAGTATGTGGGCATGTGTACATCATCTCAAAGGTTTCCCGGGATGTTATGATGCGTGGCGTCCGGCCAGGCGTCACTTGAGAGTCATGTTGGGAAGGGGATGGGAGCTATGTGGTTGGTATACAGTCATTTAGGGAGGAGGAGGAGGAGGAGGAGTATGTAGGTTATGTTGTGTAAGGGGAGGGGAACCCCCATACCTGAGAGGATATCATTGACGTACTTTAGTTCCCCCTACAGGAGGCCGTAAGTGATGAGGGGGATATGAGAGAGCAGCCTCTTGCGGATGTGGTCCATTTGCCTTAATTGTTTTTCAATGTCTTCAGAGTGGTCTTGGAGATGTCCACCCCAACAGGACTCTCCCACCACTGCGGATTCGTTAAGGAGGAACGTTGTTCTTACTTCCGCCGGCAGGTCCACACCTGTCATCATCAATCACTCCCACCCCTTATCCCCTCCTCTCCCCATACCATCAACCATTGTTCTGTGCAAAGCCTTTAGTATTATTTCTGTTAATATGTGTAAGCTGTATTGTAAAGTGACCAACATGGCAACAACATCATTCTTTGCCCAAATAGCATTTTTTTTAAGAGCAATAAACAAGGGAAAAGTAAACACATTATATATAAATTTATTTCTTTTATTAAACACTTAAGCGATTTACAACGATAATAATAATAATAATAATAATAATAATAATAATATAATAATAATAATAATAAGACTTCTTCTTGGTTTAGCTAGCAGAGAGATGGGGAAAGGTTTTCATTCAGTCCATCGAACCTTCCCGGCATGCTAGTCAACCATCCAATCTGTAGAAAGGGTTTAGGTAGTAGACAGACAGATTAGGAGTCATTCATCCACTCCATCAAACCTTCCCAGCACGCTAGTCAGCCAGCCAATCTCTAGAAAGGGAAAAAGGTTATAAGCTTTTGTTGTCAATGTTGTAAAAATAAATACAGACATTATTATGTTCATCATTCAATCCTAACATAAAGTATTACTCACCGCACTATCATCCTAGCCAACTTCGTCACACAACGTTTCACACTCAGCATCAGTACCGTTTAAGCAGAATGTTTGCTTACACACAGGCCTTTTCAACTGAGAATAATTGAATTTCAACACTTTTTCATCATTCTTGCGAAATTTACCATATTTAAATGCTTCATCAAAGTGAAGCAGGGCCGCCTCTAAGCCTAGTCTGGAAAAATGATAGGCAAAATAAACGGCGTAAATCCCACAGAAGTAACTATTCAAGGATTGAATCCTTTTCTTCATAATATATAGGGTATAGTCTTGCAAGTAGGACATAAACTCTTCGAAATATCTTGAATAAGATCCTATTGCAGGATTGGCATAGCTGTCTAGTATAACTATCTCGCTTCTACCTTCATCCTTATTTACATAGAATGTTATCCAATGCCCCATTTTATTACGAGAACCCGACTCCAGAGTGTTGATTATGAACACCACAGGTCTTTCTTTATGTATTTTTGTCAGTATTTTCCTTACGTCATCAGCTAGGAAACATCCTAGATAGTCTACCTTATCACCTAAATTACTTCTGATAGCCTCATTTATTTCCAAACAATTCATATTAATATTTATCCTCGCGTATCGCAAATAACGCGACGATCCGCGTTAATGCTGATCACACCTGTTGTAGACCCGTAAATTAGAATGACTTTATTTCTAGCCTCACCGCGTTTAAATTCCAAAGCGATCCTCAGATTACCACTTTTTTCAATCGGAATGGTGTCATCAATATCCTCGGGTTGTAAATTAAAGACCAGTATGGTTCCACCATTCACATATGTCATAAGATAATATATTGTCTTTATCGAAGCCTAAGGCTTGTAATGCAGTGTAATACAACTTGGCGCAGTTATGAGGGAAGTCGCACCCAATATTGACAATATTACTGCTATTCTGCGATATTAATACTTTACTAAGCTCGCAGTTTTCCAAATATAGTGGGTTTCGATTATATGCACCAGACACTGCCTCCATATCAAGGATGATCATATATAAATGTTCTGGTATAACAGTCCCCCACGGTTGGTCCATTGTTATCGAGCGCTGACCTGTGCCCAATATATACATTCTGCACCATGGCTTTATTAACGGCTACTAATCCTTCAGGGTACGGCAATACCCGATCCACCCATAGACGTGTAGACTTGATATTGTATTTAAAATTAGCGTGTTCATTATCGCTGAGTATAAGCCATTTATCAGGTTGAAGTTCGAGCCGCACCCTGATGTCCACATTATCCAAAACGTATTCACTAACGATGTGACATCCAGCATTAGTTTAAAACAAGTATTCACGCCACTCGTTTTCATATCAGTCATCCGTTGCTTCTCACCAGCCGAGGCGTTAGTGAAATAACCAGCTTCAATTTTACCAGGATCGACGCGGTTAAAAAACTGTGACAGTTTATCATAGTGGTTAGCCTTACACCCAGAAATCGTAGATAATAACTTTATGTATGACCAGAATGAGAATAATGAGCTGGTTTCAACTACTGTTTCGTTTAAATACACAATAGCGGATTTGAATAGAGTTTGCGATAATCCATTCACCAACGAAACGTTTTTAGCGTCTCCTAAAGGCGTTATTCCATCTTCTTCGGTTAGATCAATAGACAACTCCAAAGCTATAGATGATAAATCCACCAGTTGACCATTCACTTCCCTTGATGATGAATTCCAGATAGGTGTCTGTAAACTTATTATTGACCCCAGAATTCACAGGTAATACATCCACCGTTTGTCTGCTTGCAATTGTTGATTCTATCAATCGAGGGGAAAATACTTTAGGAAAGGCTTCACTAACAGCAGCTGTATAGTGTTCTAATGGCACCTGGAGGCCAAGAGCGTTATATCCGGCCATGTTCGCGCTTTAGACAACACCAGCCGAGTGAGAAGAACTTATGACAGCACATCATTATATTTTGTTTTAGTAAAACGTTTGATGTTTACTAATTTTTTTGTTTGTTTATTCTTTTTCTGCACTCTTCCGCCTATCATTTGCTTCCCCACTCCTTTCAATGTTTCAATTCCGCGTTTCTTAAGAGATTGTTTGAAAGTTTGTTTGTCATTATTAATGTCGTCTAGTACGTTCTGCCCCAAGCTAAGCGCAGCCGGAGCCAGAGTCCTCATGATAAAGGGCGCTGCTCGACGCGCTATCCCGCTTAAAAGAGGAAAATATTCCTCCTCCACGCGTATAACGTCTACTGCTGTTGAAAATCCGTATATCATCAGTCCCCCCACCTCTAGGAGGGGTTAACAGAATGTATAATTCCTCAACAGAGGGAAGAATAAAGTGGACACGCATTTCTCCGCTTGTTTCAGGACGAATGAGGAGTAGGGGGAAAGCGTTGGTGTTATATCCCTCTTGCAACGGGACGTATATGCAAGACTGCTATGGTGCACCCACGTTCATCAAAATGTATTGGGTTACCATCTTGATCCCTAATAGTGATGCTGATGCTGTCTATGATGTTGGTGTTAAGACGCACATATAGTTTTTTATTGTTGCTGTTATCACTTCCATTTAGGGAGATTACATCCAAAATATTTACAGACTGGTTTCCATATCTAGTAGAAGAGATTTTATCGTAATAAACACACAGAATATCAACTCCTCCTCTAGGCATTGGTGGGAATAGACTACACTCGAGGCATACTGACGTTTTGCGAATATGTCATATTCTATTTCTGGAACTAAGCCCAACACTTTCCCAAAGCGGTTCCAAATGATAACGTAACTCTACTGATGTTTTTATGCCCCGTTGCAGAGCTAATATTCTCCTCACTAATCACAGTAGTGAACTTGTTTCGATTGGAGGAAGAATCATATTTAATAAAATGCGTTTCCATATTTAGCTGAAAATTGTTTTAATGACTTTCCTAAAAAAAACTCAGTTTAGCATTACTTGAAAATATGGCCTCTATTTCTGTATTAATCGTGGTATTAATTTCTTTTATAGTTCCAGCTAAAACATCAGATGATAATAAATGCTTTGAATGCATGTATTTCCCCTCACCCACTTTCTCATACGTAACGCCTACACGTATATATGCCTCAGGATTATTACGCTTAATAACGTAATGTGAAGTGGGGAGGAGTAATTTTTGTAGACACATTTCATAACTCCTCCTGGAATCTAATTCTAGCTGGTTAAACTATCGATTTTGGAAAGATGCGGGGATGTTATTGGGGAATAAATGCGTATCTGATACGCTGGTGGCGTATATCACGTGAGTGTCCATCGCTCTATCTCCTTAGACTGCTTTTTGCCTAGTAAAGCTAGTTTACACATTACATACACATTTATATACACCCACCTGTTAATATACGATCCAAGAATCTTTCCTTTTACTGTGAGGATCAATCTTTGCAGTTGCCTTTCTCTTAACAGATGGAGCCTCATACACTTGACTGCTTGCTGTAGTATTACGGAATAAATCTCGTGATGTAGATGTTAGTGTGAAAAACAGTTGAGCAATGGGGAGTTTATCCGGTAAAAAAAATAGATTTAAGCACAGTCATTTTATGTATAATGTCGTTAATTATATGTATGCCAGATACTGGAGCCAATACATTTCCATTCAGATCCCAACGAACGATTCCGGTAGCATCATAATGGTTTAGCAAGGATCTTGCATATTCATGATCTCGCACTTTCAACTTCAAATCTATTAAATGTTTATGGAAGGGTTGGTATGCAACTGAGGAGGTGATTTGACAGTAAGATGTTGAGCAACAGCTTTCACAGTGGGGTAAGCAGGGCTGTGTGCAGCTTTCCGGTTGTCCACTATTTTGCGCGGTACGAGATAAAAGGCTTTCATTTTACTTTACTTACTGAACAACCTTGTAATTAAACTAGCTGCAATCGGTAAAATAATGGATAAAATACTGCCTCCTCGTTTGCAGGTTAATATCTGTTTCTTAGTTGACAGAAGGTTTCTTACAGGCTAGTGACCGAATAAGCAATTTATATTTTTTCAACTTTTTAATGACCTTGTTGGGCACAGGCAATTTTTTTTTAAAGTTATTAAAAATTTCTGATAAACAATTTATATGAGGTTTCTTCAATTTTTCGATCAACTGTTTTCTCGAGGAATACTGAAGTTTTGATAATAGTTGGATCAATTCCTTGTATTTATAAACGAAGGGCTTCTTCATTATAAATGTAATATTGCAGCAGCATCAATCCATTGATCGAATGATCGATCATAACCTGCGTACCTAACTTTATACTGAAGTTTGCCAGAGACTCTACGTTGACCCAATACCTTTTCAATATTAAAGGTTTTGAGGTAAATGTGTTGGTGTTAATTCTTGTTTATAGAAGCCACCATCAATTTCTTCCCCATTCAGATCTTTTAGAAAGTATAAAGGGATGTGTTGTCTCCGATCAATACGTGTAACTGTAAATATCTCTCGGGTGTTCTGCTGCTTAAACCCTTTCTTAAACTTTGAAATGCGATCAGATAGAGTGATGCGTACTGTATCACCAACACTCAATCGAGGAATGACAGTTCTCTTTGATTTGCTCGGGCTTTTATACATTAAATCAAATTGTTTGGCGTGTTCGCTGGGCGAGGATAGAGCGTGCACCTCCGTGGGTGTCTTCCCCCCTCAATCCTCTGTGTGGGGTTAAATTATATGTTTTCACAATATCTGGTAGATTCTGCATGTATTTTAAAGTGTTGTGCGCCGTCATAAACTTGTAAAGTTTACCTTTAAAAGTACGTATGAACCGCTCAGCGATTGAAGCTTTAGTCTCCTGAGAAAATACACTATATAACTGTACTTTCTTTGCTGCCAGCATTTTTTTTCATAGTGGCGTTATAAAATTCGCCAGCTCGATCAGAATTATTTTTGCGCACTCCCTGAGAATGAGGTGAATCTAGAATTAAAGCCAGAGCTTTACTGGTACTTTTCCCGTCCTTGCTGCGTAAGGGTACTACTTGGGCGTACCTGGAGAAAATATCTACACATACGAGTAAATATTTCACTCCGTCATTATATTTGTCCAATAAACTCATCTCGGCCAAGTCTATAGCTTGAAATAGTCGTGGTTCAGGGGTTAACACCCGACGCCGAGGGAATTTATGTGGTTGTAAATAATGCAACGTATAGGAGTCAGAGCTTTTCAGATAGTCCTTTATATCGGCTAGAGTTATACTAGAGTTAATTAATTTGGCGGCCTTATACAACCTCTGTACCCCTCCAAGCCCACCGCTAGATGATGGGTCATTATATACTCGTTCCAGTACATCTTTCTAGCTCACCATTGGTAAACTATCTCATAGGGCGGTTCTGAACAATATTACCGCGTAATGTTATAGTAGAGGGAGTGTTCGAGCCCAGATCTACTTGCATATACCCGTAGGGTTGGCTAATAACTTTCTTATATAACTCTACAAATTTCTTTGAATCCTGTTTCCTAAATATTTGACGTCCGAGTGTTTTCAATTTGTGACAGGTCTCTTGATTTAAACAATATGAAATGAGAAGCATTTAAACTAATATTCCTCGAATATTTACCAGGAAAAAAATATATTTTGAGTAATCAATATGACGGAAACCATGAAATGTCGGCCCCTAGAAAACACGTCTGATACGAGTTTTGAATTCGCAGACTCTGTAAAAAGGTCATCATAGATTACTAAGATATGTGAGTCATTATCAACTCGCTCTTTCACAGGATCAATAATGGTTGAATGCTCGATCAGCTTCCTTTTAATTTGTGGATCTGATCGTAATTCAGAGTAACCTCCTCTGCATATAATTATTGAGGAGAGCTTGTGTTGATACTTCCTTACAAGTTTACTGCACAAGTAGGATCTTCCGCTGTTTGAATAACCAGCAATAATAACACGAGATGGTTCTCGGAAAATATCTAGATGTTCCTCATGGATTATATCATAGGAACTGTCCATGATTAATGCTTCGTTAAGACTGCTAAAAACTAAGGAAATGAGGTGGTATTTATACAAACATAGTCATTTACAGGTGTTTTATTCACATATTTTTATGTACAGCAACAATTTTTTTTTTAAACTAATCATAGTTCTTACAGTTCACAAACAATAATATTAAACATCCTATTCATTTAGGATAAATAGTTCTAGTCATATGGATCATCGATCTTAATACTAACTAAATTGTACAACATAAAATTTAGTGAGGGTTGAATAGTTTCTGAGCTGTAGCATCGCGTTTGCTCCAGAGGCAGAATATTGAGTAGAGTCTCTGTGGTTGCTCTACTTCCTCTTCCTCCTCCATAAACACTTCTTCCATCTCTTCCTCTCCCACTTCTACATCTATCTCAGCATCATTGTTATTGGGAATATCAGGATGACCATACGCTAAGGACTGTGTGGGGCTTAAAATGTAGTGTTTATCGTCAAATGGTGACAATCCTCTGCATGTACTGCGACATGTACAAATCTTTCCTTGCACGTTACGTATAGATCTCGACACAAACCTGATTGAAGTGTTTGTTTCAAGAGTGTACTGAAACGAGTCGTGTGAGAGTTTCTCTTGTAGGTGGTATGGCACACCCCTTTCACTTACAAGTGTGCTCCCCATCATGCGTGGTGAACGAATATGTTTTAGGTCTGAGAGCAATTAACTGGTTAATAATCTTAGAGCCTATTTCAGAATTGAGCAATCCTAGTTCACCTTCTCGCGCTTTAGAGTAGGATGGATGTGTGACATTAAAATTACTAAAATCCATACAGTCGAAGAGAGGAGACTTATTCAACTTTTCAAAACACATCCTGACAGTCCAGTTTAATGATGAAAGAGTCTGTGTCTGTATATAACAGACTCGCTTTATCGCCATACACGGGTTTGACAACATCATACCAGAACTCATAGAGACGCCTAGCAATTTGAAGTATATGATAACCCAGATACGTAGGAGTGTTGACTAGGAGAGACTTCTGTTTGATAGTACATATCACACGATCCTTACTTAACAAAAGACTCCGCTTGAAGAACGGGTTTCGAGCATGTTTCAGGAAATGTCTACGATCTGTGACCAAATAGTGTTTGTTCCCATATTTAGATACATCTGTGAGACTCTTTCCATATATAGAGTTTGATAGGAGTTTGAAAACCTTTTTTTTTTATCGCGCATTTGGTACTGGCACGTTCACGAACATGGGTTTCAATGAAGTCCTTTAAGGTAGCTCTCCTGCTCGAATTCGTAGATGTCGTGAACTTTCTAATCCAATGCGTATGAGTAACTGTAACAAGTCCAGACTAACGAGGTAATCTTTTTGAGGAAGGTGCGAAGCAATTAATTTAGTGTTGTTTTTAGGCAGACCGCGACTTTCTTCTGTAAGAATATTCTTACTGTAGGGTGAAATATGATCCTCGGTAATGCAAGTATGTGAAAGAACTAGGGGAAATTCATCTGTATACCTAGCTACCTCCGGTCGGACCTGCAGTGTATCACACAACACCCAATATCCCTTGGACCCATCACATGGGATATTCTCCAAGCCTTGCTCTAGCAGCACGTCACGCTCATTGTGTGTCAGTTTCCGAATCCGCCACGAGGGAGCAGTTCAGTCACACACGCCCCGTAAAGACTATTAAAATTGAGGTAGATGATGTAGCTACTATCTTCCCCTAGATCTAAGCCTGTATGCTGGTTCTCCACATTCGTGTACTTCACAATGGTGAACCCACCTCGGAGATTGCGACGAAGTAAATCATATAACAATGGGTCTGACACAACATCAAGTTCAACTTTCGGTTTAAGCAAGAATGCATCCCAGGCAAATGAGGGTAAAGAAATGTAGTGGAAAATGTGTAATTTGTAGAGAGCAAGCATGGTATCTCGCCAGACTGTGAACACATCAGCTAGCAAACCTGTGTCCACTTTGAGGTAAAGGAGCAGATACTCCCCTATGTTGCGACATTTAGCCAAATCAAAAATTTTAAGGCTTGTTTATAATCTTTTTCTGACAACTCTTCGTCTTTTAGTGTATTGTAAAACTTATCACGAGAAGGAAGGTGTGGTTCATCTAACACACTCATAGAGGATAAATAATCATAGCAGAATGATTGTTTACCCTTGAGCAGTTTTGGGATGGCTGCTTTATTTACACCTTTTAACATAGCCAAAGTGAATGTGGTAGGTTTCCCACTATCAATATGATCCTTGGCTATTCTTCCTAGCGAGCCGTTGAGAAGGGCTAAACTATCCAAAAATCTTAAGTTTTTCACATCAACTTTCATAAATTTAAATCCATCCTTGGCTAATATATCTATTTCACTTCCTGGTCTATCTTTCATCTCGTTTAGGATCACTCCTAAATCATAGGAAGCGTTGTGGGAAAATGTGTATAGGAACTTGTATGAATTTACACACTGCAAATTACATCTATCACAGTAAGCTGCTTGATAATTGTGGAATCTTACTGTGTGGTCGTGATGCCGGACTTTGATTACATCTTCTCCGTTAAAAGGTTCATCACAGAGTTCACAGGCTGTTTTTGTCTCAAATATTGCCTGTTGCTGAGACATGTGAAGTTCATAGGATACTAACCCCTTCTTGATTCTAGCCCATGACGGTTTTAGCGTGGTTGCAAAGTGATTGACCGCATCTTTACCCAAATAAGTGTCTTTCTCAACAATATTCATCTGCCTGTCAATGATGATGTACGCATACGCTACTGCGTTGTGACGTGATTCTATCATTCCCTTAGGGTTCGAGCGGTCTAACATGCACTCAAAGTCATAAAAGCACATGTGACTAGGAACCATATCCCCGTCCGTAGTTACGGAAAGTAATCTTCCTCTCTGGCGGGTAAAATTTGAGAGTCTGATGTACTTTGCATGTGCTTTCATGACTCTGCATGCGATCTGCTGGGAGTGATATCATACAACAATGACAAAAGCTGTGACGACTTGGGATTAGATCTCCATGACCTCGCATATTACGTACATATTGGTTAAAAATCCTTAATTAATACTAAGTGTTGAGCTTCCAACATCAGCAATGGTATGACATCTGTATATCCTCCTCTTCCCTTCCTAGCTAGTGTAATGTAGTGTCGTTGTCGTCTAGCATTTTCATCTCTTTCTAGTGAATAGATGAATATACTGACTTTATTCATTTTCTCTACCTTGTGAATATCCTCACACGTTACTGCAGAATTGACATCTGCTGGCCAAATAATGTGACTGAGACACCATCTCGCTTCTCCACACCGTTTACGAATATTATCTAGGTGCATCCCCTTAGCTAAACATTTATAAGCTGCAACACACTGCATAAGGCAAATATCAGCCTCTCTCTCTGGATTGAAAACCAGCTGCTTTCCGCGCAAGCCTTCAGGATAGTCTACATGAGAGCCTAATCTTATCGGGTGTTCAATCTGACCACAGTTAATGTAAAACCCGGTGAGCCGCTCAACCAAGACATTGGACCCCTCCCTCTCTTCAAGGTATTGAGATATTTTCCCTGTCAATTCGTCAGCCCAAAAATCAACAAGTGTATCTACTTCCTCTTGAGTTACTGTTCGCCCCTCACCCCGTATGGGAAAGCCGTCGTTATTTATAGGATCCAATAGATTCTCCTCCTCACCGTCTTGTTGTACATTTAAATTCCGCACAATTAGAGTGATGTCTGGGTAAATTAGTAGGGATGGGTGTTGTGGGGAGAAAAGGGCGCGTATCTCATTAATGAAAAATTCACTGTGTGTTCTCAGATAGAGTCATAGGGAGGTGTTAACATGCTCTGGTATGGAGAATGAAAGCCGAACATAACTGCCATTATAGTTATCAATTCGATCCAGCAGCTGAGGTGGAATTTCTAGGGCAGGTGGGGGAGAGGGAGAGAGCGCTGGTGGGGGTGATGGGAGAGGACTAGGAGGGGTGGGGGGTGGTGATAGTCCCCCTCCGAGATGAATGGGCAAGACTGCGCGGACAGCTATTATGCCAGACGGTGCTAACCAGTCAGAATTGTCAGACACTGACGAGTCAAGGTCAAGGTCTGCTGAGCTGTCTTCTGAGACAAGGATATTCTCATGGACTGTGATGCTGTTTTTAACGGTAGTGTTCTCACCACTGCTGCTGCTGCTGTTGCTGCTGCTGCTGCAGCTGTCGCTGATGGCCGAACCTCTGCTGCTGATAGATTTGGGTATGGGTCTGGGAAGGAAGGGGGGATTGAGTGAGCGCGAGAACGACCCCTCCCCTCCCTGTGAATGGAGGGGAGCGAACCAGATATGGGTAATGTCCGCTCTGGTGTGCTGTCTGTGTCTGTGTCTGTCGAAATGTCGCTCTCAGCGCTGCTGGATACCAAGTCTATGCATTGCAGTGTAGAATCTGCAAAAAAAAAACATTATCTCTAGAAAGAAAGAATGAAAAGCATATATATATATATATATATATATATATATATATATATATATATATATATATATATATATATATATATATATATATATATATTTTATTAAATATGACCGAAAAAGTAAGATTAATAATTCTAACACGAATTTTCTCAATCTTTCGTACATTATGCTTCACTGTTGGAGGTAAATCAAAAATCACTTCTCCAAAATTCATTTTTATTTCTAGTCTGACGCGACACGGGCGCGTTTCGTAAAACTTATTACATTTTCAAAGACTTCACAAATACACAACTGATTAGAACTTGCGTTTCCCTGATTTTATATCTACATTTGAGTGAGGTGGGAAGGGTGATGTGGCATTACATTTGAGTGAGGTGGGAAGGATGATGTGGCATTAGAGGATATTAATAGGGTATTAAAAGTATCAACACAAGACAGAACACGAAACAATGGATATTGAATAGAAGTGTTTGTAGAAAGCCTATTGGTCCATATTTCTTGATGCTTCTATATTGGAGCGGAGTCTTGAGGTGGGTAGAATATAGTTGTGCAATAATTGGCTGTTGATTGCTGGTGTTGACTTCTTGATGTGTAGTGCCTCGCAAACGTCAAGCCGCCTGCTATCGCTGTATCTATCGATGATTTCTGTGTTGTTTACTAGGATTTCTCTGGCGATGGTTTGGTTATGGGAAGAGATTATATGTTCCTTAATGGAGCCCTGTTGTTTATGCATCATTAAACGCCTAGAAAGAGATGTTGTTGTCTTGCCTATATACTGGGTTTTTTGGAGCTTACAGTCCCCAAGTGGGCATTTGAAGGCATAGACGACGTTAGTCTCTTTTAAAGCGTTCTGTTTCGTGTCTGGAGAGTTTCTCATGAGTAGGCTGGCCGTTTTTCTGGTTTTATAGTAAATCGTCAGTTGTATCCTCTGATTTTTGTCTGTAGGGATAACGTTTCTATTAACAATATCTTTCAGGACCCTTTCCTCTGTTTTATGAGCTGTGGAAAAGAAGTTCCTGTAAAATAGTCTAATAGGGGGTATAGGTGTTGTGTTAGTTGTCTCTTCGGAGGTTGCATGGCTTTTCACTTTCCTTCTTATGATGTCTTCGATGAAACCATTGGAAAAGCCGTTATTGACTAGAACCTGCCTTACCCTACAGAGTTCTTCGTCGACTTGCTTCCATTCTGAGCTGTGGCTGAGAGCACGGTCGACGTATGCGTTAACAACACTCCTCTTGTACCTGTCAGGGCAGTCGCTGTTGGCATTTAGGCACATTCCTATGTTTGTTTCCTTTGTGTAGACTGCAGTGTGGAAACCTCCGCCCTTTTCCATGACTGTTACATCTAGAAAAGGCAGCTTCCCATCCTTTTCCGTCTCGTAAGTGAAACGCAGCACGGAACTCTGCTCAAATGCCTCCTTCAGCTCCTGCAGATGTCTGACATCAGGTACCTGTGTAAAAATGTCGTCAACATACCTGCAGTATATGGCCGGTTTCAAGTTCATGTCGACTAAGACTTTTTGCTCGATGGTACCCATGTAGAAGTTTGCAAACAGGACACCTAGGGGAGAACCCATAGCGACCCCATCTACTTGCTTATACATATGCCCATCCGGGCTCAAGAAGGGTGCCTCTTTAGTACAAGCTTGGAGTAGTTTCCTCAGAATACTTTCTGGCATGTCAAGAGGAGTACAGGCTGGATCACGATACACTCTGTCGGCTATCATTCCGATTGTCTCGTCCACAGGTACGTTGGTAAACAGCGATTCTACGTCCAACGAGGCTCTTATCCCTGTGGCCCGTGCGCCCCGCAGTAAGTCCACAAATTCCTTTGGAGACTTCAGGCTGAAGGCGCAAGGAACATAAGGAGTCAGCAGGCCGTTGAGTCGCTTTGCCAATCTGTACGTGGGTGTGGGTATCTGGCTAATGATTGGCCGAAGTGGGTTTCCAGGCTTGTGCGTCTTGACATTTCCATACGCATATCCAGGTTTATATTCCCCAATGATCTTTGGCAGGTGGAGTCCGGATTTCTTGGCGTTCACAGTTTCGATCAGTTTGTTGACCTTTGTTTTTAATTCGGCTGTAGTGTCCTTCGTTACCCTTTGGAACTTAGTTTGGTCAGAGAGTATGATGTTCATTTTCGCCAGATATTCGTCTTTTTTAAGAATGACATATATTGGCGACTTGTCACCTCTCCTGACAACTATCTCCTTGTTCTCACGAAGGCTTTTAGCTGCCGCTCTAAGCTCGGGGGACAGTATGGTGCTTCTGTAGTTGCCTCGATTCTTTCCTCCTTCTGCAATAAGTTCTGCTTGTAAGGTATCTTTGGTAGTGACCTTCTTTTGTGTCTCGAGGTCGAATATGTCGTCCAACAGAATTTCCAACTCCACTTTCCGGGCCATTTCACTCGGTCTGGACATAACATGACAGTTTATGCCCAGATTTAGGAGAGTGACTTGGTCCTCAGTGAGGTTAATTCCTGCAAGGTTCAGGAAGCCATCTCTTGGTCGTGGAATTGCCATAGGTCCTCCATATAATGTTGTTAGTTTCTTGATAATCCTTGTTTCAGTGCTGAGGTGATGTTGGTCTGTGAGGATGTCGAGGTGTTGTTCAATGCGGGTACGGATACTATGGTCGATGTTGCTATTTCTCCACTCGTTTGTAGCATGAAGTAGTTGCGTTTTTTTTGTCTTTGATTTCATTCTCTGCCTTGTATATCTGATCACGAATCAGATCCTGGCGATATTTTATCGTGAAGGCTTGATTCCTTGCTGCTGGGTCGTGCACTTTAACATTAGTATATTTTGGTAGCAGTCTTTCCTGTAGACATATTTTATTAAATATGACCGAAAAAGTAAGATTAATAATTCTAACACGAATTTTCTCAATCTTTCGTACATTATGCTTCACTGTTGGAGGTAAATCAAAAATCACTTCTCCAAAATTCATTTTTATTTCTAGTCTGACGCGACACGGGCGCGTTTCGTAAAACTTATTACATTTTCAAAGACTTCACAAATACACAACTGATTAGAACTTGCGTTTCCCTGATTTTATATCTACATTTGAGTGAGGTGGGAAGGGTGATGTGGCATTACATTTGAGTGAGGTGGGAAGGATGATGTGGCATTAGAGGATATTAATAGGGTATTAAAAGTATCAACACAAGACAGAACACGAAACAATGGATATTGAATAGAAGTGTTTGTAGAAAGCCTATTGGTCCATATTTCTTGATGCTTCTATATTGGAGCGGAGTCTTGAGGTGGGTAGAATATAGTTGTGCAATAATTGGCTGTTGATTGCTGGTGTTGACTTCTTGATGTGTAGTGCCTCGCAAACGTCAAGCCGCCTGCTATCGCTGTATCTATCGATGATTTCTGTGTTGTTTACTAGGATTTCTCTGGCGATGGTTTGGTTATGGGAAGAGATTATATGTTCCTTAATGGAGCCCTGTTGTTTATGCATCGTTAAACGCCTAGAAAGAGATGTTGTTGTCTTGCCTATATACTGGGTTTTTTGGAGCTTACAGTCCCCAAGTGGGCATTTGAAGGCATAGACGACGTTAGTCTCTTTTAAAGCGTTCTGTTTCGTGTCTGGAGAGTTTCTCATGAGTAGGCTGGCCGTTTTTCTGGTTTTATAGTAAATCGTCAGTTGTATCCTCTGATTTTTGTCTGTAGGGATAACGTTTCTATTAACAATATCTTTCAGGACCCTTTCCTCTGTTTTATGAGCTGTGGAAAAGAAGTTCCTGTAAAATAGTCTAATAGGGGGTATAGGTGTTGTGTTAGTTGTCTCTTCGGAGGTCTCTTCAAATGCCCACTTGGGGACTGTAAGCTCAAAAAAACCCAGTATATAGGCAAGACAACAACATCTCTTTCTAGGCGTTTAACGATACATAAACAACAGGGCTCCATTAAGGAACATATAATCTCTTCCCATAACCAAACCATCGCCAGAGAAATCCTAGTAAACAACACAGAAATCATCGATAGATACAGCGATAGCAGGCGGCTTGACGTTTGCGAGGCACTACACATCAAGAAGTCAACACCAGCAATCAACAGCCAATTATTGCACAACTATATTCTACCCACCTCAAGACTCCGCTCCAATATAGAAGCATCAAGAAATATGGACCAATAGGCTTTCTACAAACACTTCTATTCAATATCCATTGTTTCGTGTTCTGTCTTGTGTTGATACTTTTAATACCCTATTAATATCCTCTAATGCCACATCATCCTTCCCACCTCACTCAAATGTAATGCCACATCACCCTTCCCACCTCACTCAAATGTAGATATAAAATCAGGGAAACGCAAGTTCTAATCAGTTGTGTATTTGTGAAGTCTTTGAAAATGTAATAAGTTTTACGAAACGCGCCCGTGTCGCGTCAGACTAGAAATAAAAATGAATTTCGGAGAAGTGATTTTTGATTTACCTCCAACAGTGAAGCATAATGTACGAAAGATTGAGAAAATTCGTGTTAGAATTATTAATCTTACTTTTTCGGTCATATTTAATAAAATATGTCTACAGGAAAGACTGCTACCAAAATATACTAATATATATATATATATATATATATATATATATATATATATATATATACATATATATACATATATATACATATATATACATACATATATATATATATATATATATATATATATATATATATATATATATATATATATATATATATATAATGTCGTACCTAGTAGCAAGAACGCACTTCTCAGCCTATTATGCAAGGCCCTATTTGCCTAATAAGCCAAGTTTTCATGAATTAACCTTTTTTCGACTACTTAACCTACCTAACCTAACCTAACTTAAATTTTTCGGCTACCTAACCCAACCTAACCTATAAAGATAGGTTAGGTTAGGTTGGGTAGGGTTGGTTAGGTTCGGTCATATATCTACGTTAATTTTAACTCCATTAAAAAAAATTGACCTCATACATAATGAAATGGGTAGCTTTATCATTTCATAAGAAAAAAATTTGAGAAAATATATTAATTCTTAAAAAACTTGGCTTATTAGGCAAATCGAGCCTTGCATAGTAGGCTGAGAAGTGCGTTCTGGCTACTAGGTACGACATATATATACATATACATATATATATATATATATATATATATATAAATATATATATATATATATATATATATATATATATATATATATATATATATATATATATATATATATATATATATATATATTAGTATATTTTGGTAGCAGTCTTTCCTGTAGACATATATTATTAAATATGACCGAAAAAGTAAGATTAATAATTCTAACACGAATTTTCTCAATCTTTCGTACATTTCGTTTCACTGTTGGAGGTAAATCAAAAATCAATTCTCCAAAATTCATTTTTATTTCTAGTCTGACGTGACACGAGCGCGTTTCGTAAAACTTATTACATTTTCAAAGACTTTAGTTCACAAATACACAACTGAATAGAACTTACGCATCTCCGATTTTATATCTACATTTGAGTGAGGTGGAAGGGGTGATGTGGCATTAACACAAGACAGAACAAGATGTGGTATTAATAGGGTATTAATTTCATCAACACAAGACAGAACAAGAAGTGGTATTAATAGGTTATTAATTTCATCAACACAAGATAGAACACGAAACAATGGATATTGAATAGAAGTGTTTGTAGAAAGCCTATTGGTCCATATTTCTTGATGCTTCTATATTGGAGCGGAGTCTTGAGGTGGGTAGAATATAGTTGTGCAATAATTGGCTGTTGATTGCTGGTGTTGACTTCTTGATGTGTAGTGCCTCGCAAACGTCAAGCCGCCTGCTATCGCTGTATCTATCGATGATTTCTGTGTTGTTTACTAGGATTTCTCTGGCGATGATTTGGTTGTGGGAAGAGATTATATGTTCCTTAATGGAGCCCTGTTGCTTATGCTTATGCAACAGGGCTCCATTAAGGAACATATAATCTCTTCCCACAACCAAACCATCGCCAGAGAAATCCTAGTAAACAACACAGAAATCATCGATAGATACAGCGATAGCAGGCGGCTTGACGTTTGCGAGGCACTACACATCAAGAAGTCAACACCAGCAATCAACAGCCAATTATTGCACAACTATATTCTACCCACCTCAAGACTCCGCTCCAATATAGAAGCATCAAGAAATATGGACCAATAGGCTTTCTACAAACACTTCTATTCAATATCCATTGTTTCGTGTTCTGTCTTGTGTTGATGAAATTAATACCCTATTAATACTCTTGTTCTGTCCTGTGTTGATGAAATTAATACCCTATTAATACCACATCTTGTTCTGTCTTGTGTTAATGCCACATCACCCCTTCCACCTCACTCAAATGTAGATATAAAATCGGAGATGCGTAAGTTCTATTCAGTTGTGTATTTGTGAACTAAAGTCTTTGAAAATGTAATAAGTTTTACGAAACGCGCTCGTGTCGCGTCAGACTAGAAATAAAATGAATTTTGGAGAATTGATTTTTGATTTACCTCCAACAGTGAAACGAAATGTATATATATATGTATATATATATATATATATATATACATATATATATACATATATATATATATATATATGTATATATATATATATATATATATATATATATATATATATATATATATATATATATATATATATATATATATATATATACACATATACATATTATTATATATATATATATATATATATATATATATATATATATATATATATATATATATATATATATATATATATATATATATATATATAATATATATATATATGTCGTACCTAGTAGCCAGAACGCACTTCTCAGCCTACTATAGCAGTGAGGTCAGTGATGAAGACAGTTTCTCCGGTGTAGACGATGTTGGGCACAGCCGACTTCAAGATGATCGATTGAAGAGCCGCTGTGTCCCTCAAGATCTTCAATTTGAAACGTCCCTCCGGATTTGAACCGTTGGCAGAGACAGTTCCAGTATACAGGTGGTTACTGAAAAGGGAAAGATCATTAACATTAACACCAACATTCATCACAGGCTTACCGGACTTAGGAGGAGTTGGTTTGGGTTTCTGTGGGTCAGTGGTTCCCTTGTATTGAGACTTACCACACTTGTCTATGGTATGTCCATAGAGTCTACAATACTTGCAGTACAATTGCGAGCCAGCTTGATCGGTGCTCACTTTCTCGTAACTGTACCACGACTTCTTACTGGAGGATGGTTCGGGTGTCAGCCGGTGGATGAGGCTGTAAGTGTCAGCCGACTTAGCACACTTCAGGTAGTCGGTTTCTTCTTTATCTGCTAAGTAGAGACGGACAGGAGGCGGCACACGCCTCAAGAATTCTTCAACTAGCATCAGGTTGACGAGTTCTGTAAAAGTAGAGACATGTGCTGCTTCCAGCCATTTCATGAAATACCTCCGTTTTGTGTTAGCAAACTCGAGGAAGGTAGTGGTACTTGCCTTCAGGTGGTCACGGAATTTCCTTCTATAACTTTCTGTGGAGAGGAGGTAGGCGTCCAACACTGCTTGTTTCAGAGTCTGGTAGTCATTCTCAGACGCCAGAGTACTGAGTGTGACTGCAGCTCTACCTGTAAGATGGACTCTGAGAAGTGTGGCCCATTGGTCGACAGGCCAACTGAGTTGATTAGCAAGGGTTTCGAAGGTGGTGAAAAACACATCAACTTCTGCTTCTACAAAGGATGGCATTAACTTACTTGCATGTGATATATTAAAACTGACGGCAGATTGGCAGTAGCTTGCTGGCGTTGAGTGAAGTGTGAAGTTTCCAACGCGAATTCTCGTTGACGACACTCTAGAGCCAGAGTCGCTTGTTGCTTGTCATGTTCGCGTTGCATCTCCAACTCGCGTTGTTTGGTTTCAAGCTGTACTCGTTCCCGCTCACGGAGCATTGTAAACTCACGTTCCTTGAGGGCGATTTCACGTTCTTGTTCTTCCCTTCGTATGGCAGCTGCTTCCCTTTGTTGTTCGAGGGCTTCCCTTTGCATGACAGCTGCTTCCCTTTGCTGTTCGCGGGCTTCCCTTTGCTGCTCACGTTCAATCTTGGCCAGCTCCAATTTGAGTTTCATCGTTGCCAAATCAGTTTTATCTGCAATATAGTAAGTTTCATGAGTTTCAGAGTCTATCGTACCTTGCTCTAAATAGTGATCCAGCAACAGGTTGTATATGTCATTTTTGTTGGCTTGGTAGGGAACTTCTAGTTGATACTCATGTGCAAGAGTTTGTAATTCAGTCCTCTTGGCACGACTTAAAGTCCCTATTTCACCTGCTGGATTTGCACGGAAAGCTTGGAGACGAAACATGGTGAAGTTAGCAAAATAAATGTACAACGAATATACCGTTATAGTGAATGTCAGAAACAGGACAACGTGGCAACTGGTACCTATCCTGTGGTATCTTTAACAATTAAAGTTAAGTACTAGATGTTAAATGATTAATGTAAATCAAGGGCGCAGGAAATCTTGTACCCGGTACTCATGTAAGAGGATAAGGGCAAGAAAGTCCTACTAACAAATGAAACAGAGTTTCGAAAACAAATGAAACAGTTAATTGCCTCAAAAGTAAAATTGGTAGTCCAAGGATGTAGGCATACCTTGCCGAGTCTCTATAGGACATAAAGCAAGTTTTTCCTACTGTAATTTAATATGATACTTACAGAATTAGCGAACTTTTTTGCTCTGAAAAAGTAAGCTAATTCCCTACCGTTGTATGTATCATCATCTCTGACTGACGTGTAGGGGTGCGAGGTGTCAACTGGTGACGAGAACTGCTGCTGAGGTCCCAATTCAGCAACTAAAGTTCGAGCTAGAGGAACTATGGCCCTCTTTGTCCTCCTACAGTCAGATTGCAGAAGATTGGGTGCACTTGACCCGGGGCAGACCACAGTACCAGGGTACCAATATGATGATCTGTCAAAAATGAGAAATATCCAAGGGACAAAGATGGTAAACACGAGTAATAACACGGAGGGAGAGATGACCAATTAAGAGTATGACTGAGGCCTACAGTCACCACGTAATCCAAAGTTGTCTCACCTTCACCATATGCTACTCTCGTAATGCACAATACACCACACCATATAAAAAATGAAATTGAATATGAAAAATAGTAAAAGCTACGTTAACAAAGTTAAATACGCTTACCATAAATTACCACTTGGCACCAGTACCTGAGTGAAGCTCCCGGACAGGCCCCCATATAATATGTGACGGTAACGCGTTGGTGTTCGGCTGTTCAAAAGCTAGGGGTATGGCCTCGTCACATATAGAAAAAAAAATAGAAAATCTGGAACTTTGTCTGTGGTAAGGTAAGGAGAGGACACACAAAACACAAGTAAATTTTAACAATGAAATTTTAATTACGTTAAAGAAAGCAAAACATGAATAAAAAGGACATACAAATTCGTATAATAAAATCAATCAAAATAATAAGAATAATCAAATGGCAAAATGAAAAGTTACGTTAAGACAAGTGAGCAAATAACAAGAGTATGGTAAACAAAGTAAATAGGTGCCGGAATATTGGCTTCAAGCTATCACTTCTCTTAGTACACGTAAGCCTGGGGCTTAGTCTACCAACGAGACGTGTTAACTTGTCGAAAGCACGGGATATTCTGAAGACTGAGGTCGTGGCGGCCCCAGACATCAAGTAGTATGGTGGGTAGAGTGCAGTTGCAGCTGGACCCGCAGCCAATCAG
The DNA here is from genome assembly GCF_040958095.1 of Procambarus clarkii. Lineage (NCBI taxonomy): Eukaryota > Metazoa > Arthropoda > Malacostraca > Decapoda > Cambaridae > Procambarus > Procambarus clarkii. The sequence goes on along the minus strand of NC_091184.1, from coordinate 17,523,385 downwards.
CGACGAGCAGGCGACAAGACAGGTAGTTTGGCGGTTTGAGGTGGAGCAGGTGTTCCTGGCTGCATACGTTTTGCGCTCTGGCAAACCTTGCTGGTGTTGTCGTTGTTGGATTTTTCTTCCATAGTAGTTTTATATAGATGTATGTATCGACGAACTTTGGAGGGAAGAGCAGGCTCAATCTCTTGAAGGAGATTATCGTCACAATATATATATATATATATATATATATATATATATATATATATATATATATATATATATATATATATATATATATATATATATATATATATATATATATATATATATATAAATAAATAAATAAATGTTTATTTAGGTAAGGTACATACATACAAGAAACTTTTACAAAGATTGGTTGACTTATAGGTAGAGCTAGTACAAACAATGCCTAAAGCCACTATTACGCAAAGCGTTTCGGGCATGAAAAACTTAAATGACAAGCTTAATACTAATTGAGCATAAAGAGTAGAATGAAAACAAGAAATGAAAACATAGCTGAAAAAGCAGCACAAATACAATTATGTCGACAAACAGCGCTCTTTAAAAAAAAACAGACATTGGTTGACAATAGAAGGGTAAGGTAGGTTACACTGAATTTATTAGGTATAGCTTCGTTTTTATCTTAAACTGGTTGAGAGAGGTACAGTCTTTAACATGGTTGGGAAGGTCATTCCACATTCTGGGCCCCTTGATTTGTAGAGCATTTCTAGTTTGATTAAGTCGTATTCTAGGAATATCAAAACTGTATTTATTTCTGGTGTAGTGCTCATGGGTTCTGTTACAACCTTCTATGAAGCTTTTGAGATCAGGATTGGCATTATAGTTTAGCGTTTTATATATGTATAATACACATGAGAGAATGTGCAGTGACTTAATGTCTAACATATTCAGAGATTTGAGTAGGGGTACCGAGTGATGTCTGGGGCCAGAGTTGGATATTGTCCTAATAGCAGCTTTGTGTTGAGTAATTAGAGGACGTAAGTGATTTTGGGTAGTAGAGCCCCAAGCACAAATACCATAGTTGAGATATGGATAGATAAGGGAGTAATATAAGGAAGAGCCAATGATCTTTGCTAGCTTTGCTGAAGGATTAAGGATATTGTATTTAGTTATATCAGTTCAGGGATAGGATGTTTTTTTCTCAGATGTATTGGGTTATAGTCGGGATTCATATCCCTGGATTTTTCAATTTTGTATTTATGATTATTACTAGACAACCTGCTGGTCGTCACTGATGATTAGATAGAATAGTTTTTGTTATTTTTTGAGGCTCTGGTTCAGATTGTTGATTATAGAGTAAGGAATTGGGATAAGAAACTGCGTGCTAAATATTTTAACACAAAGTTTCTTAAATACTTGAGCGAGGGGGTTGTAACAGTAATACAAGAAAGTATCTTACTGAAGTCAAATGCTTCTTTAGTAACATACAAGACTTATTCTCTGTTCTCAAGATGTAACATTAAAAGTTGGTAGTGACCCGACTTGCTAGGGAAGGCCCCCCCCCCCCAAAGGGATGTGAGCCCATAGTGTTAGAAACGGGGACGCCACCCCCCCCCCCCCCCCCCCCGTGTCGAGTCGTCAAACTAGGAGAATTATGAAAGATATTACAGAATTAGGAGGAATTATCAATCATGGTTAAGCACTTATGTTAAAATTAACGTCAATTGAGAACAGAGAATAAGTCTTGTATGTTACCTAAGAAGTGAAAAAATCATCCCATTTTGTTGCAACTGTCGAGGCAGCCACAATGCTGGTTCCTCTCTATGCCCCATGAAGCCTCATCTGAAAGAGACTAGGACGGGTCCTACAAGCAGGATAGATGTATCCTCGCAGCAAGGAAAGATTGTGCAAGAGGAACAACAATACAATACAATACAATACAATTTTATTTAGGTAATGTACATACATACAATAAATATTTACAAGGATTGTTTAACTTATAGGTATAGCTAGTACATACAATGCCTAAAGCCACTATTACGCAAAGCGTTTCGGGCATGATAAACTTAAATGACAAGCTTAATACTAATTGAGCATAATGAGTAGAATGAAAACAAGAAATGAAAACATAGATGAAGAAGCAGCACAAATACAATTATGTCGACAAACAGCGCTCTTTAAAGAAAAAAACAGACATTGGTTGACAATAGAAGGGTAAGGTAGGTTACAGGGAATTTATTATGTATAGCTTCGCTTTTAACTTAAACTGGTTGAGAGAGGTACAGTCTTTAACATGGTTGGGAAGGTCATTCCACATTCTGGGCCCCTTGATTTGTAGAGCATTTCTAGTTTGATTAAGTCGTACTCTAGGAATATCAAAACTGTATTTATTTCTGGTGTGATGCTCATGGGTTCTGATACAACCTTCTATGAAGCTTTTGAGATCAGGATTGGCATTATAGTTTAGCGTTTTATATATGTATAATACACATGAGAGAATGTGCAGTGACTTAATGTCTAACATATTCAGAGATTTAAGTAGGGGTACCGAGTGATGTCTGGGGCCAGAATTGGATATTGTCCTAATAGCAGCTTTGTGTTGAGTAATTAGAGGACGTAAGTGATTTTGGGTAGTAGAGCCCCAAGCACAAATACCATAGTTGAGATATGGATAGATAAGGGAGTAATAGAGAGTCACCAGGGCAGGGCGTGGTACATAGTATCTGATCTTAGAAAGAATGCCCACAGTTTTTTAAACTTTTTTTGATATGTTTAGAATGTGTCCCTGGAAATTAAGCTTGTGGTCAATGAGAATGCCAAGGAATTTGCCATCTAATTTGTTACAAATTTGGGTATTGTTTATTTTGAGATTTATTTGATTAGAGGATTTATTGCCAAACAGAATATAAAAGGTTTTGTCAATGTTAAGGGTGAGTTTGTTGGCAGTTAGCCACAGATGGACTTTATTTAGCTCAGTATTTACTGTGGCATTTAGAGCAAGGGGATCAGGACTGGAGTAAATGAAGGTTGTGTCGTCAGCAAATAGAATTGGTTTGAGGTGTTGGGAGGCATTTGGAAGGTCATTAATGTAGATGAGAAAGAGGAGAGGGCCAAGTATGCTGCCCTGGGGAACACCAATGTTGATGGGTAGGGTGGGAGAAATTGTATTATTCACAGAAACATATTGGAGCCTGTCAGTAAGGTAGGATTTGAGGTATTGTAGGGAGTGTCCTCTGACTCCATAATGATGTAATTTAAGAAGAAGGTTTTGGTGGTTGACAGTGTCAAAAGCTTTACGCAGGTCCACAAACAACCCAACAGAGAACTCATTTTTATCAAGAGCTGTATGAATCGAGTTAAGCATACTAATAAGTGCATCGTTAGTGCTTCTTTTGGGTCTGAAGCCATATTGGCAAGGGCTAAGTATATTGAGTTTGGCTAGATATGAGTAAAGCTGCTTATAGATTAGTTTTTCAAAAATTTTTGACAAGTTTGGCAGGATAGATATAGGTCTGTAGTTGTTAACATCTGTGAGATTACCACATTTGTGGACAGGCGTTACTCTCGCTTTTTTTAGAATATCTGGGAAGGTTTGGAGTTCAAGTGACTTGTTGAAGAGCAAAGCAATAGCAGGGGCTAAAGATCTGGAGGCTTTTTTGTAAATTAAAGTTGGAATCTCCTCAAGGGCACCAGACTTGGTTTTAAGGGAAAGGATTATCTCATTGACGTCAGTGGAATTAATAGGCTTTAGGTACAGAGACTGTGGATAGTTACCTGAAAGATAGTCATTAATGTTTGTACTGGAAGATGGAATATCATTTGCAAGGGATGAACCAATGGAAGAGAAGAACCTATTGAACTCAGTAGCAGAATCAGAGGCTGAAAGCTGACCATCGTTATTAGACAGGAGAGTCGGTTTGTTATTTAAAGACTTCTTTGATCCCAATATTTGAGAAATTGTTCTCCAAGTTTGTTTAATGTTGCTCTTTATTTGGGTAAATTTATCTTCGTAGTATTTAGTTTTGGCTCGTCTAATTATCTTAGACAGCAATAATGAGTAATTCTTTGAGAATTCTTTGGAGACAATTCCTAACCTATACTTCTTCTCAAGGTCATGTTTTTTATTAATAGATTTAAGTATTCCCTTTGTAAGCCAGGGATTGTTAAGCCTTTTGGTTGTGACTTGTTTTGTAAGCATAGGACAGTGGGTATTATAAAGGCTAAGAGTTTTTTGAAGAAAAGATTGTACTGCACGGTTGATGTCCACTATGTTACCTAACTCGGACTCCCAGTTGACATTATCAGCAGCAGTTATAAAATTGTCTATAGCAGTTTCATTGTGTAGTCTAAAACGTATCACTCTTGACTCAAGAGGTGGTTTGCTAATGTTAGTTAAGAGAAATGTGGGGTAATGATCTGTAGTGCTATCGGTGATTATACCTGAAGTAAGCGGAGAGGTTATGTTCGTCCAGATGTGATCGAGCGTCGTGGCAGTGCTATCAGTGATTCTAGTAGGTCTAGTGATTAAGGGTATGAGGAAGCAGGAATTCATACAGTTGAGGAAGCTAACAGCAGTGGGGTGTTCAGGCTCGCAGAGGTCAATATTAAAGTCCCCTGCGATAATTAGGTGGTTTTTGTTCAGTCTGTTATCAAGTATTAGATTTCTAAGGTTTGAGTTGAATTCGGACACATCAGTGTTAGGAATTCTATAAACTGCACCCACAGTCAGGACAGACTCGGCACCCTTGACTCTGAAGCTGGCGAAGATATACTCCCCATAGCAATCTCTGGTTCTAATTTCTTTTAAGCATGTTAGTTCTTGGTGGTAGTAAAGAGCAGTGCCACCACCTCTCTGAATTTGACGACAGTTGTGAATTGCTGAGTAGTTAGGCATGTTAAAGAGCTGAGTAGTATCCTCTTTCAACCATGTTTCAGTAAGTATAATAAAAGAGAATTTGTTGTCAATAGCTTCAATCAAGGCACTAACATCATCGAAGTGTTTACCTAGGGATCTAACGTTCAAATTGATTACAGAGATATTGTGATTATGAGTTAATACATTGTTTACATCATGTGCTGCAAAATATCTGCAATTTAGATCATTAAAGTGATAATTGTCATAGATAGTGGATAAGAGGTTAAGTTCAGGGTCTATACTTGTCTGCATAAAAAAAGCTGATTGCAGGAAAAACAAGGGAAGAAAGGCAAATAACAAGGTAGAAATAAGCTATAAAATAGGGAAAAAGATGTACACAATACAGAACAAAGCAAACTCAAAAGGGGCTTACAGGGGTACAATGGAGTAAGGGAGTATGGCTAGGCTAGGCAACCTAGGTAATAAATGAAATTAACGAAAAAACATATAAACATGGACTATACAAAACACAAGATATAGAAATACAAAACAAAAATATAAACAAGACTAAGCAATACAAAAACAAATTGAGCAAAAATGACAAATGAGGTAGATTGCTTACAAGTACTCTCAGGTGCACTGTAAGTAACAATTTGCAATTTGAGATACAGGCAAAGCCAGGGGTACAATGGAGTAAGGGAGCATGGCGAGGCTAGGCAACCTAGGTAATAAATGGAATCAAAGAAAAGTTGAATAATAAGCCTAGGCAAATTTAAGCTAATGATTATTAACTATAAATAGTTCAGTTATGACTGTATAATTAATAAGACCTGAAGAACTATTTATGCACTCAATTAAAAAAATTTCAGTAAATGACTAGTTAAGAGTAAGTTAAAAATTAAGTCAGAAAATGAAACAATGAGACTTAGGAAACCTAGCCCCACTAGTTGGCAGGGGGTTAATTAAGTTAATTCACTGGGAGTGATAATGAGCTGAGACAGACCACATTGGGAGAGGAAAGCGTTGAGGTTCTCTTCTTTAGTAATTGTGAACATTTTGCCCTCTGCGGTTTTTCTCACCTTTATCAGTCCATCTCTAACGAAGCACTGATGAATCGCATCTGGGTTTTTTTGACGGATTTGACGCAGGCGGTAGAGGAGGTGCTGTCTGTTCCTAGTCAAGCACTCGTTGATGTATAATCCCGTCCGTTGGGCTACAGCTGTCCGGACTAGATTGGATTTCGTGAACTGGGAAGACAGCTTCAGGCGAATTTTCCGTTGGTTTTGACTTGATGGATTCTTTTTGCCTACTCTGTAGGCAGCAATAACGTCAGATTTGTTTAGAATGAGCTGCAATTTGTCTTTTATGAGATCCAGAGCTATTTCGACACAGTTTTCACCATCATGTTCCACAGGTATATCTTGGGACGACACTATAACAGAGTCTAGCAGCTTTTGCTGGTCTTGTTCATCCTGGGAGACAGAACGCTGGGCTGAAAATGTACTGATACATGCAGTCATTTTGTTGAGGGCTTCCTCCTGTTTTTTAATGGCTTCATCAGTTTTCAGAAGGTTGCTTTCCTCACGGAGATCATTTAAATCATACTGTAGTTGGTCTTGGCTTGCCTTGCAGTTTCTAATTTCCTCGCGGAGGAGGGTTATTTCTTGTTGTTGTTGTTGGAGATTAGCGCGAATCGCTAGATTCTCATTTAGAAGACTCAAGATGATAGTATTTTGAGACTCGAGGACTTGGCACAACTTTTTGAACCACTGATTCTCGGCCCAGTTATAGAATTCCGGTGAGGGACCGGAAGCTCGCTTGAGTTGCTTATAATGGGATGCTAGCATGTCCATAGGAGAGGGTTGAGATGTCTCTGCTCCCTTGCTCAAAGGGGTGGAGGGGAGGGCAGCACCGCTGCCCTGGACCCCAGAGCTTCCAGACGGAGAAACACGAATATTGTTTGAGTTGGCCGGGATGGAGGAACATGGAGGAAACAGCTGGAAGCCAACGACAGCCCCTATGATCAATGTGTGGGAGAAAGGATAGGAGAAAGTAAAGGCGAGCTTAGGGAAAGTACATCATGCAGTGGGAAAACTGAAACCTTGTGACGACAAGGTTCAGGACAATATGGTCACCTCTGAGGTTGGTAATCAAATTTTAGAGTATCTAAAAAAACTAGATAAGAGGATTGAGGCATTGGAAAAATTGGCTATGGAAGGTGGACGGGGTGCAGATGGTGGTGAAATAGGACGTGTAATTGAAAGTAAAACGAGACGTGAAATGGAAAGTGAAACGTGCGTAGAAGAAAGTAATGATGTGCATGAGGTAACGATGATAGAGGATAGTCAGGAGAATACACTTTCTAGTAGTGTTAGCGGTGTTCAACCTCCTGTTGTGACAAATGGTGAAAGAACGGTTAAAGTAAAACGGGTTACAGAAATAACAAAGAAAATAGATATGAAAAATATTACCTTCGATGTTAGTAGTAGTTGTGAAGGTGAGGAGAAAGAAAAAATGTTACGGTGTTGGAAGGAAGTTTCTAAGGTACTCTTGTATCTCATGGAATGTGACGGACAGGGCAAAGGTAGTTTTATTATTAATCATGGATGAAAGTAAATTGAGAATATTATCTTGGAACATTAATGGATTAAAAACTAGAGCGGTGGATGTACACTATTATACTCTTAGAGAGGATATTGACATAGTAGCACTCCAAGAAACTGGGGATAGGGATGGTAGCATACTGAGGCTAAATGCATACTGCAAACCACCTTAAGCCCATCATCACACAGCAAAAATCTGCTATCAGAATTATAACTAACTCTGCTTTCAGACAACACTCAGCTCCCTTGTTTAAATTCCTAAACTTGCTAAATATTAACTCCCTCCACACATTCTCTTGTGTCAACTACATTTACAAAACCCTGTTCTTAAATGCAAACCATGCTCTGAAACTCTCCCTGGACAGATGTAATAGGACCCATTATCACCACACCAGAAATAAATATCTCTTTGATATCCCCAGGGTCAAACTTAATCTGTGTAAACACTCTATGCAAATTAAGGGACCTAGTCTATGGAACTCACTCCCTAGTGAATTGAAAAACTGTAAAACTTTTGCCTTATTTAAAAGCAAAACCAAAAAGTACCTAACTTCATCTTCTTAGTTTCCTACACTGAGCTTTAAATTTGCTCTGTACCTAGTGTTACCCAATCTCCTAATTTTTATGTAATATCAAACAACCTTATCATTGTGTTCATTAAGCTGTCTTCTTTTATGTGCTAGCCATATGCTGTATTGTGACTACCAATTTTTGTCAACTACCATTCAAGCTGTCATTGCAATCAATCTTATATTGTTTCTGCTGTATTGTGCCTACCAATTTGTTGTCAACTACCATTTTAAGCTGTCATTGCAATCAATCTTAGCTACCTATGTGCTTTAATATACTGTACCTACAATTTTCTCTCATCTTCTTCTTTTTTTTTCATTTCATGTAATCTGTTATCATTTTTTTGTCTATAAATTTTGCAAGTATTTACCTCCTTAAAATTTTCTTAGATTAAGGACCTGCCCGAAACGCTGCGCGTGCTAGTGGCTTTACAAGACTGTAATTACCATATTTGTATCCTCACATTCCTTATGTACATTCTTGTATATGCATAAATAAGTAAATAAAATAAATAAATAAATGGCTATAGAGGCTTTCACTTATATGCTGATGGAGGAACTAGGGGGGTCTCATGTTATGTCAAAAGTACCATACCTGCCGAGATAACTGGAATCCCTCAGAGATATAGAGGTATTGAAAGTATTAGCTTGCGGATACAATTAAAGGACCGAGAGTTAAATTTCATTAATCTATACAACTCTGATAGCTCCCTTGATTTACGATACTTGCCAGATTCCTTCTTTTCTGAAGATACACTTGTGGTAGGGGATTTTAATGCCAGACATCCAGCTTTAGGATCAAGGGGTAAAGCAAATAGGAATGGTTGCAGATGGTACCAGTTTTTGCAGGAACATGAAGATGTTCAACTGCTGGGCGAGCCCTCTCCTACTCATCTGAGGGGAGGGAGATTAGATTATGCTTGTTTAATAAATGCTGAGGGCATAGAGGGCAATTGTCTTACTGTGGATGAAATGCTAAGTGATCATTTTGCATTACAAATACAGCTTAAACTAGATAAAAAGCATGCCTGCCTTCAGAGGAAAAGGTTAAAGTTTAATGAGGGAGAATTAAGGGGTCTTGTTGGCCATATTAAGTCTTGGTATGATACTTATAAGCCGGTTTCGGCAGAAGCATTTTATGAAGATTTAATTAAGGAGGTAGATGTATTTAATGCAATATTGAACCGGAAACCATCTAGTATAAAAAGGCATCCCCCCAGAAAAGAAAATTATACACATGACAAGATGCTTAAGGGGTGGACATTAACAATGAGGAGAGCTCACAGGGATTGGAATAGGAATGGTAGGACTGAGGAAGGGAAGAATGCTTTACTGGCAGTTGCTAGGCTGTGTGGGGAGAAGAGAAAGGAAATTAGGGGCAAGTATTGGCAGGAATTTGCAGAGAAAGTTGGGAGTAACAGAAACTTGAAGGAAATCTGGCAAGACGTAAATAAAATAAGGGGTAAAAAGCATAATTTTGTTGCACATCAAAACCCGCAAGGAATTGCAAATGGGCTCGTAAATAAATGGGCGGAAGCTGCCAAACTTAGTTCATTACCCGCTGTAACGAGAGAGTCATTAGATTCTTGGAAAGATCTAAGAAAGGATTTTATACTTATAGCAGGTAACAGTGGTGATGTCACTTGCACAGGTATTACCAGAGAAGAACTAATAACGGCGATTAAAGTTGGGAAATCTACCGCACCTGGGGAGGATGGAGTAACTTATGAAATACTTAATGAACTTGCCACTATGACGAAAAGCCCACTTTTAGACCTCTTTAATATTAGTTATAAAGAGGGCAGTATTCCCAGTAAATGGAAAAAAGCTATGATCACCCCTATCCCTATAGCCAATGGAGAGTATAGACCTGTGTCTTTAACCTCGTGTTTTTGTAAAATGATGGAGAGGATCATTTTAAATAGACTTTTATATATAATAGGTGATCATAAGAACATAAGAACATAAGAACAAAGGTAACTGCAGAAGGCCTATTGGCCCATACGAGGCAGCTCCTATTCTATAACCACCCAATCCCACTCATATACTTGTCCAACCCGTGCTTGAAACAATCGAGGGACCCCACCTCCACAATGTTACGCGGCAATTGGTTCCACAAATCAACAACCCTGTTACTGAACCAGTATTTACCCAAGTCTTTCCTAAATCTAAACTTATCCAATTTATATCCATTGTTTCGTGTTCTGTTCTGTGTTGATACTTTTAATACCCTATTAATATCCCCCCGGTTATGTCCATTCATCCACTTGTAAACCTCTATCATGTCACCCCTAACTCTTCGCCTTTCCAGTGAATGCAACTTAAGCTTTGTTAATCTTTCTTCATATGAAAGATTTCTAATTTGGGGAATTAACTTAGTCATCCTACGCTGGACACGTTCAAGTGAATTTATATCCATTCTATAATATGGCGACCAAAACTGAACTGCATAATCTAAATGGGGCCTAACTAGAGCAAGATATAGCTTGAGAACCACACCAGGTGTCTTGTTACTAACGCTGCGATTAATAAATCCAAGTGTCCGATTTGCCTTATTACGAACATTTATGCATTGATCCTTTTGTTTTAAATTCTTACTAATCATAACTCCCAGATCCCTTTCGCAATCCGACTTCGCAATCACAACACCATCTAGCTCGTATCTTGTAACTCTATCATCATTACCTAACCTCAGAACTTTACATTTATCAGCATTAAACTGCATCTGCCAATCCTTTGACCATTTCAAAACCCTATCTAGATCAACTTGAAATGATAGTGAGTCCTCCTCCGAATTAATTTCCCTACCGATTTTCGTATCATCGGCAAATTTGCAAATGTTGCTACTCAAACCTGAATCTAAATCATTTATATATATTATAAACAACAGAGGTCCCAGGACAGAGCCTTGAGGCACTCCACTTACAACATTTTCCCACTCTGACTTGATTCCATTTATACTAACTCTCTGTTTCCTTTGGTATAGCCATGCCCTAATCCAGCTTAATATAGCACCCCCAATACCATGAGACTCTATTTTTTTAATCAGTCTTTCATGTGGCACTGTATCAAAAGCTTTGCTAAAGTCAAGGTATACAACATCGCAATCCTTACCACTATCAACTGCCTCAACAATGCTAGAATAAAAAGATAACAAATTTGTTAAACATGAACGGCCATTTATAAAACCATGTTGCGACTCAATTATTAATTTATGTTTTTCAAGATGAAGACGAATTTTATTTGCTATTATAGATTCGAGTAACTTTCCCACAATAGACGTTAGGCTAATTGGTCGATAGTTAGACGCAAGTGATCTATCTCCTTTCTTAAAAACTGGTATCACATTAGCAACTTTCCAAAACTCTGGCACTCTGCCTGACTCTATTGATTTATTAAATATGGTTGACAGTGGGTCACAAAGCTCCTCTTTGCATTCTTTAAGCACCCTAGCAAACACTTCATCCGGCCCTGGGGATTTGTTTGGTTTGAGTTTTACTATTTGTTTAAGAACATCCTCCCTGGTAACTGCTAAACTCGTCAACCTGTCCTCGTCCCCACCCACATAGACTTGTTCGGCTGAAGGCATATTGTTAAGTTCCTCTTTAGTAAATACAGATACAAAATATTTATTAAAAATACTACTCATCTCTTCATCACTATCTGTTATTTGACCTGTCTCAGTTTTTAATGGACCTATCCTTTCCCTAGTCTTAGTACGATATAACTGAAAAAACCCTTTAGGATTTGTCTTTGCTTGCCCTGCTATGCGAACTTCATAGTTTCTTTTTGCTTTCCTTATCTCTTTTTTAACATTTCTAACCAGTTGTACGAATTCCTGTTCTAAAGTGACCTCCCCATTTTTAATCCTTTTGTACCAAGCTCTCTTTTTACCTATAAGGTTCTTCAAATTCTTTGTTATCCACTTTGGGTCATTAGTATACGATCTATTCAATTTGTATGGTATACTACGTTCCTGTGCTTTGTTTAGAATATTCTTAAATAAGTTATATATTGAATCCACATCGAAATCCCCATTTAAGTCACCTATCGCTGGGTTCATGTCTCGCTCCAAGACCGGCCCACACCCCATACCCAAGCCATTCCAATCAATTTGACCCAAAAAATTTCTTAGGCTATTAAAATCAGCTTTTCGAAAATCTGGCACTTTAACAGAATTTTCTCCTACTGGTCTATTCCATTCTATGCTAAATCTGATTTCTTTGTGATCACTGCTCCCTAGCTCACTCCCTATTTCGATGTCATTAATTTGCGTTTCCCTGTTAGTTAACACTAAATCTAAAATATTATTTTCCCGTGTTGGTTCCTTAATGTGTTGCGTAAGAAAGCAATCGTCAATTAATTCTAGAAAATCTTCTGCTTCACTATTCCCTGTTTTGTTCAACCAGTTTATTCCGCTAAAATTAAAGTCACCCATGACATAAATACTGTTAGATCTAGATGCTCTAGATATTTCATCCCATAGATGCTTTGCTTCCATTCTGTCTAAATTTGGTGGCCTATATATTACTCCTATTATAATATTATTAGCTTTTTCGTTTAATTCAATCCAAATAGTTTCTGTGTGTGGCTCTGTTTTGATTCCCTCTTTGAGACTACATTTCAAATTGTCCCTAACATATATGGCTACTCCACCTCCTCGTCTAATATATCTATCTGTGTGAAATAGTTTAAATCCATATATTTGATATTCAGCTAATAGTTCTCTATTTTCTACATTCATCCACGTTTCGGTAAGTGCAATAATATCTATTTTTTCTGTGCAGACAAGAGCATTTAATTCGTTAATTTTATTTCTTAGACTTCTACTGTTAGTGTAATATACCCTAAGTGAATTGTTATTTTGCGGACCTTCTCTTTCCCTGATCGTTTTGCCAATTCCTTTCTCCCACAAACACATACTTTTATTACCTCCTTCCTCCAAATCAATTCCCATACCTCTAACTACTAACAGTTTAAACCCAAACAAACACCTCTAACCACTTCTTCTAGCGAGTTCGCAACAGCAACAACCCCAGCTCTCGATAGATGCACCCCATCACGAGCATACATTTCATTTCTTCCATAGAAGTGTTCCCAGTTGTCTATGAAAGATATTGCATTTGATTTGCAATATCTTTCCAGCCGGCAATTGACACCAAGTGCCCTCGATATCCATTCATTTCCCACTCCCTTTCTTGGAAGAATGCCACATATGATCGGGATTCCTCCCTTGCTCCTAACTAACTCTATGGCTGTTTTATACCTCTGAATCAGTTCCTCACTCCTGACTCGACCAACATCATTTCCTCCCACGCTAATGCAAATAATGGGATTGTTCCCATTACCAGCCATAATATCATTCATGTTGTTTATAATATCACCAATGCCAGCTCCGGGATAGCAAACCCTTAACCTGTTCCCCCTATCTCTAGCACAAAACGTTCTATCCAAATACCTTATCTGGGAATCTCCCACAACTAATGTTTGCTTAGGTACTTCCTTTACTTTCTGAGGGGCCTGCGCTTCCTTTCTCTTCGTTGCTTTCCCTTTTGCGCGATCCACAGTCTCTCCACAGCACTCGTCCTCCAAAACGTCAAATGAATTTGAAGTTGCTATGGCGTTTGAAGGCGGCTTTATCAAAGTCTTCTTAAGGCCCCTGTCTTTCGCAACTCTCCAAGACGAGGTCCCTTTACTGCTGGTCTCCTCCTTCGTTACTTCTCGTAGTTTTTTAAGCTGACGCACCTCCTCCCGCAGAGAGTCCAACTCTGTCCTCAGGGCTCCCACTAGAGTCACCAGGTCCTTCACTACAACTTCCATATTGCTATAACAACACTCAGGAGCTCCGGTTAACACAACCTCTCGAGCTCCGGTTAACACAACCTCTCCTGTCTAGTAGTCTCCTGTCTCCAATCAGCTGTCTAGTAATTTGTTCGGGTTCCTCAAAGGAAAAAGTACCTCTGATTGTATTATTAAATGTCTAGCTAATAAAAATGATTATTATAGAATTTTCCTTGATTTACAAGGAGCTTTTGATAAAGCCAACAAAGAGGTTATTTTATATGAATTAGCTAGTCTTGGTGTTAAAGGGAAATTATTGCGCTGGATAGGGGATTATCTTTACGAAAGGAAGGCTCAGGTGTGGTATGAAGGTTGTATGTCAGGTGTGAGGTCTTTTGAACTCGGCACACCTCAGGGAGGAGTGTTGAGTCCCACCTTGTTTAATGTACTAATGAATAAGATAGCATCTGAGAGATACTCAAATGGGGTAACTCCGATCATATATGCCGATGATATTTTGTTTCAGGGCAAAGATATTTCAAAGGTTCAAACAGTGTTGGACAATTTCGGAAACCTGTGTCACCATATGGGATTGGTGGTTAATGAAAACAAAACTAAGTTTGAATGTAGAAGTCGGAGCCCCATTGTTTTGAAAATAAACGATAAAAATATAGAGAGAGTTAATATATATAAATATTTAGGCATATATGTTGGATATACCCATGAGAGTTTGGAAGCTGAGATGAACAGACTGTTGGGTCAATGTCGGAAGAGATTACAACCTCTGAAGGCTTTGGCATGCTGTGGAAAGGGAGTGGGAGTCCCTGTGCTACGAATGTTATACTTGCGTACTGTAAGATCTCTTATTGATTATGCTGCACCTGTCATTTCTTGTTTTGGTAAAGGTAGGATGGGCAAGTTGGAGAAGGTACAAAATGAAGCAATGAGAATTATCTTAGGATGCCCAAGAAATGCTATGATTGAGATAATGAGGATGGAGTTGAATCTGCAGAGTATTGGGGATAGAATTTCAGAGATAAATGTAGCCTCTGCCATTAGATTAATGAGAGGTTGGAGAGCTAATACATTAATCCTCTCGGTTCAGAAGGTGGGAAGTAGTGAACAGTGTATGATGAACAAGAGAGTATATATGAATAAATTATGTTATAATGTTATAAAGTATGATGTTATTACAGAGTGTATTGCTGTGCCCAAGATAAAATTTACACCACCATGGGAGGATTGTAATGTAGATGTAGTAATTACTCCCTTGCATAAGAAAAAAAGTATGTATGAAATAGGAGAGCTGAGGGCAACATATGATTGTATAATTAGAAAACTGCCTACGGAAAACACTCTACATGTATATTGTGATGGGTCAGTAGCTAGGGATGGGAAGGCAGGATGTGGAGTCTTGATCAGGGAGTACACTGACATCGGCACTGTAGATACTGTTATTGGACGCCGCTTAACTGACAATGTCTCTTCAACGCAGACTGAACTCCAAGGAGTATTAGCAGGATTACAGGAAGTAGTCAAATGTGGTAAAAATGCTTGCTTCTTTATTGACAGCAGAGGAGCGTTAGAGTCTTTAAATAGCAGACGCCCAGTATATCAGAATATTGTGATAGAGTGTAGAGAGAATGTTAAGAGACTAGAAAAAACTGGGTATAAAGTAAGATTCATGTGGATCCCTTCACATGTGGGAATACTGTTGAATGAGGTAGTTGATGACATAGCGAAGAGAGCCACTGAAAAAACTCTTGTTGATGTTGTATGTCAGTTAACCTTGAAACAAATAAAAACAAGACTCAAGGTGATTCAGGAGGGTGAAGAAATGATAAAGAGAATGGCAATGGTGGACAGTAGTAACACACTTAAGAATTATTCAATAATAAATACAAATTCGTCCTTCACTTATGGTAAAGGAAAGTCTACTTGGAAGGATTCAATTTACATGAGATTACGATTAGGATATAAATATATCTGGCAATACGGTGTTGATGTCAGTGAAAAAGATAAGGAGTGTAAATTATGTAGTATGCCGTACGCCCACACCTTAGAACATTATGTATTAGAGTGTCACCTTATTGAAAAATATAGAAATAAGGAAATAAATAGTGTACCACATCAAATTGATTGGATGTGTGATAATGGTATAATAGACAGTATACTTAGGAGCTACAAGAGGAGTTAGTATACTTTCAAGTATACAGTATACTTAGGAGTCTGGGAGTTATGATTAGTAAGAATTTAAAACAAAAGGATCAATGCATAAATGTTCGTAATAAGGCAAATCGGACACTTGGATTTATTAATCGCAGCGTTAGTAACAAGACACCTGGTGTGGTTCTCAAGCTATATCTTGCTCTAGTTAGGCCCCATTTAGATTATGCAGTTCAGTTTTGGTCGCCATATTATAGAATGGATATAAATTCACTTGAACGTGTCCAGCGTAGGATGACTAAGTTAATTCCCCAAATTAGAAATCTTTCATATGAAGAAAGATTAACAAAGCTTAAGTTGCATTCACTGGAAAGGCGAAGAGTTAGGGGTGACATGATAGAGGTTTACAAGTGGATGAATGGACATAACCGGGGGGATATTAATAGGGTATTAAAAGTATCAACACAGGACAGAACACGAAACAATGGATATAAATTGGATAAGTTTAGATTTAGGAAAGACTTGGGTAAATACTGGTTCAGTAACAGGGTTGTTGATTTGTGGAACCAATTGCCGCGTAACATTGTGGAGGTGGGGTCCCTCGATTGTTTCAAGCACGGGTTGGACAAGTATATGAGTGGGATTGGGTGGTTATAGAATAGGAGCTGCCTCGTATGGGCCAATAGGCCTTCTGCAGTTACCTTTGTTCTTATGTTCTTATGTTCTTATGTACAAGAATTTTGCCCCAAGAATGTAACAATTATATGCTGTACTTGCTGTATGCAATGTTAAATGGGATTCTTGTACTGTTATATGTCTATTTGTACTCACTGAATTTGTGCGCCCCTTGAGGGACTTGAAGTAGAGGGGGGTAGAAATAGCCTAAGCTACTCTATCCCTTTGAGATGTATTTATTGCTTATCTCAATAAACATACTTGAACTTGAACTTGAATTATGAAAGATATTACAGAATTAGGAGGAATTATCAATCATGGTTAAGCACTTATGTTAAAATTAACGTCAATTGAGAACAGAGAATAAGTCTTGTATGTTACCTAAGAAGCATTTGACTTCAGTAAGATTTGAATATATGAAAAAGTATTTCGTCATTGGAAAATAAATACCCAGTCTAGTTTCCTAAATCATGTAATTAGTGAAATACAAGTGCTACTGAATATTGTAATTAATCTGGCTCTTGTATCTAGATAAATCCCAATTGTTTTGGAATAATAAAGTCACCTTCTGTGACAAATACTGGATTTTAGTTAATAATCATTTTCAAAGATTAATCTGGCAACGAGCCTGGGTCAGCCTGTAAGAGGTCAGTGTGGAGAGGTTAATTAGTGTGTGTTGAAGGCTTCCTGGGCACGGGAGACACCTCCCGTCACGCAGGGTGCAGTCGCACCTCCACAGATCTCCAGTATCATCTATTGATACTGGTGATGGCTCAAAAGGGCCACCACTTACGAGCTATTCATGCCCGTGCCATTCCTTTTGGGTGGCTTCATCTTCATCCTAACACATTCACAAGGGAGACATCTCCCGTCATGCAGGGTGCATTCGCACCTCCACAGATCTCCAGTATCAGCTCTTGATACTGGTAATGGGTCAAAAGGGCCACCACTTACGGGCTATTTATGGCCGTGCCTCATCTTCATCTTCATCTTAACACATTCATAAGGGAGACATCTCCCGTCATGCAGGGTGCATTCGCACCTCCACAGATCTCCAGTATCAGCTCTTGATACTGGTAATGGCTTAAAAAGGGCCATCACTTATGGGCTATTCATGCCCGTGCCACCTTTTGGGTGGCTTAATCTTCATCAATCAATCAGCTTCCTGGGGGTCAACATCTCTCAGAGAGTAAGGCTGAACAACTAGCCTGGGTCAGCCTGTGAGAGGTCAGTGTGGAGAGGTTAATTAGTGTGTGTTGAAGGCTTCCTGGGGGTCAACATCTCTCAGAGAGTAAGGCTGAACAACTAGCCTGGGTCAGCCTGTGAGAGGTCAGTGTGGAGAGGTTAGTTAGTGTGTGTTGGAGGCTTCCTGGAGGTCAACATCTCTCAGAGAGTAAGGCTGAACAACTGGCCTGTCTGTGGTGTTTAAGGTATTTGTCTCTGAAGTTTTAGTACAGTGTAAAGTCCACATCATTTTTGTATTCAGTATTTAGTTTAGGAAGTGTTCAGATAGAACGTTTGAAACTTACCATTATTTTCAGTGTTAATCTTTGCTGTAATAAATCTGTTATAGAATTTGTGGTGTTTAGTGGAATTTCCCCAACGATAATTTTTCATTGTTGTTGTTGATCTTAAGTCCCCATGTTTGAAACTTGGGTTCCCCCTGTAAGCCCGGTAGTACAGTCCAGGGTCCCGGTAGTACAGTCCAGGGTCCCGGTAGTACAGTCCAGGGTCCCGGTAGTACAGTCCAGGGTCCCGGTAGTACAGTCCAGGGTCCCGGTAGTACAGTCCAGGGTCCCGGTAGTACAGTCCAGGGTCCCGGTAGTACAGTCCAGGGTCCCGGTAGTACAGTCCAGGGTCCCGGTAGTACAGTCCAGGGTCCCGGTAGTACAGTCCAGGGTCCCGGTAGTACAGTCCAGGGTCCCGGAAGTACAGTCCAGGGTCCCGGTAGTACAGTCCAGGGTCCCGGTAGTAGAGTCCATCACAAGTCAACAATTTGGACGATGTCAATCCGGACACTTTCTTCAAAAGGTCAGATGTAATACGAACGAGGAGCAACGGGTTCAAGCTCAACAAGCCACAATGTAGGACAGAAAACAGAAGAGGCTTTTTCACCCATATGGATGTAAACCCGTGGAACAGCCTACCCGCCAAGGAATAGGTAAGGTAAACACCAAAACTCTACTGGGTTTTAAAATACAGATAGAAAAGATCATCCAGGCAAATGGGTAGGACCTTTGACAAGCCGCCAACTTCCTGTCCTCGTTGAGGCCACCAGTATTAGTGGCTCTCAGGTTAAACGTCAGCAATGATCAGTAACCAAAGAAAATGGGAAGAGCAACGTGGCGGGTAAGCGAGCGAGCGAGTGACGTCATCACAACAAAGGTTGCTATAGACGTCTCCACGACTCGTGAGGTTCGCCTGTCTTAAAGACCTGTGTCCACAATACCCGCCAAATTGTCCCTCCCACAGTACTCTCAGGACACTTATGGCAGTGTAAGTGTGTAGTGAGGCCACACCACTGAAGACATTGAGGATATACCACGAGGGAGAGACAAAACTGTTGAAGGAAGGAGTCACTGGCTCCACCTGACCACCTTGTTCCTCGCACTCTCATCATCCTCCGTAAGTACTGGAGTACTTTCTGCTCCACCATTGTCTTACACCTCAACACGCAATTTTTGGGGCGTGGAAATAGGCCTATGGAATTGTTGGGGTGTGGACATTGACCTATGGCAGTGTTGGGGTGTGGACATTGGCCTATCGAATATGATAATTTTTATAATAATAATAATAATAGAGAAAATCTACTGGGACTGTGTGGTGTTGCAAACCCACGACCAAGGCATTGCCAGCTGCATACTCTACCACTGTACCACCACTGACTTCCTAAAAGTCTTACAATCAGATTTCTACTGATATCACAGGAAGTCCTGAAGCCAGTCCAAATTTTACGCAAGACCCCCCCCCCCCCCCCCCCCCCAAGCACTCAGGTGAAGGGATAAAGTGTTGTAGTTGAACACTGTACGCCCAACTTCAGATACTACACTGAAAATCGCACTAAGGAGATATACATCAATGAACGAACCATTGGGGCTGTGAGGTGACGCAAACATTGCAGGTTCGCATCGCCTCACAGCCCGAGTGAATTTTCTCATTGATGTATATCACGTTAGTGTGATTTTCTGTGAGTAAATAATAATAATAATATTAATACAGTAATAATATTATTATTTATTCAAAAGAGTGTGTACAAAGAACATAAGAGTAATAAATGAATAAATCCACAAGGGCCATGACGAGGGTTCGAACCTACATCCGAGAAGATCCCAGACGCTCCTTAACCACTTAACTGCGCCAACCGAGAATACTCGGTTTGATTTTTTCGTACCCCTTCTAAATGTGTGCGAGGTTGGTTGTGTACGAAATGGACTCTTAGGACCTCCAGTGAGAGGTAGCCATCTTGGAAAAAATTCCCCTTATGCCCTAGGGCTGCTGGCTGGGTTAGTACTGAGTGAGCAACCATGAGTGGCGCACGCACCTCTGGCTCCCAAACACCTGTCCGACGCGGAGTTGAAAGATCGCGCTTTGTCTGTGAAATTCAAGCCTTAATGTTTGAAGAATATAAGGGTTATAATATTTGTGAAGCTAGGTGCAATAAGAACCTAACACAAAGGTCAGATGCAAGTGATCCAGCACCTATGAGGACAATACAGCGAGCGTATCCAGTTGTAGCTCTGAGCGCCACCCTTGCCCACTTATGCTATCTCCAATTTATTTAGATGATACATAGATGAATCTTTTTCTGTGTTCAGTGATGATAGATCTGATACAAGTAGCATAGATAAACAGTGTTAGCGGCTTCCATGGTTGTGTTTTCCATAGATATTTTCAAGAATAGCTGAATCTCTTCTTTACTGATAGACACTTTTTGAGGCTGGCTGAATCTCTTCCAGACTGACGGACACTCTTTGAGGCTGGCTGAATTTCTTCCTGTGTGGGACCTTACAAGGCGATCTTTTCGCGACTACCTTACAAATTGATCTTTCCCTGTAATCTTTGCAAGACTACCTTATGTTTTACAAGCTTAGCTACATACCACCTGCAGGTACTAATGCCAAGGGTGTACATGAGTGCGTTATTTGCAAGCACACAGAACAAGGAAACAGGAAGCAAAATTCTATCTGTACCTGGTGCAACGAGAGCGAAGTCGCACTGTGTACCCTGGACTACTTTGTTGATTATTACTCACTTCCGAAGTACTGAGTGTGTAATACAGTGTGTTACTGTGTAAATAGTGTGTGAAACTGTACATATTGTAATTTTAGTGAATTTTTAACAAATATTATTGCGACAATAAACATTTATTGTGGACACATTGCTGACACATGTATCACAGTTTCATGGAACATTATGAACATTCTACTGTATACATATTGTAAAGGATACAAATATGCATCATATACGATAAAAAAACAAAATAAAACCGCATTGGAAATACATAAAACAGATAATTGAAAATATATTTGTGCCAACATCTGGTGCTTGAATGGCCCGGGCGACCGTGTCTGGGCGTGTCACGCACGGGCGACCAGCCCCTGATGACATCACAACGCACCTTGTCCACGTCCCCAGAGCCAAAGTAAGTGGAATTTGGTATTTATTTTTACATAGACATGTTCTGGGAAGAAAATTTATCATTTTACTAAGAAAAAAGAACTTTTAGGGAACACTTTATTTCATGCGCACGAGGAATTTCACAATAAACTCGGCGCAGCATGGTGGTTAATCGACTGAGCTACGACATGGATAAGAATTGCAACCGAGAAATCAACTTGACCTACCACCGATCCTGCAGTCTCTCCGAGACACAAACTAGGTTTTCTGGGGGGAGCCCCGTCGGCTCCCCGGAGCTATCCCAGGCTGATATGCTAATGTCAGACTTTGGCATCAGTCATGTGTATGGAGTTCTTAGGCCTACCGGGGACCACGGCCAGAACCGGGCCCCCTCAGAGAGGCAAGGGGAGCAATGGCCTATAGAAGCCCCTGTGTAGTTGGAAGCATTCTATGTCTGCCATCGACCGGAACAGGCACCCAGAAAGGTAAGCGCCCCAAAACAAACCCCTATTCTGGTTAAAATTGCTACCTAAAACCGAACTAGTGGATAGAACTCCCCAACCGAAAACAAGCAAACTAGTGTGACGTCACACACTGCCGCGCCGCTGTCTGCGCAGCTCCCCCCTCCCCGGGAGGGGGAAGGGGGAGCCCCAGACCCCCCGCGCCGGCTACCCACACCTCAGTTCTTGAGGCTGATGCTATAGGCGATGGTCGTGTGCTCTGGCTCCGGTGTCGCTACTGCACTGTGCTTTGCGTGTGGTGTTAGTTTTGAGGGTGGTCTTGTCCTTCCTCTCGTGGTTGTTTCAGGACCGTCATCTTATGCCTAACACTGTCGCTTCGTATCGTGCGGCGCTGGCGGAGCCGCTTCAGCTTGCTTTCGGTATCGATGTTACGTCTGCGCCGTTTCGCAAGCTGTCTCGTGCATTGTTTCACCTCCGGCCTGCTCATGCGTCGCCTGAGCCGTCCTGGTCTTTGGACAGAGTGCTCGCTTTCCTTTCATCTCCTCGTTTCGTTGTGGCCCCTTCGGTCCAGGATTGTTTTTCCAAGGCACTTTTCTTGTTGGCTTTGGCCTCTGGGGGTCGGGTAGGGGAGCTTCATGCTCTCCTCCGGCGCAGGGGTTTCTGCTCTTTTGGTCGTGGTGATAGTTTTGTTCGTTTGCAGCCGTCTCCTTCTTTTCTGGCGAAGAATGAGACTGCTGCGTTCCGGAGGAGTCCATGGGTGGTTGATGCTTGGTTGGTCAGGCCGGGGGTGCATCATGTTTTGTGTCCGGTTGCGGCGCTTCGCCGTTATTTGCGCGCCACAGCTTCTGTGTCCGGGGACGCGCTGTGGGTTGATCCGGTTTCCCTTCTTCCCTGTTCGCGGGTTCGGGTCTCTCAGGTCGTCTGCAGGATTATTAGGTCCAGCCAGCCTGCGGTCTATCCCCATGCCCATGACGTTCGTAAGTTCGCGGCTCTTGCTGCCGTCTTTGGGAATATGTCTTGGTCTGATATTCGGGCGCGGGGATTTTGGCGGTCGAACAGGGTCCTGGCTGCTCGTTACCTTGTGAATGTCCCTGGGCCTCGTCGTGCCTGTGTTGCTTTGGGTCGGCGGTTGCAGCCAGTTGTCTCGGCTTCGAGTTGAGGGGTGAGCGACGACTGCCTCCCGGGTAAGTCCCTCTTTTTCTGTCTGTGGGTAGTTAGCTCCGGGGAGCCGACGGGGCTCCCCCCAGAAAACCAGCGTTGAATGTAATGAAACGCCATTTTCTGGGTGAGTCCCGGAGGCTCCCCGGCATCCCTCCCTCCCTCCGGTCGGCGGTTTTTCGCGTTTTTGACATCCAGCCTCAAGAACTGAGGTGTGGGTAGCCGGCGCGGGGGGTCTGGGGCTCCCCCTTCCCCCTCCCGGGGAGGGGGGAGCTGCGCAGACAGCGGCGCGGCAGTGTGTGACGTCACACTAGTTTGCTTGTTTTCGGTTGGGGAGTTCTATCCACTAGTTCGGTTTTAGGTAGCAATTTTAACCAAAATAGGGGTTTGTTTTGGGGCGCTTACCTTTCTGGGTGCCTGTTCCGGTCGATGGCAGACATAGAATGCTTCCAACTACACAGGGGCTTCTATAGGCCATTGCTCCCCTTGCCTCTCTGAGGGGGCCCGGTTCTGGCCGTGGTCCCCGGTAGGCCTAAGAACTCCATACACATGACTGATGCCAAAGTCTGACATTAGCATATCAGCCTGGGATAGCTCCGGGGAGCCTCCGGGACTCACCCAGAAAATGGCGTTTCATTACATTCAACGCTGGTTTTTACACAATTCCCCCATGCACCTGAGCTCTGTCAATAAGCTGTTCTACCTCTTCGCCTTTCCTTCATTACACACTCGCGGATGTAGATTTGAACGTTCATCACGGCTCTTGTGGATTTGTTAATTTCAAACTTGAAATGAAACAAACAAACTCATTTCAAATTTGTTCATATCAAACCTACCTGTACTATCAAAAATATTTGAAAAAATTATCTACAAACAGCTGTACTCCTACCTCGTAAAATTCGACATACTTGGCTCCTGTCAGTTTGGCTTCCGTTCCCAAAAGAGTACTAACGACGCAATTATTAGTCTCCTTGATATAATTTACTCAGCCCTTGACAAAAATGAGTTTCCGATTGGACTCTTCATTGACCTGAGAAAGGCCTTTGATACTGGTAATCACAACTACCTCTTATGTAAACTGCATCATTATGGAATCCGAGGCCATGCCCTGCACTATATACAATCCTATCGTAGTGATAGACACCAATGTGTAGCCATCAACGATATAACTTCCACTCTACCAATAACCATTGGGGTGCCACTGGGCAGCATCTTGGGACCTCTCCTATTTCTTATATACATCAATGGTCTGCCTGATGTCACCAACATTCTGAAACCTACATTGTTTGCTGATGATACTACCCTCATCTGCTCTAACCACAAAACACATACACTAAATAATGCTGTTAATAATGAACTAAAAAAAGTTCACTTATGGATGTCAACCAACAAAGTAATACTTAACATAGAAAAGACCTACTACATCTTATTTGGAAGCAAATCAACAAATGCAATTCAGCTTCAGATAGACAATGTTATCATTAGTAATAAAAATGATGGAAATTTTCTTGGCCTATTCCTAGATAAGAGACTCGACTTCAGCACCTACATACAACACATAACTAAGAAAGTCTCTAAAACAGTTGGTATGCTCTCCAAAATCAGATACTATGTACCTAACTCTGCTCTCATCTCACTATATTATACACTAATCTATGCCTATCTTAATTATGGTATCTGTGCATGGGGTTCAACCACTGCAAACCACCTCTGGTCCATCATCCCCCAGCAAAATCTGCTATCAGAATAATAACAAATTCTGTTTTCAGACAACACTCAGGCCCCTTGTTTAACTCCCTAAACATGCTAAACATAATCTCACTCCACACATTCTCTTGTGTCAACTACATTTACAAAACCCTGTTCTTAAATGCAAATCATGTTCTGAAACTCTTCCTGGACAGATATAATAGGACCCATTATCACCACACCAGAAATAAGTATATCTTTGATATCCCCAGAGTCAAACTTAATCTGTGCAAACAATCTTTGCAAATAAAGGGACCCAGTTTATGGAACTCACTCCTAATGAATTGAAAAGATGTCCAGCTTTTGCATCATTCAAAAACAAAACTTAAAAAGTACTTAATTTCATCTTCATAGTTTTCTACCTTGTTGCTTTAAAATTGCACTGTATCTAGTGCTACCCAATCTCCCAATCTTCATGTACCCAGTCCATACAACTTTACCATTGTGATCATTGCTGTCTTATTATATGTGCTTTCAATTTGCTGTATGATGCCTATTAATCTTCGTTTAAATTACCAATCAAGCTGTCAATGCAATCAATCTGAACTTTAATATACCAATGTGCTTTAATATTCCTACTAATCTCTCTCATCTCATTTTTTTTCTTTCTTGCAATGTATCTGTTATCATTTTATTAATTCTGCTAGAATTTACCTACTTAAAATTATCTGTTAGATTAAGGACCTGCCCGAAATGCTGCGCGTACTAGTGGCTTTACAAGATTGTAAATACCATGCTATGTATTCTCACAAACCCAATGTACCTTCTTGTATATAAATAAATAAATAAATAAATAAATAAATAATAAATAAATTTGATGCATCACACTATTGTGATTTCTATGTGTAATAAGAGTATTGTTCAATTGAAGGGACAGCAGTTACACATACTGTACTAATGAAGCCACTATTACGCAAAGCGTTTCGGGCAAAATTAATAGTAATATCGAAATTTTTTAATTAATATTGTGATGGGGTAAAACACTTAATACTATAAGAGAAGTAAGTTAACAAAATGAGAATGTTCAAGGAAAATAAAAAATTAATACAAAGGTGATACATAAGGATGACAAGCATTTATTTATTTATTTATATAAATAAATAAATAAATAAATAAATAAATATGTTTATTCAGGTAAGGTACATACATACAAGTGATGTTACATTAATGGATTGATATATAGATAGAGCTAGTACATACAATGCCTAAAGCCACTATTACGCCATGCGTTTCGGGCAAGAAAAACATTAATATCTAGAACTTAATACTAATTGAGCATAAAGAATAAAAAGTGTTGAAAACAAATACAAATAAAGATAAAAAAAAGGGGGAACATGACTGAAAAAGCAGCACAAATACAATAGGTTGACAAACAGTGTTGATTAAAAAAAAATAATAATAATAAAATAACAGACATGGGTTGACAATAAAGGAGTGAGGTGGGTTACAGGGAATTTATTAGGTAGTGTTTAGTTTTTATCTTAAACTGGTTGAGAGAGGTACAGTCTTTAACATGGTTGGGAAGGTCATTCCACATTCTGGGTCCCTTGATTTGTAGAGCATTTCTAGTTTGATTAAGTCGTACTCTAGGAATATCAAAACTGTATTTATTCCTGGTGTGGTGCTCATGGGTTCTGTTACAACATTCAATGAAGCTTTTGAGGTCAGGATTGGCATTACAGTTCAGCGTTTTATATATGTATAATACACAAGAGAGAATGTGCAGTGACTTAATATCTAACATATTCAGAGATTTGAGTAAGGGTACCGAGTGCTGTCTGGGGCCAGAGTTGGATATTGTCCTAATAGCAGCTTTGTGTTGGGTAATGAGAGGACGTAAATGATTTTGGGTAGTAGAACCCCAAGCACAAATACCATAGTTGAGGTATGGATAGATGAGGGAGTAATAGAACATAAGAACAAAGGTAACTGCAGAAGGCCTATTGGCCCATACGAGGCAGCTCCTATTCTATAACCACCCAATCCCACTCATATACTTGTCCAACCCGTGCTTGAAACAATCGAGGGACCCCACCTCCACAATGTTACGCGGCAATTGGTTCCACAAATCAACAACCCTGTTACTGAACCAGTATTTACCCAAGTCTTTCCTAAATCTAAACTTATCCAATTTATATCCATTGTTTCGTGTTCTGTCCTGTGTTGATACTTTTAATACCCTATTAATATCCCCCCGGTTATGTCCATTCATCCACTTGTAAACCTCTATCATGTCACCCCTAACTCTTCGCCTTTCCAGTGAATGCAACTTAAGCTTTGTTAATCTTTCTTCATATGAAAGATTTCTAATTTGGGGAATTAACTTAGTCATCCTACGCTGGACACGTTCAAGTGAATTTATATCCATTCTATAATATGGCGACCAAAACTGAACTGCATAATCTAAATGGGGCCTAACTAGAGCAAGATATAGCTTGAGAACCACACCAGGTGTCTTGTTACTAACGCTGCGATTAATAAATCCAAGTGTCCGATTTGCCTTATTACGAACATTTATGCATTGATCCTTTTGTTTTAAATTCTTACTAATCATAACTCCCAGATCCCTTTCGCAATCCGACTTCGCAATCACAACACCATCTAGCTCGTATCTTGTAACTCTATCATCATTACCTAACCTCAGAACTTTACATTTATCAGCATTAAACTGCATCTGCCAATCCTTTGACCATTTCAAAACCCTATCTAGATCAACTTGAAGTGATAGTGAGTCCTCCTCCGAATTAATTTCCCTACCGATTTTCGTATCATCGGCAAATTTGCAAATGTTGCTACTCAAACCTGAATCTAAATCATTTATATATATTATAAACAACAGAGGTCCCAGGACAGAGCCTTGAGGCACTCCACTTACAACATTTTCCCACTCTGACTTGATTCCATTTATACTAACTCTCTGTTTCCTTTGGTATAGCCATGCCCTAATCCAGCTTAATATAGCACCCCCAATACCATGAGACTCTATTTTTTTAATCAGTCTTTCATGTGGCACTGTATCAAAAGCTTTGCTAAAGTCAAGGTATACAACATCGCAATAGAGAGTAACCAGGGCAGGGCGGGGTACATAATATCTGATCTTAGAAAGAATGCCAACAGTTTTTGAAACTTTTTTTGATATATTTAGAATGTGACCCTGGAAATTCAGCTTGTGGTCGATGAGAACGCCAAGGAATTTGCCATCTAATTTGTTACAAATTTGGGTATTGTTTATTTAGAGATTTATCTGATTAGAGGATTTATTGCCAAACAGAATATAAAACGTTTTGTCAATGTTAAGGGTGAGTTTGTTGGCAGTTAGCCAAAGATGGACTTTCTCTAGCTCAGTATTTACTGTGGCATTTAGAGCAAGGGGGTCAGGACTGGAGTAAATGAAGGTTGTGTCGTCAGCAAATAGAATTGGTTTGAGGTGTTGGGAGGCATTTGGAAGGTCATTAATGTAGATGAGAAAAAGGAGAGGGCCAAGTATGCTGCCCTGAGGAACACCAATGTTGATGGGTAGGGTGGGAGAAATTGTATTATTCAAATTGTATTAGATCTCCAGTATCAGCTCCTGATACTGGTAATGGCTTAAAATGGCCACCACTTACGGGCTATTTATGTCCGTGCCTCCTTTTGGGTGGCTTCATCTTCATCTTAACACATTCACAAGGGAGGCATCTCCCGTCATGCAGGGTGCATTCGCACCTCCACAGATCTCCAGTATCAGCTCTTGATACTGGTAATGGCTTAAAATGACCACCACTTACGGGCTATTTATGCCCGTGCCACCTTTTGGGTTGCTTCATCTTCATCTTAACACATTCATAAGGGAGACATCTCCCGTCATGCAGGGTGCATTCGCACCTCCACAGATCTCCAGTATCAGCTCTTGATACTGGTAATGGCTTAAAAGGGCCACCACTTACGGGCTATTTATGCCCGTGCCACCTTTTGGGTGGCTTCATCTTCATCTTAACACATTCATAAGGGAGACATCTCCCGTCATGCAGGGTGCATTCGCACCTCCACAGATTTCCAGTATCAGCTCCTGATACTGGTAATGGCTTAAAATGGCCACCACTTACGGGCTATTTATGCCCCTGCCACCTTTTGGGTGGCTTCATCTTCATCTTAACACATTGACAAGGGAGACATCTCCCGTCATGCAGGGTGCATTCGCACCTCCACAGATCTCCAGTATCAGCTCTTGATACTGGTAATGGCTTAAAATGGCCACCACTTACGTGCTATTTATGCCCGTGCCACCTTTTGGGTTGCTTCATCTTCATCTTAACACATTCATAAGGGAGACATCTCCCGTCATGCAGGGTGCATTCGCACCTCCACAGATCTCCAGTATCAGCTCTTGATACTGGTAATGGCTTAAAAGGGCCACCACTTACGGGCTATTTATGCCCGTGCCACCTTTTGGGTGGCTTCATCTTCATCTTAACACATTCATAAGGGAGACATCTCCCGTCATGCAGGGTGCATTCGCACCTCCACAGATTTCCAGTATCAGCTCCTGATACTGGTAATGGCTTAAAATGGCCACCACTTACGGGCTATTTATGCCCCTGCCACCTTTTGGGTGGCTTCATCTTCATCTTAACACATTGACAAGGGAGACATCTCCCGTCATGCAGGGTGCATTCGCACCTCCACAGATCTCCAGTATCAGCTCTTGATACTGGTAATGGCTTAAAATGGCCACCACTTACGTGCTATTTATGCCCGTGCCACCTTTTGGGTTGCTTCATCTTCATCTTAACACATTCATAAGGGAGACATCTCCCGTCATGCAGGGTGCATTCGCACCTCCACAGATCTCCAGTATCAGCTCTTGATACTGGTAATGGCTTAAAAGGGCCACCACTTACGGGCTATTCATGCCCGTGCCACCTTTTGGGTGGCTTAATCTTCATCAATCATCATCAAGTCCCTCAAGGGGCGTACAAATTCAGTGAGTACAAGTAGACATATAACAGTACAAGAATCCCATTTAACATTGCATACAGCAAGTACAGCATATAATTGTTACATTCTTGGGGCAAAATTCTTGTAGCTCCTAAGTATACTGTCTATTATACCATTATCACACATCCAAACAATTTGATGTGGTACACTATTTATTTCCTTATTTCTATATTTTTCAATAAGGTGACACTCTAATACATAATGTTCTAAGGTGTGGGCGTACGGCATATTACATAATTTACACTCCTTATCTTTTTCACTGACATCAACACCGTATTGCCAGATATATTTATATCCTAATCGTAATCTCATGTAAATTGAATCCTTCCAAGTAGACTTTCCTTGACCATAAGTGAAGGACGAATTTGTATTTATTATTGAATAATTCTTAAGTGTGTTACTACTGTCCACCATTGCCATTCTCTTTATCATTTCTTCACCCTCCTGAATCACCTTGAGTCTTGTTTTTATTTGTTTCAAGGTTAACTGACATACAACATCAACAAGAGTTTTTTCAGTGGCTCTCTTCGCTATGTCATCAACTACCTCATTCAACAGTATTCCCACATGTGAAGGGATCCACATTAATCTTACTTTATACCCAGTTTTTTCTAGTCTCTTAACATTCTCTCTACACTCTATCACAATATTCTGATATACTGGGCGTCTGCTATTTAAAGACTCTAACGCTCCTCTGCTGTCAATAAAGAAGCAAGCATTTTTACCACATTTGACTACTTCCTGTAATCCTGCTAATACTCCTTGGAGTTCAGCCTGCGTTGAAGAGACATTGTCAGTTAAGCGGCGTCCAATAAGAAGAACATAAGAACAAAGGTAACTGCAGAAGGCCTATTGGCCCATACGAGGCAGCTCCTATTCTATAACCACCCAATCCCACTCATATACTTGTCCAACCCGTGCTTGAAACAATCGAGGGACCCCACCTCCACAATGTTACGCGGCAATTGGTTCCACAAATCAACAACCCTGTTACTGAACCAGTATTTACCCAAGTCTTTCCTAAATCTAAACTTATCCAATTTATATCCATTGTTTCGTGTTCTGTCCTGTGTTGATACTTTTAATACCCTATTAATATCCCCCCGGTTATGTCCATTCATCCACTTGTAAACCTCTATCATGTCACCCCTAACTCTTCGCCTTTCCAGTGAATGCAACTTAAGCTTTGTTAATCTTTCTTCATATGAAAGATTTCTAATTTGGGGAATTAACTTAGTCATCCTACGCTGGACACGTTCAAGTGAATTTATATCCATTCTATAATATGGCGACCAAAACTGAACTGCATAATCTAAATGGGGCCTAACTAGAGCAAGATATAGCTTGAGAACCACACCAGGTGTCTTGTTACTAACGCTGCGATTAATAAATCCAAGTGTCTGATTTGCCTTATTACGAACATTTATGCATTGATCCTTTTGTTTTAAATTCTTACTAATCATAACTCCCAGATCCCTTTCGCAATCCGACTTCGCAATCACAACACCATCTAGCTCGTATCTTGTAACTCTATCATCATTACCTAACCTCAGAACTTTACATTTATCAGCATTAAACTGCATCTGCCAATCCTTTGACCATTTCAAAACCCTATCTAGATCAACTTGAAGTGATAGTGAGTCCTCCTCCGAATTAATTTCCCTACCGATTTTCGTATCATCGGCAAATTTGCAAATGTTGCTACTCAAACCTGAATCTAAATCATTTATATATATTATAAACAACAGAGGTCCCAGGACAGAGCCTTGAGGCACTCCACTTACAACATTTTCCCACTCTAACTTGATTCCATTTATACTAACTCTCTGTTTCCTTTGGTATAGCCATGCCCTAATCCAGCTTAATATAGCACCCCCAATACCATGAGACTCTATTTTTTTAATCAGTCTTTCATGTGGCACTGTATCAAAAGCTTTGCTAAAGTCAAGGTATACAACATCGCAATCCTTACCACTATCAACTGCCTCAACAATGCTAGAATAAAAAGATAACAAATTTGTTAAACATGAACGGCCATTTATAAAACCATGTTGCGACTCAATTATTAATTTATGTTTCTCAAGATGAAGACGAATTTTATTTGCTATTATAGATTCGAGTAACTTTCCCACAATAGACGTTAGGCTAATTGGTCGATAGTTAGACGCAAGTGATCTATCTCCTTTCTTAAAAACTGGTATCACATTAGCAACTTTCCAAAACTCTGGCACTCTGCCTGACTCTATTGATTTATTAAATATGGTTGACAGTGGGTCACAAAGCTCCTCTTTGCATTCTTTAAGCACCCTAGCAAACACTTCATCCGGCCCTGGGGATTTGTTTGGTTTGAGTTTTACTATTTGTTTAAGAACATCCTCCCTGGTAACTGCTAAACTCGTCAACCTGTCCTCGTCCCCACCCACATAGACTTGTTCGGCTGAAGGCATATTGTTAAGTTCCTCTTTAGTAAATACAGATACAAAATATTTATTAAAAATACTACTCATCTCTTCATCACTATCTGTTATTTGACCTGTCTCAGTTTTTAATGGACCTATCCTTTCCCTAGTCTTAGTACGATATAACTGAAAAAACCCTTTAGGATTTGTCTTTGCTTGCCCTGCTATGCGAACTTCATAGTTTCTTTTTGCTTTCCTTATCTCTTTTTTAACATTTCTAACCAGTTGTACGAATTCCTGTTCTAAAGTGACCTCCCCATTTTTAATCCTTTTGTACCAAGCTCTCTTTTTACCTATAAGGTTCTTCAAATTCTTTGTTATCCACTTTGGGTCATTAGTATTCGATCTATTCAATTTGTATGGTATACTACGTTCCTGTGCTTTGTTTAGAATATTCTTAAATAAGTTATATATTGAATCCACATCGAAATCCCCATTTAAGTCACCTATCGCTGGGTTCATGTCTCGCTCCAAGACCGGCCCACACCCCATACCCAAGACTTTCCAATCAATTTGACCCAAAAAATTTCTTAGGCTATTAAAATCAGCTTTACGAAAATCTGGCACTTTAACAGAATTTTCTCCTACTGGTCTATTCCATTCTATGCTAAATCTGATTTCTTTGTGATCACTGCTCCCTAGCTCACTCCCTATTTCGATGTCATTAATTTGCGTTTCCCTGTTAGTTAACACTAAATCTAAAATATTATTTTCCCGTGTTGGTTCCTTAATGTGTTGCGTAAGAAAGCAATCGTCAATTAATTCTAGAAAATCTTCTGCTTCACTATTCCCTGTTTTGTTCAACCAGTTTATTCCGCTAAAATTAAAGTCACCCATGACATAAATACTGTTAGATCTAGATGCTCTAGATATTTCATCCCATAGATGCTTTGCTTCCATTCTGTCTGAATTTGGTGGCCTATATATTACTCCTATTATAATATTATTAGCTTTTTCGTTTAATTCAATCCAAATAGTTTCTGTGTGTGGCTCTGTTTTGATTCCCTCTTTGAGACTACATTTCAAATTGTCCCTAACATATATGGCTACTCCACCTCCTCGTCTAATATATCTATCTGTGTGAAATAGTTTAAATCCATATATTTGATATTCAGCTAATAGTTCTCTATTTTCTACATTCATCCACGTTTCGGTAAGTGCAATAATATCTATTTTTTCTGTGCAGACAAGAGCATTTAATTCGTTAATTTTATTTCTTAGACTTCTACTGTTAGTGTAATATACCCTAAGTGAATTGTTATTTTGCGGACCTTCTCTTTCCCTGGTCGTTTTGCCAATTCCTTTCTCCCACAAACACATACTTTTATTACCTCCTTCCTCCAAATCAATTCCCATACCTCTATCTACTAACAGTTTAAACCCAAACAAACACCTCTAACCACTTCTTCTAACGAGTTCGCAACAGCAACAACCCCAGCTCTCGATAGATGCACCCCATCACGAGCATACATTTCATTTCTTCCATAGAAGTGTTCCCAGTTGTCTATGAAAGATATTGCATTTGATTTGCAATATCTTTCCAGCCGGCAATTGACACCAAGTGCCCTCGATATCCATTCATTTCCCACTCCCTTTCTTGGAAGAATGCCACATATGATCGGGATTCCTCCCTTGCTCCTAACTAACTCTATGGCTGTTTTATACCTCTGAATCAGTTCCTCACTCCTAACTCGACCAACATCATTTCCTCCCACGCTAATGCAAATAATGGGATTGTTCCCATTACCAGCCATAATATCATTCATGTTGTTTATAATATCACCAATGCCAGCTCCGGGATAGCAAACCCTTAACCTGTTCCCCCTATCTCTAGCACAAAACGTTCTATCCAAATACCTTATCTGGGAATCTCCCACAACTAATGTTTGCTTAGGTACTTCCTTTACCCTCTGAGGGGCCTGCGCTTCCTTTCTCTTCGTTGCTTTCCCTTTTGCGCGATCCACAGTCTCTCCACAGCACTCGTCCTCCAAAACGTCAAATGAATTAGAGGTTGCTATGGCGTTTGAAGGCGGCTTTATCAAAGTCTTCTTAAGGCCCCTGTCTTTCACAACTCTCCAAGACGAGGTCCCTTTACTGCTGGTCTCCTCCTTCGTTACTTCTCGTTGTTCTTTAAGCTGACGCACCTCCTCCCGCAGAAAGTCCAACTCTGTCCTCAGGGCTCCCACTAGAATCACCAGGTCCTTAACTACAACTTCCATATTGCTATGATAATATAACAACACTCAGGAGCTCCGATTAACACAACCTCTCACTGTGAATTCACCTGACCGACTACTTAACACAACTACTTTAAGGAATTCGTACAACTGGTTAGAAATGTTAAAAAAGAGATAAGGAAAGCAAAAAGAAACTATGAAGTTCGCATAGCAGGGCAAGCAAAGACAAATCCTAAAGGGTTTTTTCAGTTATATCGTACTAAGACTAGGGAAAGGATAGGTCCATTAAAAACTGAGACAGGTCAAATAACAGATAGTGATGAAGAGATGAGTAGTATTTTTAATAAATATTTTGTATCTGTATTTACTAAAGAGGAACTTAACAATATGCCTTCAGCCGAACAAGTCTATGTGGGTGGGGACGAGGACAGGTTGACGAGTTTAGCAGTTACCAGGGAGGATGTTCTTAAACAAATAGTAAAACTCAAACCAAACAAATCCCCAGGGCCGGATGAAGTATTTGCTAGGGTGCTTAAAGAATGCAAAGAGGAGCTTTGTGACCCACTGTCAACCATATTTAATAAATCAATAGAGTCAGGCAGAGTGCCAGAGTTTTGGAAAGTTGCTAATGTGATACCAGTTTTTAAGAAAGGAGATAGATCACTTGCGTCTAACTATCGACCAATTAGCCTAACGTCTACATAAGAACATAAGAACAAAGGTAACTGCAGAAGGCCTATTGGCCCATACGAGGCAGCTCCTATTCTATAACCACCCAATCCCACTCATATACTTGTCCAACCCGTGCTTGAAACAATCGAGGGACCCCACCTCCACAATGTTACGCGGCAATTGGTTCCACAAATCAACAACCCTGTTACTGAACCAGTATTTACCCAAGTCTTTCCTAAATCTAAACTTATCCAATTTATATCCATTGTTTCGTGTTCTGTCCTGTGTTGATACTTTTAATACCCTATTAATATCCCCCCGGTTATGTCCATTCATCCACTTGTAAACCTCTATCATGTCACCCCTAACTCTTCGCCTTTCCAGTGAATGCAACTTAAGCTTTGTTAATCTTTCTTCATATGAAAGATTTCTAATTTGGGGAATTAACTTAGTCATCCTACGCTGGACACGTTCAAGTGAATTTATATCCATTCTATAATATGGCGACCAAAACTGAACTGCATAATCTAAATGGGGCCTAACTAGAGCAAGATATAGCTTGAGAACCACACCAGGTGTCTTGTTACTAACGCTGCGATTAATAAATCCAAGTGTCCGATTTGCCTTATTACGAACATTTATGCATTGATCCTTTTGTTTTAAATTCTTACTAATCATAACTCCCAGATCCCTTTCGCAATCCGACTTCGCAATCACAACACCATCTAGCTCGTATCTTGTAACTCTATCATCATTACCTAACCTCAGAACTTTACATTTATCAGCATTAAACTGCATCTGCCAATCCTTTGACCATTTCAAAACCCTATCTAGATCAACTTGAAGTGATAGTGAGTCCTCCTCCGAATTAATTTCCCTACCGATTTTCGTATCATCGGCAAATTTGCAAATGTTGCTACTCAAACCTGAATCTAAATCATTTATATATATTATAAACAACAGAGGTCCCAGGACAGAGCCTTGAGGCACTCCACTTACAACATTTTCCCACTCTGACTTGATTCCATTTATACTAACTCTCTGTTTCCTTTGGTATAGCCATGCCCTAATCCAGCTTAATATAGCACCCCCAATACCATGAGACTCTATTTTTTTAATCAGTCTTTCATGTGGCACTGTATCAAAAGCTTTGCTAAAGTCAAGGTATACAACATCGCAATCCTTACCACTATCAACTGCCTCAACAATGCTAGAATAAAAAGATAACAAATTTGTTAAACATGAACGGCCATTTATAAAACCATGTTGCGACTCAATTATTAATTTATGTTTTTCAAGATGAAGACGAATTTTATTTGCTATTATAGATTCGAGTAACTTTCCCACAATAGACGTTAGGCTAATTGGTCGATAGTTAGACGCAAGTGATCTATCTCCTTTCTTAAAAACTGGTATCACATTAGCAACTTTCCAAAACTCTGGCACTCTGCCTGACTCTATTGATTTATTAAATATGGTTGACAGTGGGTCACAAAGCTCCTCTTTGCATTCTTTAAGCACCCTAGCAAACACTTCATCCGGCCCTGGGGATTTGTTTGGTTTGAGTTTTACTATTTGTTTAAGAACATCCTCCCTGGTAACTGCTAAACTCGTCAACCTGTCCTCGTCCCCACCCACATAGACTTGTTCGGCTGAAGGCATATTGTTAAGTTCCTCTTTAGTAAATACAGATACAAAATATTTATTAAAAATACTACTCATCTCTTCATCACTATCTGTTATTTGACCTGTCTATTGTGGGAAAGTTACTCGAATCTATAATAGCAAATAAAATTCGTCTTCATCTTGAAAAACATAAATTAATAATTGAGTCGCAACATGGTTTTATAAATGGCCGTTCATGTTTAACAAATTTGTTATCTTTTTATTCTAGCATTGTTGAGGCAGTTGATAGTGGTAAGGATTGCGATGTTGTATACCTTGACTTTAGCAAAGCTTTTGATACAGTGCCACATGAAAGACTGATTAAAAAAATAGAGTCTCATGGTATTGGGGGTGCTATATTAAGCTGGATTAGGGCATGGCTATACCAAAGGAAACAGAGAGTTAGTATAAATGGAATCAAGTCAGAGTGGGAAAATGTTGTAAGTGGAGTGCCTCAAGGCTCTGTCCTGGGACCTCTGTTGTTTATAATATATATAAATGATTTAGATTCAGGTTTGAGTAGCAACATTTGCAAATTTGCCGATGATACGAAAATCGGTAGGGAAATTAATTCGGAGGAGGACTCACTATCACTTCAAGTTGATCTAGATAGGGTTTTGAAATGGTCAAAGGATTGGCAGATGCAGTTTAATGCTGATAAATGTAAAGTTCTGAGGTTAGGTAATGATGATAGAGTTACAAGATACGAGCTAGATGGTGTTGTGATTGCGAAGTCGGATTGCGAAAGGGATCTGGGAGTTATGATTAGTAAGAATTTAAAACAAAAGGATCAATGCATAAATGTTCGTAATAAGGCAAATCGGACACTTGGATTTATTAATCGCAGCGTTAGTAACAAGACACCTGGTGTGGTTCTCAAGCTATATCTTGCTCTAGTTAGGCCCCATTTAGATTATGCAGTTCAGTTTTGGTCGCCATATTATAGAATGGATATAAATTCACTTGAACGTGTCCAGCGTAGGATGACTAAGTTAATTCCCCAAATTAGAAATCTTTCATATGAAGAAAGATTAACAAAGCTTAAGTTGCATTCACTGGAAAGGCGAAGAGTTAGGGGTGACATGATAGAGGTTTACAAGTGGATGAATGGACATAACCGGGGGGATATTAATAGGGTATTAAAAGTATCAACACAGGACAGAACACGAAACAATGGATATAAATTGGATAAGTTTAGATTTAGGAAAGACTTGGGTAAATACTGGTTCAGTAACAGGGTTGTTGATTTGTGGAACCAATTGCCGCGTAACATTGTGGAGGTGGGGTCCCTCGATTGTTTCAAGCACGGGTTGGACAAGTATATGAGTGGGATTGGGTGGTTATAGAATAGGAGCTGCCTCGTATGGGCCAATAGGCCTTCTGCAGTTACCTTTGTTCTTATGTTCTTCTTATTGGACGCCGCTTAACTGACAATGTCTCTTCAACGCAGGCTGAACTCCAAGGAGTATTAGCAGGATTACAGGAAGTAGTCAAATGTGGTAAAAATGCTTGCTTCTTTATTGACAGCAGAGGAGCGTTAGAGTCTTTAAATAGCAGACGCCCAGTATATCAGAATATTGTGATAGAGTGTAGAGAGAATGTTAAGAGACTAGAAAAAACTGGGTATAAAGTAAGATTAATGTGGATCCCTTCACATGTGGGAATACTGTTGAATGAGGTAGTTGATGACATAGCGAAGAGAGCCACTGAAAAAACTCTTGTTGATGTTGTATGTCAGTTAACCTTGAAACAAATAAAAACAAGACTCAAGGTGATTCAGGAGGGTGAAGAAATGATAAAGAGAATGGCAATGGTGGACAGTAGTAACACACTTAAGAATTATTCAATAATAAATACAAATTCGTCCTTCACTTATGGTCAAGGAAAGTCTACTTGGAAGGATTCAATTTACATGAGATTACGATTAGGATATAAATATATCTGGCAATACGGTGTTGATGTCAGTGAAAAAGATAAGGAGTGTAAATTATGTAATATGCCGTACGCCCACACCTTAGAACATTATGTATTAGAGTGTCACCTTATTGAAAAATATAGAAATAAGGAAATAAATAGTGTACCACATCAAATTGTTTGGATGTGTGATAATGGTATAATAGACAGTATACTTAGGAGCTACAAGAATTTTGCCCCAAGAATGTAACAATTATATGCTGTACTTGCTGTATGCAATGTTAAATGGGATTCTTGTACTGTTATATGTCTACTTGTACTCACTGAATTTGTACGCCCCTTGAGGGACTTGATGATGATTGATGAAGATTAAGCCACCCAAAAGGTGGCACGGGCATGAATAGCCCGTAAGTGGTGGCCCTTTTAAGCCATTACCAGTATCAAGAGCTGATACTGGAGATCTGTGGAGGTGCGAATGCACCCTGCATGACGGGAGATGTCTCCCTTATGAATGTGTTAAGATGAAGATGAAGCAACCCAAAAGGTGGCACGGGCATAAATAGCACGTAAGTGGTGGCCATTTTAAGCCATTACCAGTATCAAGAGCTGATACTGGAGATCTGTGGAGGTGCGAATGCACCCTGCATGACGGGAGATGTCTCCCTTGTCAATGTGTTAAGATGAAGATGAAGCCACCCAAAAGGTGGCAGGGGCATAAATAGCCCGTAAGTGGTGGCCATTTTAAGCCATTACCAGTATCAGGAGCTGATACTGGAAATCTGTGGAGGTGCGAATGCACCCTGCATGACGGGAGATGTCTCCCTTATGAATGTGTTAAGATGAAGATGAAGCCACCCAAAAGGTGGCACGGGCATAAATAGCCCGTAAGTGGTGGCCCTTTTAAGCCATTACCAGTATCAAGAGCTGATACTGGAAATCTGTGGAGGTGCGAATGCACCCTGCATGACGGGAGATGTCTCCCTTATGAATGTGTTAAGATGAAGATGAAGCCACCCAAAAGGTGGCACGGGCATAAATAGCCCGTAAGTGGTGGCCCTTTTAAGCCATTACCAGTATCAAGAGCTGATACTGGAGATCTGTGGAGGTGCGAATGCACCCTGCATGACGGGAGATGTCTCCCTTATGAATGTGTTAAGATGAAGATGAAGCAACCCAAAAGGTGGCACGGGCATAAATAGCCCGTAAGTGGTGGTCATTTTAAGCCATTACCAGTATCAAGAGCTGATACTGGAGATCTGTGGAGGTGCGAATGCACCCTGCATGACGGGAGATGCCTCCCTTGTGAATGTGTTAAGATGAAGATGAAGCCACCCAAAAGGAGGCACGGACATAAATAGCCCGTAAGTGGTGGCCATTTTAAGCCATTACCAGTATCAGGAGCTGATACTGGAGATCTAATACAATTTGAATAATACAATTTCTCCCACCCTACCCATCAACATTGGTGTTCCTCAGGGCAGCATACTTGGCCCTCTCCTTTTTCTCATCTACATTAATGACCTTCCAAATGCCTCCCAACACCTCAAACCAATTCTATTTGCTGACGACACAACCTTCATTTACTCCAGTCCTGACCCCCTTGCTCTAAATGCCACAGTAAATACTGAGCTAGAGAAAGTCCATCTTTGGCTAACTGCCAACAAACTCACCCTTAACATTGACAAAACGTTTTATATTCTGTTTGGCAATAAATCCTCTAATCAGATAAATCTCAAAATAAACAATACCCAAATTTGTAACAAATTAGATGGCAAATTCCTTGGCGTTCTCATCGACCACAAGCTGAATTTCCAGGGTCACATTCTAAATATATCAAAAAAAGTTTCAAAAACTGTTGGCATTCTTTCTAAGATCAGATATTATGTACCCCGCCCTGCCCTGGTTACTCTCTATTACTCCCTCATCTATCCATACCTCAACTATGGTATTTGTGCTTGGGGTTCTACTACCCAAAATCATTTACGTCCTCTCATTACCCAACACAAAGCTGCTATTAGGACAATATCCAACTCTGGCCCCAGACAGCACTCGGTACCCTTACTCAAATCTCTGAATATGTTAGATATTAAGTCACTGCACATTCTCTCTTGTGTATTATACATATATAAAACGCTGAACTGTAATGCCAATCCTGACCTCAAAAGCTTCATTGAATGTTGTAACAGAACCCATGAGCACCACACCAGGAATAAATACAGTTTTGATATTCCTAGAGTACGACTTAATCAAACTAGAAATGCTCTACAAATCAAGGGACCCAGAATGTGGAATGACCTTCCCAACCATGTTAAAGACTGTACCTCTCTCAACCAGTTTAAGATAAAAACTAAACACTACCTAATAAATTCCCTGTAACCCACCTCACTCCTTTATTGTCAACCCATGTCTGTTATTTTATTATTATTATTTTTTTTTAATCAACACTGTTTGTCAACCTATTGTATTTGTGCTGCTTTTTCAGTCATGTTCCCCCTTTTTTTTATCTTTATTTGTATTTGTTTTCAACACTTTTTATTCTTTATGCTCAATTAGTATTAAGTTCTAGATATTAATGTTTTTCTTGCCCGAAACGCATTGCGTAATAGTGGCTTTAGGCATTGTATGTACTAGCTCTATCTATATATCAATCCATTAATGTAACATCACTTGTATGTATGTACCTTACCTGAATAAACATATTTATTTATTTATTTATATAAATAAATAAATAAATGCTTGTCATCCTTATGTATCACCTTTGTATTAATTTTTTATTTTCCTTGAACATTCTCATTTTGTTAACTTACTTCTCTTATAGTATTAAGTGTTTTACCCCATCACAATATTAATTAAAAAATTTCGATATTACTATTAATTTTGCCCGAAACGCTTTGCGTAATAGTGGCTTCATTAGTACAGTATGTGTAACTGCTGTCCCTTCAATTGAACAATACTCTTATTACACATAGAAATCACAATAGTGTGATGCATCAAATTTATTTATTATTTATTTATTTATTTATTTATTTATATACAAGAAGGTACATTGGGTTTGTGAGAATACATAGCATGGTATTTACAATCTTGTAAAGCCACTAGTACGCGCAGCATTTCGGGCAGGTCCTTAATCTAACAGATAATTTTAAGTAGGTAAATTCTAGCAGAATTAATAAAATGATAACAGATACATTGCAAGAAAGAAAAAAAATGAGATGAGAGAGATTAGTAGGAATATTAAAGCACATTGGTATATTAAAGTTCAGATTGATTGCATTGACAGCTTGATTGGTAATTTAAACGAAGATTAATAGGCATCATACAGCAAATTGAAAGCACATATAATAAGACAGCAATGATCACAATGGTAAAGTTGTATGGACTGGGTACATGAAGATTGGGAGATTGGGTAGCACTAGATACAGTGCAATTTTAAAGCAACAAGGTAGAAAACTATGAAGATGAAATTAAGTACTTTTTAAGTTTTGTTTTTGAATGATGCAAAAGCTGGACATCTTTTCAATTCATTAGGAGTGAGTTCCATAAACTGGGTCCCTTTATTTGCAAAGATTGTTTGCACAGATTAAGTTTGACTCTGGGGATATCAAAGATATACTTATTTCTGGTGTGGTGATAATGGGTCCTATTATATCTGTCCAGGGAGAGTTTCAGAACATGATTTGCATTTAAGAACAGGGTTTTGTAAATGTAGTTGACACAAGAGAATGTGTGGAGTGAGATTATGTTTAGCATGTTTAGGGAGTTAAACAAGGGGCCTGAGTGTTGTCTGAAAACAGAATTTGTTATTATTCTGATAGCAGATTTTGCTGGGGGATGATGGACCAGAGGTGGTTTGCAGTGGTT
The DNA here is from genome assembly GCF_040958095.1 of Procambarus clarkii. NCBI lineage: Eukaryota > Metazoa > Arthropoda > Malacostraca > Decapoda > Cambaridae > Procambarus > Procambarus clarkii. The sequence goes on along the minus strand of NC_091184.1, from coordinate 17,481,065 downwards.
GAACCCCATGCACAGATACCATAATTAAGATAGGCATAGATTAGTGTATAATATAGTGAGATGAGAGCAGAGTTAGGTACATAGTATCTGATTTTGGAGAGCATACCAACTGTTTTAGAGACTTTCTTAGTTATGTGTTGTATGTAGGTGCTGAAGTCGAGTCTCTTATCTAGGAATAGGCCAAGAAAATTTCCATCATTTTTATTACTAATGATAACATTGTCTATCTGAAGCTGAATTGCATTTGTTGATTTGCTTCCAAATAAGATGTAGTAGGTCTTTTCTATGTTAAGTATTACTTTGTTGGTTGACATCCATAAGTGAACTTTTTTTAGTTCATTATTAACAGCATTATTTAGTGTATGTGTTTTGTGGTTAGAGCAGATGAGGGTAGTATCATCAGCAAACAATGTAGGTTTCAGAATGTTGGTGACATCAGGCAGACCATTGATGTATATAAGAAATAGGAGAGGTCCCAAGATGCTGCCCAGTGGCACCCCAATGGTTATTGGTAGAGTGGAAGTTATATCGTTGATGGCTACACATTGGTGTCTATCACTACGATAGGATTGTATATAGTGCAGGGCATGGCCTCGGATTCCATAATGATGCAGTTTACATAAGAGGTAGTTGTGATTACCAGTATCAAAGGCCTTTCTCAGGTCAATGAAGAGTCCAATCGGAAACTCATTTTTGTCAAGGGCTGAGTAAATTATATCAAGGAGACTAATAATTGCGTCGTTAGTACTCTTTTGGGAACGGAAGCCAAACTGACAGGAGCCAAGTATGTCGAATTTTACGAGGTAGGAGTACAGCTGTTTGTAGATAATTTTTTCAAATATTTTTGATAGTACAGGTAGGTTTGATATGAACAAATTTGAAATGAGTTTGTTTGTTTCATTTCAAGTTTGAAATTAACAAATCCACAAGAGCCGTGATGAACGTTCAAATCTACATCCGCGAGTGTGTAATGAAGGAAAGGCGAAGAGGTAGAACAGCTTATTGACAGAGCTCAGGTGCATGGGGGAATTGTGTAAAAACCAGCGTTGAATGTAATGAAACGCCATTTTCTGGGTGAGTCCCGGAGGCTCCCCGGAGCTATCCCAGGCTGATATGCTAATGTCAGACTTTGGCATCAGTCATGTGTATGGAGTTCTTAGGCCTACCGGGGACCACGGCCAGAACCGGGCCCCCTCAGAGAGGCAAGGGGAGCAATGGCCTATAGAAGCCCCTGTGTAGTTGGAAGCATTCTATGTCTGCCATCGACCGGAACAGGCACCCAGAAAGGTAAGCGCCCCAAAACAAACCCCTATTCTGGTTAAAATTGCTACCTAAAACCGAACTAGTGGATAGAACTCCCCAACCGAAAACAAGCAAACTAGTGTGACGTCACACACTGCCGCGCCGCTGTCTGCGCAGCTCCCCCCTCCCCGGGAGGGGGAAGGGGGAGCCCCAGACCCCCCGCGCCGGCTACCCACACCTCAGTTCTTGAGGCTGGATGTCAAAAACGCGAAAAACCGCCGACCGGAGGGAGGGAGGGATGCCGGGGAGCCTCCGGGACTCACCCAGAAAATGGCGTTTCATTACATTCAACGCTGGTTTTCTGGGGGGAGCCCCGTCGGCTCCCCGGAGCTAACTACCCACAGACAGAAAAAGAGGGACTTACCCGGGAGGCAGTCGTCGCTCACCCCTCAACTCGAAGCCGAGACAACTGGCTGCAACCGCCGACCCAAAGCAACACAGGCCCGACGAGGCCCAGGGACATTCACAAGGTAACGAGCAGCCAGGACCCTGTTCGACCGCCAAAATCCCCGCGCCCGAATATCAGACCAAGACATATTCCCAAAGACGGCAGCAAGAGCCGCGAACTTACGAACGTCATGGGCATGGGGATAGACCGCAGGCTGGCTGGACCTAATAATCCTGCAGACGACCTGAGAGACCCGAACCCGCGAACAGGGAAGAAGGGAAACCGGATCAACCCACAGCGCGTCCCCGGACACAGAAGCTGTGGCGCGCAAATAACGGCGAAGCGCCGCAACCGGACACAAAACATGATGCACCCCCGGCCTGACCAACCAAGCATCAACCACCCATGGACTCCTCCGGAACGCAGCAGTCTCATTCTTCGCCAGAAAAGAAGGAGACGGCTGCAAACGAACAAAACTATCACCACGACCAAAAGAGCAGAAACCCCTGCGCCGGAGGAGAGCATGAAGCTCCCCTACCCGACCCCCAGAGGCCAAAGCCAACAAGAAAAGTGCCTTGGAAAAACAATCCTGGACCGAAGGGGCCACAACGAAACGAGGAGATGAAAGGAAAGCGAGCACTCTGTCCAAAGACCAGGACGGCTCAGGCGACGCATGAGCAGGCCGGAGGTGAAACAATGCACGAGACAGCTTGCGAAACGGCGCAGACGTAACATCGATACCGAAAGCAAGCTGAAGCGGCTCCGCCAGCGCCGCACGATACGAAGCGACAGTGTTAGGCATAAGATGACGGTCCTGAAACAACCACGAGAGGAAGGACAAGACCACCCTCAAAACTAACACCACACGCAAAGCACAGTGCAGTAGCGACACCGGAGCCAGAGCACACGACCATCGCCTATAGCATCAGCCTCAAGAACTGAGGTGTGGGTAGCCGGCGCGGGGGGTCTGGGGCTCCCCCTTCCCCCTCCCGGGGAGGGGGGAGCTGCGCAGACAGCGGCGCGGCAGTGTGTGACGTCACACTAGTTTGCTTGTTTTCGGTTGGGGAGTTCTATCCACTAGTTCGGTTTTAGGTAGCAATTTTAACCAGAATAGGGGTTTGTTTTGGGGCGCTTACCTTTCTGGGTGCCTGTTCCGGTCGATGGCAGACATAGAATGCTTCCAACTACACAGGGGCTTCTATAGGCCATTGCTCCCCTTGCCTCTCTGAGGGGGCCCGGTTCTGGCCGTGGTCCCCGGTAGGCCTAAGAACTCCATACACATGACTGATGCCAAAGTCTGACATTAGCATATCAGCCTGGGATAGCTCCGGGGAGCCGACGGGGCTCCCCCCAGAAAACCTAGTTTGTGTCTCGGAGAGACTGCAGGATCGGTGGTAGGTCAAGTTGATTTCTCGGTTGCAATTCTTATCCATGTCGTAGCTCAGTCGATTAACCACCATGCTGCGCCGAGTTTATTGTGAAATTCCTCGTGCGCATGAAATAAAGTGTTCCCTAAAAGTTCTTTTTTCTTAGTAAAATGATAAATTTTCTTCCCAGAACATGTCTATGTAAAAATAAATACCAAATTCCACTTACTTTGGCTCTGGGGACGTGGACAAGGTGCGTTGTGATGTCATCAGGGGCTGGTCGCCCGTGCGTGACACGCCCAGACACGGTCGCCCGGGCCATTCAAGCACCAGATGTTGGCACAAATATATTTTCAATTATCTGTTTTATGTATTTCCAATGCGGTTTTATTTTGTTTTTTTATCGTATATGATGCATATTTGTATCCTTTACAATATGTATACAGTAGAATGTTCATAATGTTCCATGAAACTGTGATACATGTGTCAGCAATGTGTCCACAATAAATGTTTATTGTCGCAATAATATTTGTTAAAAATTCACTAAAATTACAATATGTACAGTTTCACACACTATTTACACAGTAACACACTGTATTACACACTCAGTACTTCGGAAGTGAGTAATAATCAACAAAGTAGTCCAGGGTACACAGTGCGACTTCGCTCTCGTTGCACCAGGTACAGATAGAATTTTGCTTCCTGTTTCCTTGTTCTGTGTGCTTGCAAATAACGCACTCATGTACACCCTTGGCATTAGTACCTGCAGGTGGTATGTAGCTAAGCTTGTAAAACATAAGGTAGTCTTGCAAAGATTACAGGGAAAGATCAATTTGTAAGGTAGTCGCGAAAAGATCGCCTTGTAAGGTCCCACACAGGAAGAAATTCAGCCAGCCTCAAAGAGTGTCCGTCAGTCTGGAAGAGATTCAGCCAGCCTCAAAAAGTGTCTATCAGTAAAGAAGAGATTCAGCTATTCTTGAAAATATCTATGGAAAACACAACCATGGAAGCCGCTAACACTGTTTATCTATGCTACTTGTATCAGATCTATCATCACTGAACACAGAAAAAGATTCATCTATGTATCATCTAAATAAATTGGAGATAGCATAAGTGGGCAAGGGTGGCGCTCAGAGCTACAACTGGATACGCTCGCTGTATTGTCCTCATAGGTGCTGGATCACTTGCATCTGACCTTTGTGTTAGGTTCTTATTGCACCTAGCTTCACAAATATTATAACCCTTATATTCTTCAAACATTAAGGCTTGAATTTCACCGACAAAGCGCGATCTTTCAACTCCGCGTCGGACAGGTGTTTGGGAGCCAGAGGTGCGTGCGCCACTCATGGTTGCTCACTCAGTACTAACCCAGCCAACAGCCCTAGGGCATAAGGGGAATTTTTTCCAAGATGGCTACCTCTCACTGGAGGTCCTAAGAGTCCATTTCGTACACAACCAACCTCGCACACATTTAGAAGGGGTACGAAAAAATCAAACCGAGTATTCTCGGTTGGCGCAGTTAAGTGGTTAAGGAGCGTCTGGGATCTTCTCGGATGTAGGTTCGAACCCTCGTCATGGCCCTTGTGGATTTATTCATTTATTACTCTTATGTTCTTTGTACACACTCTTTTGAATAAATAATAATATTATTACTGTATTAATATTATTATTATTATTTACTCACAGAAAATCACACTAACGTGATATACATCAATGAGAAAATTCACTCGGGCTGTGAGGCGATGCGAACCTGCAATGTTTGCGTCACCTCACAGCCCCAATGGTTCGTTCATTGATGTATATCTCCTTAGTGCGATTTTCAGTGTAGTATCTGAAGTTGGGCGTACAGTGTTCAACTACAACACTTTATCCCTTCACCTGAGTGCTTGGGGGGGGGGGGTCTTGCGTAAAATTTGGACTGGCTTCAGGACTTCCTGTGATATCAGTAGAAATCTGATTGTAAGACTTTTAGGAAGTCAGTGGTGGTACAGTGGTAGAGTATGCAGCTGGCAATGCCTTGGTCGTGGGTTTGCAACACCACACAGTCCCAGTAGATTTTCTCTATTATTATTATTATTATAAAAATTATCATATTCGATAGGCCAATGTCCACACCCCAACACTGCCATAGGTCAATGTCCACACCCCAACAATTCCATAGGCCTATTTCCACGCCCCAAAAATTGCGTGTTGAGGTGTAAGACAATGGTGGAGCAGAAAGTACTCCAGTACTTACGGAGGATGATGAGAGTGCGAGGAACAAGGTGGTCAGGTGGAGCCAGTGACTCGTTCCTTCAACAGTTTTGTCTCTCCCTCGTGGTATATCCTCAATGTCTTCAGTGGTGTGGCCTCACCACACACTTACACTGCCATAAGTGTCCTGAGAGTACTGTGGGAGGGACAATTTGGCGGGTATTGTGGACACAGGTCTTTAAGACAGGCGAACCTCACGAGTCGTGGAGACGTCTATAGCAACCTTTGTTGTGATGACGTCACTCGCTCGCTCGCTTACCCGCCACGTTGCTCTTCCCATTTTCTTTGGTTACTGATCATTGCTGACGTTTAACCTGAGAGCCACTAATACTGGTGGCCTCAACGAGGACAGGAAGTTGGCGGCTTGTCAAAGGTCCTACCCATTTGCCTGGATGATCTTTTCTATCTGTATTTTAAAACCCAGTAGAGTTTTGGTGTTTACCTTACCTACTCCTTGGCGGGTAGGCTGTTCCACGGGTTTACATCCATATGGGTGAAAAAGCCTCTTCTGTTTTCTGTCCTATATTGTGGCTTGTTGAGCTTGAACCCGTTGCTCCTCGTTCGTATTACATCTGACCTTTTGAAGAAAGTGTCCGGATTGACATCGTCCAAATTGTTGACTTGTGATGGACTCTACTACCGGGACCCTGGACTGTACTACCGGGACCCTGGACTGTACTTCCGGGACCCTGGACTGTACTACCGGGACCCTGGACTGTACTACCGGGACCCTGGACTGTACTACCGGGACCCTGGACTGTACTACCGGGACCCTGGACTGTACTACCGGGACCCTGGACTGTACTACCGGGACCCTGGACTGTACTACCGGGACCCTGGACTGTACTACCGGGACCCTGGACTGTACTACCGGGACCCTGGACTGTACTACCGGGACCCTGGACTGTACTACCGGGCTTACAGGGGGAACCCAAGTTTCAAACATGGGGACTTAAGATCAACAACAACAATGAAAAATTATCGTTGGGGAAATTCCACTAAACACCACAAATTCTATAACAGATTTATTACAGCAAAGATTAACACTGAAAATAATGGTAAGTTTCAAACGTTCTATCTGAACACTTCCTAAACTAAATACTGAATACAAAAATGATGTGGACTTTACACTGTACTAAAACTTCAGAGACAAATACCTTAAACACCACAGACAGGCCAGTTGTTCAGCCTTACTCTCTGAGAGATGTTGACCTCCAGGAAGCCTCCAACACACACTAACTAACCTCTCCACACTGACCTCTCACAGGCTGACCCAGGCTAGTTGTTCAGCCTTACTCTCTGAGAGATGTTGACCCCCAGGAAGCCTTCAACACACACTAATTAACCTCTCCACACTGACCTCTCACAGGCTGACCCAGGCTAGTTGTTCAGCCTTACTCTCTGAGAGATGTTGACCCCCAGGAAGCTGATTGATTGATGAAGATTAAGCCACCCAAAAGGTGGCACGGGCATGAATAGCCCATAAGTGATGGCCCTTTTTAAGCCATTACCAGTATCAAGAGCTGATACTGGAGATCTGTGGAGGTGCGAATGCACCCTGCATGACGGGAGATGTCTCCCTTATGAATGTGTTAAGATGAAGATGAAGATGAGGCACGGCCATAAATAGCCCGTAAGTGGTGGCCCTTTTGACCCATTACCAGTATCAAGAGCTGATACTGGAGATCTGTGGAGGTGCGAATGCACCCTGCATGACGGGAGATGTCTCCCTTGTGAATGTGTTAGGATGAAGATGAAGCCACCCAAAAGGAATGGCACGGGCATGAATAGCTCGTAAGTGGTGGCCCTTTTGAGCCATCACCAGTATCAATAGATGATACTGGAGATCTGTGGAGGTGCGACTGCACCCTGCGTGACGGGAGGTGTCTCCCGTGCCCAGGAAGCCTTCAACACACACTAATTAACCTCTCCACACTGACCTCTTACAGGCTGACCCAGGCTCGTTGCCAGATTAATCTTTGAAAATGATTATTAACTAAAATCCAGTATTTGTCACAGAAGGTGACTTTATTATTCCAAAACAATTGGGATTTATCTAGATACAAGAGCCAGATTAATTACAATATTCAGTAGCACTTGTATTTCACTAATTACATGATTTAGGAAACTAGACTGGGTATTTATTTTCCAATGACGAAATACTTTTTCATATATTCAAATCTTACTGAAGTCAAATGCTTCTTAGGTAACATACAAGACTTATTCTCTGTTCTCAATTGACGTTAATTTTAACATAAGTGCTTAACCATGATTGATAATTCCTCCTAATTCTGTAATATCTTTCATAATTCAAGTTCAAGTTCAAGTATGTTTATTGAGATAAGCAATAAATACATCTCAAAGGGATAGAGTAGCTTAGGCTATTTCTACCCCCCTCTACTTCAAGTCCCTCAAGGGGCGCACAAATTCAGTGAGTACAAATAGACATATAACAGTACAAGAATCCCATTTAACATTGCATACAGCAAGTACAGCATATAATTGTTACATTCTTGGGGCAAAATTCTTGTAGCTCCTAAGTATACTGTCTATTATACCATTATCACACATCCAATCTATTTGATGTGGTACACTATTTATTTCCTTATTTCTATATTTTTCAATAAGGTGACACTCTAATACATAATGTTCTAAGGTGTGGGCGTACGGCATACTACATAATTTACACTCCTTATCTTTTTCACTGACATCAACACCGTATTGCCAGATATATTTATATCCTAATCGTAATCTCATGTAAATTGAATCCTTCCAAGTAGACTTTCCTTTACCATAAGTGAAGGACGAATTTGTATTTATTATTGAATAATTCTTAAGTGTGTTACTACTGTCCACCATTGCCATTCTCTTTATCATTTCTTCACCCTCCTGAATCACCTTGAGTCTTGTTTTTATTTGTTTCAAGGTTAACTGACATACAACATCAACAAGAGTTTTTTCAGTGGCTCTCTTCGCTATGTCATCAACTACCTCATTCAACAGTATTCCCACATGTGAAGGGATCCACATGAATCTTACTTTATACCCAGTTTTTTCTAGTCTCTTAACATTCTCTCTACACTCTATCACAATATTCTGATATACTGGGCGTCTGCTATTTAAAGACTCTAACGCTCCTCTGCTGTCAATAAAGAAGCAAGCATTTTTACCACATTTGACTACTTCCTGTAATCCTGCTAATACTCCTTGGAGTTCAGTCTGCGTTGAAGAGACATTGTCAGTTAAGCGGCGTCCAATAACAGTATCTACAGTGCCGATGTCAGTGTACTCCCTGATCAAGACTCCACATCCTGCCTTCCCATCCCTAGCTACTGACCCATCACAATATACATTGTCACGTGGGGGTGGGCGGTCCGGGGCTCTGCTAACACTCGGCTGCTAGGGGCTCAAAGGGCCCAAATACTCAGCCCCTCCGACTCCCTGGATTCACCGGAGTCTCCTTGGTCACACAAGATAGGACCAACAATGCCCACCTCCGCAGGTCTTTGCTTCCACCAAAAGGGGTGCCACTGATTCACCCTGGAAGCCCTTCAGTCAACCACGGGGAAACTGCTGTTAACAGTTCCGGCCTAGACCCGTGGGGGAGTGAAGGAAGACTCAGGCTTACCTATAACCATAACCTCCCTGAGTCTTGCCTGCCAGACAAAAAAAAGGTTGCAGGAACTCCTTTCCCGCCTGTCTTCTCTATCTTCCTCTTAGCAAGGTCGCCAGCTGGGTTATTATATCTGCACCCCAGCAATGCAGTTCAGTGGGTGTATCATATATCGTTTGTAGCCAGAAATGTATGCTCATAGAGAAATATCACAAATGGAGGCACACTCAAACACAGTAATAAAATGTGTGGATTTACTGACGCAAATTACATGAACACACACACACAATCACAAGTAATACATGAATATGGAATATGGATGATGAGTCTGGAGATCGTCAGCCTCTTCTTCCACGACCTCCAACTCTCCTTCAACGGGGCAGGAAGACAGGAGTCTCACACTCTCACAGGAGGGCCTCTTCACCACGTCGGCACCTCTTCTTCACTGTCCTGCCATCCATACACACTGTCCTCTCTGACAGTCCTGGACACAAGCTGCCTTGCAGCCTATTCTACTATTAAAGTAATAAAGTCTTGCTGCCACATACACAAGTAAATATTGTGGCCTAACTAGCCTACTCATACAAGGGGTAATGGGAGGGAAAATGATCTACCTTACACTCCTGGCTCACGACGCCTGTCCCTCGATGGTGTGAGGGTCCCACGCTTCCTTGGGTCGATCCTCGACGATCCAGGGCGTTCCACAGGTCCTCAGGTGTCGTGAAGCCTTCGCGTCGTCGCCGTTCCAATCCCTGAGGTTCAGCTGCCCCAATCCTGGTTCATCGATGGGCGCTGAGCTAATCACTATTTTTCCCCACACTCGCCTCTCCCACAGGGCGTCGCTCCTTGTCCTAGGCACTGTGTCGTCCTTCCAAGATTCTCAGTGGATGTGACCCCAGTCACAGCTAGCTTGCTCGCCCACCTTCCGGACCTCAACGTCCAGCCAGCGGCGCCGCCCAGCGTCGTCGCCGACTATTTTCCAAGTTTGGGCACTTCTCTGCTCACTGAACTTGGTTCCTCTTTTGCTTCCCAGAAGCGCAAGGTCTCCAATAACTGGGATGACTGTGACAGCCGGCTCAATCCACTGAACAAGGCTTGCAGAGCCTCCAATCCCTGAGAGCAGACCGAGGCGCGTCCTGTCGCTTCCACGGTCAGTACAACTCTGACGTTGGCGCCGCCCGGGGCACTCGGTGACGTCATGGCGGGCCCTGATTTGTCGCCCGCGACCTACGTCGACCAATCCGCGATCGACTAATGTCCCTTCCAAAAGGTCACATCTGCCGTAGGGGATACTGTTTCATTTTATAACAGGGCGCCAATTTTCCTTTATTTACAACTTATAATATAACTTCTTTCCCTTAACTGGCAGCCGGCCTGGTCGCCACATATATCATTAGACTCCCTGAACCTCAGAGAATCAGTAGGGAGAGCTGATATGACTCTTTAAGCCGGCAAACGAAAGAAATAGGAGAGGGCACCGTAACATACCCCTCCCCTTAAAATAAGAGTCATATCGGAAGAGCAGCACTCAAGAGGGCAACCTATACTCTTGCTCCCTCCGTTCCTGAAGTGTCAGTCCTCCAGTTGGCAATGTGGCTTGTTCCACCTCGCCAGTCACTTGCCTCATTGTATCTCCACCTCGCATAGTAGCGGGTGTGATGGGCGTTCCCTGAACACCTACAAGAAATCCCCTCTCCGTGGCTACGAGTGTACTCCCACGGCTCGTTACCACTGTAAGATTCAGTGCATGCAGCGCCTCCACCGCGTCGTGCACTCCGAGATAGTCTTGCATTTCCACTGCGTCCTACAGGTACTCCATGTTTCCTCTCATGATCTCCTCTTCGCCAATCTTCTCTCTTCTCGGTTCCTCTTCTCCCGTAGGTGCGTTGTCTCCTCACAGTGGCACTTGTAACCTGTACTCCATCCAGCAGCTTCCTCTCTTCCACACTAGGCTTTTGCGATGGCCCAATGCCCCTCTGGTTAGGCTGGCGCCTACCCTGGGTGTACCTATTCCCTGCTTTCTTCGTATTGCCTTTCCTATACCATTCGCTCCTTCGCTCCCGACGAACATCTTCACTCCTCCATGAGATTCTCTTCCCTGCAGACGTCTTCTTCGGTTCGTGGTTGGGCTCATCCACCTCCCTGTGGCTCACCTCACCACGGTGGTTCATCTTGCACCTACCACTATTCATCTGGCCGGCATAGGGTGCACTGCGTCGTGGCTCCTCCACTCTGCCCCTCACTGCCGTTCGCTCATCCACTGAGCTTACTTTATTCACGTTTCTGTATGGAGGGAGTGCGGTCTGCAGCCTCCTCACCGCCCCAGGCGTTTGTACAGCTGCTCCTCGCCACTCCTCCACACGCATCATCAGGCTTAGTCGGAGGTCCCCGTCGGGGTTTTCCACAACCTCCGACGACCTCTCTGCACTCTCGCCCTCGTTGTCGTCGTCTCTGGCGACGTTTTCCCTGTCGAAGTCGGCTTCCTCACTATTATTTGGAGCGACTGATACCTCACCTGGCAGGGTTGTACCGCTGCTTGAAACATAGGCACTCCTGGCCCAATCGGGTTGTATCCTGCCTCCTCCGAGGTCATTACCCAGCACCATCTGTACATGCTCTAGGGGTAACTTAGGGGCTACAGCTACTATAGCTCTCTCGACTCCGTAGTCGGCAATCAGCTGTACTTCGTGAAGTGGCAACCTGTATTCCTCCCCCACACTGCGTATCCTCACCACTCCCACAGGTGAATCATTAAATTCCTTGGGGAGAATACTCCTGGTCACCATACTTATGTCAGCACCCGTATCTCGAAGCACGGCAACCTCCACTGGGTATGACTTTCCAAACTTCACGTTGGCCCCGAAAACGAAGGGATGTTCACCCAACTTCATTTCCCAACCATTCACGTTGGGTCCACTATAATATGGGGTGTGAACAAACACTCTCTCCTCTTCCAACATTAATCCTACATTCCTTTGGTGCTCCTCACACTCGCGGGCATAATGTCCTCTCACACCACAGTTGTAGCATCGGCCACCTCCCCTGGGCGGCCACTCGCTAGTCACTCTGGCGGTACCACTTGCAGACGTCCCCTGGGTCCTCCTTGGACTCCCTGTCGTCGTATCCGGGACTGCAGCACTCGCTCCCGAGTTAGGTCCACTGCTCACAGCTTGGGGCTTCCTCCCCGCGTCTCTTGAGCTCTTGAACCACGTTACTTCATCGGGCACACTACTCTTGGGAGAGTCCCCACCCGTCCTCGCTCCTCCTGAACTCCTAAGGTTCCCTCCCGACCTGGGGTAAGGCGAGTGTCTGGGCGGCCCCTCCCTCCTGATATGTAGTGCCTCCTCCAGCATGTCGGCTCGGTCCGCTGCAGCCTTCAGGTCCTTAATACCTGCTTCTCTCACCCTCACTCGCAACTCAGGATGGAGCACCGACATGAACTTCTCCATCACTATCAGTCGTTTAACATCATCCACCGACTCCGCTTCCTCCGCCTTCAACCATCGTAGGAATTTCCGTTCCATATCCCTGGCGGTCTCGGCGTAAGTCTTTCCCGACGCTCTTGTACACTCTCTGAACCGCTTCCGGTACATCTCCGGAGTCAGCCGGAATGAGTGGAGAACCGCATTCTTAATCGCGTCATAACTAGTACACTCCTCTAGGTCCAGCATGTTATAGGCTTCCCGGGCCTCTCCAGTCAACCTGCCCTGGACCAGAGCAGCCCAATCATCTTCCGGCCACTCCTTCAGAGTCGCTATCCGTTCAAAGTGTTCGAAGAACGCCTCAGCTTCTTGTGGTTCGAACGTAGGTAAGTCACGTTCCCTTACCTTGAGGTCATCCCGCCGTGCAGGTAGTGAGGGCAGACCACGTTCAACGCGACGCAATTCGACTTCTTTCTTTGCCTTTATCTCCTCCAGTCGCAGTCGTCTCTCTCCTTCTTCTCGCTGCAGCCGAGCTTCTCGCTCCTCTCGCTGCAGCTGCAGCCGTGCTTCTCGCTCCTCTCGCTGCAGCTGGGCTTCCAGTTGCATCTTCATTATTTCCAGTTGCAGGCTCCTCTTACTACAGCTAGACCTTCCACTGCTCCCATGTTCACTGTGAATTCTCTCCACACTGGTAGGCGCTTGGGGGGGCCCTAGTCGGGACGGTTCACCTTGCGACGGCTCTCCTCGGGACGGCTCCTCTTGAGATGGCTCCTCTCCCGTCGCTTCCTCTCGAGCTGTGAGCTGTGCCATGATCTCTATCCTTCGCTCCGCTACCTTAGTCGTCCTCAACCTGATCCCAAAGTGGTTTGCCACTTGTTGGAGCTGGGCCTTGGTACACTCTTCCAAAATTCTCTCGTCCCTTGTGTCAATAAATTTCTTTACTTTGTCTTCCTCCATCTCTATATCATTGAGCATACACGACAGCACAGACAAGTTAGTAGGCACTAATTTCACCGTTTCAGTCCCTTAGCTGGTTGAGTAACAGTACCACCGAATTCACTGGCCACACTGTATTAGTACCCTGGCAACACTTGTCTTGCAATTTGGTCCACACTGTAGCTTGATCCACGCTTCCTGGCGAGGTTCCCAGTTCTTGGCTACTGGGGTTCGAATCCTGGCAAGGTCGCCAGTACTCTTGTCACGTGGGGGTGGGCGGTCCGGGGCTCTGCTAACACTCGGCTGCTAGGGGCTCAAAGGGCCCAAATACTCAGCCCCTCCGACTCCCTGGATTCACCGGAGTCTCCTTGGTCACACAAGATAGGACCAACAATGCCCACCTCCGCAGGTCTTTGCTTCCACCAAAAGGGGTGCCACTGATTCACCCTGGAAGCCCTTCAGTCAACCACGGGGAAACTGCTGTTAACAGTTCCGGCCTAGACCCGTGGGGGAGTGAAGGAAGACTCAGGCTTACCTATAACCATAACCTCCCTGAGTCTTGCCTGCCAGACAAAAAAAAGGTTGCAGGAACTCCTTTCCCGCCTGTCTTCTCTATCTTCCTCTTAGCAAGGTCGCCAGCTGGGTTATTATATCTGCACCCCAGCAATGCAGTTCAGTGGGTGTATCATATATCGTTTGTAGCCAGAAATGTATGCTCATAGAGAAATATCACAAATGGAGGCACACTCAAACACAGTAATAAAATGTGTGGATTTACTGACGCAAATTACATGAACACACACACACAATCACAAGTAATACATGAATATGGAATATGGATGATGAGTCTGGAGATCGTCAGCCTCTTCTTCCATGACCTCCAACTCTCCTTCAACGGGGCAGGAAGACAGGAGTCTCACACTCTCACAGGAGGGCCTCTTCACCACGTCGGCACCTCTTCTTCACTGTCCTGCCATCCATACACACTGTCCTCTCTGACAGTCCTGGACACAAGCTGCCTTGCAGCCTATTCTACTATTAAAGTAATAAAGTCTTGCTGCCACATACACAAGTAAATATTGTGGCCTAACTAGCCTACTCATACAAGGGGTAATGGGAGGGAAAATGATCTACCTTACACTCCTGGCTCACGACGCCTGTCCCTCGATGGTGTGAGGGTCCCACGCTTCCTTGGGTCGATCCTCGACGATCCAGGGCGTTCCACAGGTCCTCAGGTGTCGTGAAGCCTTCGCGTCGTCGCCGTTCCAATCCCTGAGGTTCAGCTGCCCCAATCCTGGTTCATCGATGGGCGCTGAGCTAATCACTATTTTTCCCCACACTCGCCTCTCCCACAGGGCGTCGCTCCTTGTCCTAGGCACTGTGTCGTCCTTCCAAGATTCTCAGTGGATGTGACCCCAGTCACAGCTAGCTTGCTCGCCCACCTTCCGGACCTCAACGTCCAGCCAGCGGCGCCGCCCAGCGTCGTCGCCGACTATTTTCCAAGTTTGGGCACTTCTCTGCTCACTGAACTTGGTTCCTCTTTTGCTTCCCAGAAGCGCAAGGTCTCCAATAACTGGGATGACTGTGACAGCCGGCTCAATCCACTGAACAAGGCTTGCAGAGCCTCCAATCCCTGAGAGCAGACCGAGGCGCGTCCTGTCGCTTCCACGGTCAGTACAACTCTGACGTTGGCGCCGCCCGGGGCACTCGGTGACGTCATGGCGGGCCCTGATTTGTCGCCCGCGACCTACGTCGACCAATCCGCGATCGACTAATGTCCCTTCCAAAAGGTCACATCTGCCGTAGGGGATACTGTTTCATTTTATAACAGGGCGCCAATTTTCCTTTATTTACAACTTATAATATAACTTCTTTCCCTTAACTGGCAGCCGGCCTGGTCGCCACATATATCATTAGACTCCCTGAACCTCAGAGAATCAGTAGGGAGAGCTGATATGACTCTTTAAGCCGGCAAACGAAAGAAATAGGAGAGGGCACCGTAACAACATGTAGAGTGTTTTCCGTAGGCAGTTTTCTAATTATACAATCATATGTTGCCCTCAGCTCTCCTATTTCATACATACTTTTTTTCTTATGCAAGGGAGTAATTACTACATCTACATTACAATCCTCCCATGGTGGTGTAAATTTTCTCTTGGGCACAACAATACACTCTGTAATAACATCATATTTTATAACATTATGACATAATTTATTCATATATACTCTCTTCTTCATCATACACTGTTCACTACTTCCCACCTTTTGAACCGAGAGGATTAATTCATTAGCTCCCCCACCTCTCATTAATCTAATGGCAGAGGCTACATTTATCTCTGAAATTCTATCCCCAATACTCTGCAGATTCAACTCCATCCTCATTATCTCAATCATAGCATTTCTTGGGCATCCTAAGATAATTCTCATTGCTTCATTTTGTACCTTCTCCAACTTGCCCATCCTACCTTTACCAAAACAAGAAATGACAGGTGCAGCATAATCAATAAGAGATCTTACAGTACTCAAGTACATCATTCGTAGCACAGGGACTCCCACTCCCTTTCCACAGCATGCCAAGGCCTTCAGAGGTTGTAATCTCTTCCGACATTGACCCAACAGTCTGTTCATCTCAGCTTCCAAACTCTCATGGGTATATCCAACATATATGCCTAAATATTTATATATATTAACTCTCTCTATATTTTTATCGTTTATTTTCAAAACAATGGGGCTCCGACTTCTACATTCAAACTTAGTTTTGTTTTCATTAACCACCAATCCCATATGGTGACACAGGTTTCCGAAATTGTCCAACACTGTTTGAACCTTTGAAATATCTTTGCCCTGAAACAAAATATCATCGGCATATATGATCGGAGTTACCCCATTTGAGTATCTCTCAGATGCTATCTTATTCATTAGTACATTAAACAGGGTGGGACTCAACACTCCTCCCTGAGGTGTGCCGAGTTCAAAAGACCTCACACCTGACATACAACCTTGATACCACACCTGAGCCTTCCCTTCGTAAAGATTATCCCCTATCCAGCGCAATAATTTCCCTTTAACACCAAGACTAGCTAATTCATATAAAATAACCTCTTTGTTGGCTTTATCAAAAGCTCCTTGTAAATCAATGAAAATTCTATAATAATCATTTTCATTAGCTAGACATTTAATAATACAATCAGAGGTACTTTTTCCTTTGAGGAACCCGAACAAGTTACTAGACAGCTGATCACCTATTATATATAAAAAGTCTATTTAAAATGATCCTCTCCATCATTTTACAAAAACACGAGGTTAAAGACACAGGTCTATACTCTCCATTGGCTTTAGGGATAGGGATGATCATAGCTTTTTTCCATTTACTGGGAATATTGCCCTCTTTATAACTAATATTAAAGAGGTCTAAAAGTGGGCTTTTCGTCATAGTGGCAAGTTCATTAAGTATTTCATAAGTTACTCCATCCTCCCCAGGTGCGGTAGATTTCCCAACTTTAATCGCCGTTATTAGTTCTTCTCTGGTAATACCTGTGCAAGTGACATCACCACTGTTACCTGCTATAAGTATAAAATCCTTTCTTAGATCTTTCCAAGAATCTAATGACTCTCTCGTTACAGCGGGTAATGAACTAAGTTTGGCAGCTTCCGCCCATTTATTTACGAGACCATTTGCAATTCCTTGCGGGTCAGGATATGCAAGAAAATTATGCTTTTTACTCCGTACTTTATTTACGTCTTGCCAGATTTCCTTCAAGTTTCTGTTACTCCCAACTTTCTCTGCAATTTCCTGCCAATACTTGCTCCTAATTTCCTTTCTCTTCTCCCCACACAGCCTAGCAACTGCCAGTAAAGCATTCTTCCCTTCCTCAGTCCTAGCAATCCTATTCCAATACCTGTGAGCTCTCTTCATTGTTAATGTCCACCCCTTAAGCATCTTGTCATGTGTATAATTTTCTTTTCTGGGGGGGATGCTTTTTTATACTAGCTGTTTTCCGGTTCAATATTGCATTAAATACATCTACCTCCTTAATTAGATCTTCATAAAATGATACTGCCGGAACTGGCTTATAAGTATCATACCAAGACTTAATATGAGCAACAAGACCCCTTAATTCTCCCTCACTAATCTCTAAACTTTTCCTCTGAAGGCAGGAATTCTTTCTGCAGGCAGGAAGATCAGCAAAAGCTGCTTGACTCTGTAGTTGTGTCGTCCCAAGCTATTCCAGTGGAAAGCGAAGGTGAAAAGAGTATTAAAATTGTTCAGGATCTCTTAAAAAAAGAATTGCAGGTCACTCTAAACAAAACAGACATTATTGCTGCCTACAGAGTAGGCAAAAAGAATCCATCAGGACAAAACCAGCGGAAAATTCGCCTGAAGCTGGCTTCCCAGTTCATGAAATCGTATCTTGTCCGGACAGCTGCATCCCAACGACAGGGAATCTACATCAACGAGTGCTTGACTAGAAAAAGACAGCAACTCCTCCACCGCCTGCGTCAAATCCGTCATCAAAACCCAGCTGCGATTCATCAGTGCTTCGTTAGAGATGGCGTGATTAAAGCGAGAAAGACTTCAGTAGGTAAAATGTTTACAATTGCTAATGAGGATAACCTCAACACTTTCCTCACCCAATGTGGTTTGTCTCACCTTATTATCACTCTCAATGAGTCAACATATAATTAACCCCTTTGTCACCTAGTGCGGGATAGGTATCCTAAGTGCACATGAGCACCACACCAGAAACCATGAGCACAGATCCCATGAGCAACACACCAGAAACAAATACCTATTTGATATTCCAAGAGTACGACTTAGTCAATCTAGAAATGCTTTACAAATCAAGGGACCTCGTATATTAAAGTCCCCTGCAATAATTAAATGGTTTTTGTTCAGTCTGTTACCTAGTATTAGATTTCTAAGGTTTGAGTTGAATTCAGACACATCAGTGTTAGAAATTCTATAGACTGCACCCACAGACAGGACAGATTCGGCACCCGTGACTCTGAAACTGGCGAAGATATACTCCCCACAGCAGTCTCTAGTTCTTATTACTTTTAAGCATGTCAGTTCTTGGTGGTAGTAAAGAGCAGTAACACCACCTCTCTGAATTTGACGACAGTTGTGAATTGCCGAGTAGTTAGGCATGTTAAAGAGTTGAGTAGTATCCTCTTTCAACCATGTTTCAGTAAGTATAATGAAAGAGAATTTGTTGTCAATAGTTTCAATCAAGGCACTAACATCATCGAAGTGTTTACCTAGGGATCTAACGTTCAAGTTGACTACAGAGATATTCTGATTATCTGTTAATACATTGTTTACATCATGTGCTGTAAAATATCTGCAATTTTGATCATTAAAGTGATGATTGTCATAGATAGTGGATGGAGGTTTAGTTCTGGGTCTATACTTGTCTATCAAAATTTTGTCTATTTGTCAAAATACTTGTCTATCAAAATTTTTTGAAAAACTAATCTACAAGCAGCTTAATTTACTCTTATCTAGCCAAGCATAATATACTTAGCTCTTGCCAATATGGCTTCAGACCCAAAAAAAGCACTAACGATGCACTTATTAGTATGATTAACTTAATTCATGAAGCTCTTGATAAAAATGAGTTCCCTGTTGGGTTATTTGTGGACCTGCGTAAGGCTTTTGACACTGTCGACCACCAAAACCTTCTTCTTAAATTACATCATTATGGAGTCAGAGGTCACTCCCTGCAGTACCTCAGATCTTACCTTACTGACAGGCTCCAGTATGTTTCTGTGAACAATTCAATTTCTCCCACCCTACCCATCAACATTGGTGTTCCTCCAGGCCCTACTTGGCCCTCTCCTCTTTCTCATCTTCATTAATGACCTTCCAAATGCCTCCCAACACCTCAAACCTATTCTTTTTGCTGACGACACAACCTTCATTTACTCCAGTCCTGACCCCCTTGCTCTAAATGCCTCAGTAAATACTGAGCTAAATAAAGCCCATCTTTGGCTAACTGCCAACAAACTCACCCTTAACATTGACAAAACTTTCTATAATCTGTTTGGCAATAAATCCTCTAATCAAATAAATCTCAAAATAAACAATACCCAAATTTGTAACAAATTAGATGAAAAATTCCTTGGCGTTCTCATTGATCACAAGCTGAATTTCCAGGGTCACATTCTAAATATATAAAAAAAAGTTTCAAAAACTGTGGGCATTCTTTCTAAGATCAGATATTTTGTACCCCGCTCTGCCCTGGTTACTCTCTATTACTCCCTCATCTATCCATACCTCAACTATGGTATTTGTGCTTGGGGTTCTACTACCCAAAATCATTTACGTCCTCTCATTACCCAACACAAAGCTGCTATTAGGACAATAACCAACTCTGGCCCCAGACATCACTCGGTACCCTTACTCAAATCTCTGAATATGTTAGATATTAAGTCACTGCACATTCTCTCTTGTGTATTATACATATATAAAACGCTGAACTGTAATGCCAATCCTGACCTCAAAAGCTTCATTGAAGGTTGTAACAGAACCCATGAGCACCACACCAGGAATAAATACAGTTTTGATATTCCAAGAGTACGACTTAATCAAACTAGAAATGCTCTACAAATCAAGGGACCCAGAATGTGGAATGACCTTCCCAACCATGTTAAAGACTGTACCTCTCTCAACCAGTTTAAGATAAAAACTAAACACTACCTAATAAATTCCCTGTAACCTACCTCACCCCTCTATTGTCAACCCATGTCTGTTATTTTTTTTTAATCAACACTGTTTCTCAACCTATTGTATTTGTGCTGCTTTTTCAGTCATGTTCCCCCTTTTTTTTACCTTTATTTGTATTTGTTCTCAACACTTTTTATTCTTTATGCTCAATTAGTATTAAGTTCTAGATATTAATGTTTTTCTTGCCCGAAACGCATTGCGTAATAGTGGCTTTAGGCATTGTATGTACTAGCTCTATCTATATATCAATCCATTAATGTAACATCACTTGTATGTATGTACCTTACCTGAATAAACATATTTATTTATTTATTTATTTATGTACCACGGTAATATATAGCTGTGCCGCCACCTTTTTTATTAGGCCTACAGTTATGAATGGCTCTATAACCAGCTAAGTTGTAGAGTTGGGTATAGTCTTTATTTAGCCAAGTTTCTGTTAAAATAATGAATGATAAGTTAGTACCTAGTGCTGTGAGTAATGCATTTAAATCGTCAAAATGTTTACCAAGTGATCTAACATTTTGGTTGTAAACTGATAGATAGGTGCTATTTTGGAGTTTGTTTTTAGCCTGGTGTGCTGTGAAATACTTGCAATAATGATGATCAATGTGCTGGTTGGTGTAGATATGAGACAGAAGATTTTGATCAGGATCAATATCAGTGTGCATAGAGATGCAGAGGGATCACGATACAAGATACACGATAAAGCAAAACACAAGAATAAAAGCAAATACAATAAAATAGTAACTAATTAGAAGTAAAATAAAGATCCAATAGATAGCCAGAAAGGACACAGAAGTTAGATAAAATAAAAAACAAAAAATCAGTAGAGATTGACAATATAAATGTAAAATAAAAAATAATAAGAAAAATAATGATCATAAAGTAAAATGATCTTGAAGATAATTTGCTTAGTAATGGTTAATTAAAATCCTATAATTGGTATGAACCTAAGAAAACAAAGTGAGCTCAAATAGATAATTCCGAGAAAAAAAAGATGACATGTAAATCTAAGTAAATCTAGAAATTTACTCTAATATAAATCTAAGTGTAAAAATAAACAGGGTGAGTGTATATTCATGTGGAAGATTTTACTATGATACTGAGGTAGATGCTTATATAAACAATTATACTGTTAATTAATTCCAATAAATGATTACAAGAAACAAATACCAAGTTACTTTAAGTAACAGGGTAATAAAAAGCCCTGGGTTTAGTGACAAGGGAATTAACTAAGACCAAATAATTAAGAGTAAAAAACAAGCAATGTCAACAACAAAGATGACAAACAAAACATAAAATTAAAAAACCTTTGGAAAGGACAGGCAGAGCTTAAGTACACTTTGGTTGTATGTGAGACTACAAATTATGTTCTGGTTATTCAGCTGATATCCCACAGTCATCCAGGAAAGAAGTGAGGTGTGCCTCAGTGGTTATGACATAAGTCTTTCCAGAGT
Source organism: Procambarus clarkii (assembly GCF_040958095.1). NCBI lineage: Eukaryota > Metazoa > Arthropoda > Malacostraca > Decapoda > Cambaridae > Procambarus > Procambarus clarkii. The sequence continues at coordinate 17,459,597 of NC_091184.1, read as the reverse complement.
CAGTCTTCCTAGCTATTATTTTACCATCGCGCACAAAACAATGTTTAATAGCAAGGGATCTTTTGCAGATTCCACGTAGTTTAAATAAGATACGAAGAAATAAGATTATACGTATATAAAACGCTGAACTATAATGCCAATCCTGACCTCAAAAGCTTCATTGAAGGTTGTAACAGAACCCATGAGCACCACACCAGAAATAAATGCAGTTTTGATATTCCTAGAGTACGACTTAATCAAACTAGAAATGCTCTTCAAATCAAGGGACCCAGAATGTGGAATGACCTTCCCAACCATGTTAAAGACAGTACCTCTCTCAACCAGTTTAAGATAAAAACGAAGCACTACCTAATAAATTCCCTGTAACCTACCTTACCCCTCTATTGTCAACCAATGTCTGTTTTTTTTTTTTAATGACGCTGTTTGTCGACCGAATTGTATTTGTGCTGCTTTTTCAGCTATGTTTTCATTCCATGTTTTCATTTTATTCTTTATGCTCAATTAGTATTAAGCTTTAGTCATTTAAGTTTTTCATGCCCGAAACGCTTTGCGTAATAGTAGCTTTAGGCATTGTATGTACTAGCCCTATCTATAAATCCATCACTCTTTGTAAAATCTCTTGTATGTATGTACCTTACCTAAATAAACATTTGATTTGATTTGATTTTTGGACAGGGATAAACCTGTCTGCAGCTTCCTGGCACTTCTGGGTGACAAAATCCATCATGACATGCACATTCTTGTCTCTAAGTTCTGTTTCCCATGGTATTCCCATGAGGAAGTTCCTCATCTCGTCATATTTTCCTCTTCGGTAATTCAGTCTTTTTCCCTCCGATCTCATCCTTGGATAGGTTATTCCTACCTCCACCAAGTACTCAAAGGTCAGTACACTGTGGTCACTCATTCCTATGGGGGCTTCAACTTTGACTTCCCTTATTTCTGACTCATTCAGGGTGAATATCAAGTCGAGTCTAGCTGGTTCATCATTGCCTCTCACTCTTGTGGGTTCCTTGACATGCTGGCTCAGAAAATTCCTTGTTTCCACTTCCAAGAGTTTAGCTCTCCACGTATCTGCACCACCATGTGGGTCCCCATTCTCCCAGTCTATCTTTCCATGGTTGAAATTGCCCATGATTAAGAGTCTTGAGCCATTCCTGCAGGCAACTGAAGCTGCTCTCTCTATTATATTAATGGTTGCCATGTTGTTCCTATCAAACTCCTGTCTAGGTCTTCTGTCATTTAGGGGAGGGTTGTAAATGACTGCCACTATTATCTTAGGTCCACCCATTGTTATTATAGTTCCTGTTATGTAGTCTCTGAACCCGTCACAGCCCGGAATTTCCATGTATGTATGAGAGTGTGTACATGTGTATACAACATTAATAATTTCGCAACTAGCGTCAAAATTGTTATTTGCTTAGCTAAACGAACTAGAGAGTTCAGTTCTTGAACCAATTATGTGCCTCTGTAATTCTTTACACCACCGCCCACGGGATGGGTATGGGGTGCATAATAAAGAAAGAAATTGAATTGTACGCACTGGCTTTGTATATGTATATGTATATATATATATATATATATATATATATATATATATATATATATATATATATATATATATATATATATATATATATATATATATATATATATATATATATATATATATATATATATATATATATATATATATTAGTATATTTTGGTAGCAGTCTTTCCTGTAGACATATATTATTAAATATGACCGAAAAAGTAAGATTAATAATTCTAACACGAATTTTCTCAATCTTTCGTACATTACGCTTCACTGTTGGAGGTAAATCAAAAATCAATTCTCCAAAATTCATTTTTATTTCTAGTCTGACGCGACACGGGCGCGTTTCGTAAAATTTATTACATTTTCAAAGACTTTAGTTCACAAATACACAACTGATTAGAACTTACGTATCTCCGATTTTATATCTACATTTGAGTGAGGTGGGAGGGGTGATGTGGCATTAACACAAGACAGAACAAGAGGGGATATTAATAGGGTATTAAAAGTATCAACACAAGACAGAACACAAACAATGGGTATTGAATAGAAGTGTTTGTAGAAAGCCTATTGGTCCATATTTCTTGATGCTTCTATATTGGAGCGGAGTCTTGAGGTGGGTAGAATATAGTTGTGCAATAATTGGCTGTTGATTGCTGGTGTTGACTTCTTGATGTGTAGTGCCTCGCAAACGTCAAGCCGCCTGCTATCGCTGTATCTATCGATGATTTCTGTGTTGTTTACTAGGATTTCTCTGGCGATGGTTTGGTTGTGGGAAGAGATTATATGTTCCTTAATGGAGCCCTGTTGCTTATGCATCGTTAAACGCCTAGAAAGAGATGTTGTTGTCTTGCCTATATACTGGGTTTTTTGGAGCTTACAGTCCCCAAGTGGGCATTTGAAGGCATAGACGACGTTAGTCTCTTTTAAAGCGTTCTGTTTTGTGTCTGGAGAGTTTCTCATGAGAAGGCTGGCCGTTTTTCTGGTTTTATAGTAAATCGTCAGTTGTATCCTCTGATTTTTGTCTGTAGGGATAACGTTTCTATTAACAATATCTTTCAGGACCCTTTCCTCCATTTTATGAGCTGTGGAAAAGAAGTTCCTGTAAAATAGTCTAATAGGGGGTATAGGTGTTGTGTTAGTTGTCTCTTCAGAGGTTGCATGGCTTTTCACTTTCCTTCTTATGATGTCTTCGATGAAACCATTGGAGAAGCCGTTATTGACTAGGACCTGCCTTACCCTACAGAGTTCTTCGTCGACTTGCTTCCATTCTGAGCTGTGGCTGAGAGCACGGTCGACATATGCGTTAACAACACTCCTCTTGTACCTGTCAGGGCAGTCGCTGTTGGCATTTAGGCACATTCCTATGTTTGTTTCCTTAGTGTAGACTGCAGTGTGGAAACCTCCGCCCTTTTCCATGACTGTTACATCTAGAAAGGGCAGCTTCCCATCCTTTTCCATCTCGTAAGTGAAACGCAGCACGGAACTCTGCTCAAATGCCTCCTTCAGCTCCTGCAGATGTCTGACATCAGGTACCTGTGTAAAAATGTCGTCAACATACCTGCAGTATATGGCCGGTTTCAAGTTCATGTCGACTAAGACTTTTTGCTCGATGGTACCCATGTAGAAGTTTGCAAACAGGACACCTAGGGGAGAACCCATGGCGACCCCATCTACTTGCTTATACATGTGCCCATCCGGGCTCAAGATGGGTGCCTCTTTAGTACAAGCTTGGAGTAGTTTCCTCAGAATATTTTCTGGCATGTCAAGAGGATATTGACATGCCAGAAATATTCTGAGGAGGAATATTCTGAGGAAACTACTCCAAGCTTGTACTAAAGAGGCACCCTTCTTGAGCCCGGATGGGCACATGTATAAGCAAGTAGATGGGGTCGCCATGGGTTCTCCCCTAGGTGTCCTGTTTGCAAACTTCTACATGGGTACCATCGAGCAAAAAGTCTTAGTCGACATGAACTTGAAACCGGCCATATACTGCAGGTGTTGACGACATTTTTACACAGGTACCTGATGTCAGACATCTGCAGGAGCTGAAGGAGGCATTTGAGCAGAGTTCCGTGCTGCGTTTCACTTACGAGATGGAAAAGGATGGGAAGCTGCCCTTTCTAGATGTAACAGTCATGGAAAAGGGCGGAGGTTTCCACACTGCAGTCTACACTAAGGAAACAAACATAGGAATGTGCCTAAATGCCAACAGCGACTGCCCTGACAGGTACAAGAGGAGTGTTGTTAACGCATATGTCGACCGTGCTCTCAGCCACAGCTCTGAATGGAAGCAAGTCGACGAAGAACTCTGTAGGGTAAGGCAGGTCCTAGTCAATAACGGCTTCTCCAATGGTTTCATCGAAGACATCATAAGAAGGAAAGTGAAAAGCCATGCAACCTCTGAAGAGACAACTAACACAACACCTATACCCCCTATTAGACTATATTACAGGAACTTCTTTTCCACAGCTCATAAAACGGAGGAAAGGGTCCTGAAAGATATTGTTAATAGAAACGTTATCCCTACAGACAAAAATCAGAGGATACAACTGACGATTTACTATAAAACCAGAAAAACGGCCAGCCTTCTCATGAGAAACTCTCCAGACACAAAACAGAACGCTTTAAAAGAGACTAACGTCGTCTATGCCTTCAAATGCCCACTTGGGGACTGTAAGCTCCAAAAAACCCAGTATATAGGCAAGACAACAACACCTCTTTCTAGGCGTTTAACGATGCATAAGCAACAGGGCTCCATTAAGGAACATATAATCTCTTCCCACAACCAAACCATCGCCAGAGAAATCCTAGTAAACAACACAGAAATCATCGATAGATACAGCGATAGCAGGCGGTTTGACGTTTGCGAGGCACTACACATCAAGAAGTCAACACCAGCAATCAACAGCCAATTATTGCACAACTATATTCTACCCACCTCAAGACTCCACTCCAATATAGAAGCATCAAGAAATATGGACCAATAGGCTTTCTACAAACACTTCTATTCAATACCCATTGTTTGTGTTCTGTCTTGTGTTGATACTTTTAATACCCTATTAATATCCCCTCTTGTTCTGTCTTGTGTTAATGCCACATCACCCCTCCCACCTCACTCAAATGTAGATATAAAATCGGAGATACGTAAGTTCTAATCAGTTGTGTATTTGTGAACTAAAGTCTTTGAAAATGTAATAAGTTTTACGAAACGCGCCCGTGTCGCGTCAGACTAGAAATAAAAATGAATTTTGGAGAATTGATTTTTGATTTACCTCCAACAGTGAAGCGTAATGTACGAAAGATTGAGAAAATTCGTGTTAGAATTATTAATCTTACTTTTTCGGTCATATTTAATAATATATATATATATATATATATATATATATATATATATATATATATATATATATATATATATATATATATATATATATATATATATATATATATAGTATATTTTTTTTATATAATATATATAGTATATTTTGGTAGCAGTCTTTCCTGTAGACATATATTATTAAATATGACCGAAAAAGTAAGATTAATAATTCTAACACGAATTTTCTCAATCTTTCGTACATTTCTTTTCACTGTTAGAGGTAAATCAAAAATCAATTCTCCAAAATTCATTTTTATTTCTAGTCTGACGCGATACGAGCGCGTTTCGTAAAACTTATTACATTTTCAAAGACTTTAGTTTACAAATACACAACTGAATAGAACTTACGCATCTCCGATTTTATATCTACATTTGAGTGAGGTGGATGGGGTGAGGTGGCATTAATAGGGTATTAATTTCATCAACACAAGACAGAACAAGAGGTGGCAGCTTTCTACAAACACTTCTATTCAATACCCATTGTTTCGTGTTCTGTCTTGTGTTGATGAAATTAATACCCTATTAATGCCACCCCTTGTTCTGTCTTGTGTTGATGAAATTAATACCCTATTAATGCCACCTCACCCCATCCACCTCACTCAAATGTAGATATAAAATCGGAGATGCGTAAGTTCTATTCAGTTGTGTATTTGTAAACTAAAGTCTTTGAAAATGTAATAAGTTTTACGAAACGCGCTCGCACATGTCGCGTCAGACTAGAAATAAAAATGAATTTTGGAGAATTGATTTTTGATTTACCTCCAACAGTGAAAAGAAATGTACGAAAGATTGAGAAAATTCGTGTTAGAATTATTAATCTTACTTTTTCGGTCATATTTAATATATATATATATATATATATATATATATATATATATATATATATATATATATATATATATATATATATATATATATATATATATATATATATATATATATATAGAAGGGGTACGTACCACCTCTGGTGCAAGTGTAGGAACCCATAGCCTCGGAGAAGAAAATAAAGAGTACTCAGAGAAGACCTTGTGGATCCTCACTGAACATTTTGATATTTTCTTCTCCTACCACCCCTATTTTGGTATATATATATATATATATATATATATATATATATATATATATATATATATATATATATATATATATATATATATATATATATATATATATATGTCGTACCTAGTAGCCAGAACGCACTTCTCAGCCTACTATGCAAGGCCCGATTTGCCTAGTAAGCCAAGTTTTCCTGAATTAATATATTTTCTCTATTTTTTTTTCTTATGAAATGATAAAGCTACCCATTTCATTATATATGAGATCATTTTTTTTATTGGAGTTAAAATTAATGTAGATATATGACCAAACCTAACCTAACCTATCTTTATAGGTTAGGTTAGGTTAGGTAGCAGAAAAAGTTAGGTTAGGTTAGGTTAGGTAGGTTAGGTAGTCGAAAAACAATTCATGAAAACTTTTCTTATTAGGCAAATCGGGCCTTGCATAGTAGTTTGCGAGGGCAGCGGCGGGGGCAGGCGGAGTGAAGGCAGAGCCCCTCTGTGCGCCCGTATTTATATGGCCCCAGACTGCCCGTGCAACGCCGCGGGACGCACTGCGCAAATGTTTCTCTCTCCCCCATCAGAAATATCCCCGCTTGCGATCAAGCAGTGACCATTTTCTGATCAGGGGGAGAAAGATACTGGCAGTATGGGGCTTTAAATTTATTGAAGATTAAATTCTGCAGAACATGTAAATATATAAAGTTCAAATATATAAAGTAAGTAATTATATCAAGTTTATATTAAACACGGTTTATATTATAGACTTATAACAAAGTTTATATTATATTAAACTTAATATTGAACATGTAAATATATAAAGTTTCAAATATATAAATTAAGTAAATATATAACGTTTATATTAAAATATATAAAGTAAATAATTCATGAACGTTCAACATGTTCAATATTAAGTTTAATATAATATCAACTTTGTTATAAGTCTATAATATAAACCGTGTTTAATATAAACTTTATATAATTACTTACTTTATATATTTGAACTTTATATATTTACATGTTCTGCAGAATTTAATCTTCAATAAACTTTAACGCCCCATACTGCCAGTATTTTTCTCCCCCTGGTCAGAAAAACACCATTAATAGTGTCCAAGAAATGTGTAAGTACTTCATTCATAATGATGTGCTTCCCGAAATTTTAGCGAAGTATCCAAAATTTGCTTACTGTAGGTAATGCATGCACATGACTGTAAAGCTGCCACCCAGTTGGGTGGGTGTGCAGCAAGACTAGTAACTGTGTGACTCACTATAGATGTAAAGTGCCTTGTATAGTGACTGTTGTGAGCCTCTTGTAATGTCACTTGTGACACCTCTTTGTGTCACTTGTGACACAAAGATTATTGATGTGTGTATTTGTGTGGGTGATTAGATATGTATGTGTATGTATATGTGTATACGTATATATATATATATGTACATGTATATATGAGGGTGTGTACGTGTGTTTGCAACATTGTTAATTTTGTAACTAGCGTCAAACATAGTTATTTGCTTAGCTAAACGAACTAGAGGGTTCAGTTCCTGAACCGATTATATGCCTCTGTAATCCTTTACACCACAGCCCACGGGATGGGTATGGGGTGCATAATAAAGAAAGAAATTGAATTGATTATCACGTAAGTGCTAAGTAATTTCCTGTTTGATTTTTCATTCATGGTTATACATTGTTATATGTATATATTTTCAGATTATAATTCGTATTATGCAAATATCTCCGAGTGAAATAGTGTACATCCGTATTTTTAATTTTTAATACAACATACATAATACATTTTTTAAGTATTTATTTATAATAAATAATTTAATTATTTAATTTATAATAATTTAATTATTAATAACATTATATAGTCGATTTAATATTGAACACGTACACATAAGCGAAACGTCCAAAACTAGTGTCCGAAATGGCAAAAAAATTAGTGTTGTCAATGTAAGGAGTATCTTGTATCCCAGTGAGAGAGCTGTTTCCTTCAAAAAGTGTAATCGTGTGGCATTATGTTTAAAGAAACAATTCCAAGTACATTCTTTGATTCAAAAACATGAGAATAAATAAAAGTGTTAATTTTAAATGACTAGCTATAAACAAAAATAAGAGGTTGGAAAAATGATATGTGGAACCAGACCAAAACATTGGAACGCTCAGGTGATGAGAGGGTAAACAACCGCCGCCATTTTAGCAGCATCCGCCGGTGATGTCCAGCACGAGCATTAAGGGAAAACCTTGACACAAACTGCACCTATCATAAAGAAGAAGCACCACCACTGACCGCCAAGTGCTCACATCAAGTCTAACTCTAAGAAACAACACTCAAGCCTTGACGCTTCTCCCAACATCCGGGGGAGAAAACCTTCACACAAACTGCACCTGTCATAAAGAAGATGAAGACTCACCAGTGTCCACAGTGTCCGAAGGTATTCACCTGTCCTTCACATGTGAAGACTCACATGTTAGTGCATTCAGGTGACAAACCACATGAATGTCCAGAGTGTGGGAAGAGATTCAGTCAACGTGGAAGTATGACGACTCACATGTTAGTGCATTCAGGTGATAAACCTCACGAGTGGCCAGAGTGTGGAAAGAGATTCAGTCTGCTTGGATATATGAAGACTCACAGGATGGTGCATGCGGATCAGAGACCTTTTCAATGTGCCGAGTGTGGCAAAAAATTTAGAGAACGTGGAACTATAATAAGGCACATGTTGGTGCATTCAGGTGAGAAACCTCATGCGTGTCCAGAGTGTGGGAAGAGATTCAGGCAGCGTGGAAATATGAAGACTCACAGGATGGTGCATGCGGATCAGAGACCTTTTCAATGTGCCGAGTGTGGCAAAAAATTTAGAGAACGTGGAACTATAATAAGGCACATGTTGGTGCATTCAGGTGAGAAACCTCATGCGTGTCCAGAGTGTGGGAAGAGATTCAGGCAGCGTGGAAATATGAAGACTCACAGGATGGTGCATGCGGATCAGAGACCTTTTCAATGTGCCGAGTGTGGCAAAAAATTTAGAGTACGTGGAACTATAATACAGCACATGTTAGTGCATTCAGGTGACAAACCTCACGATTGTCCAGAGTGTGGGAAGAGATTCAGTCGTCCTGGTCATATGAAGAGGCACAAGATGATACATGCAGATAATAGGCTAAACACTTTGAGTGTGAAAGATAATTAAGAGAATGTTGAAGGATAATGAGGCACATAATAGTATATTAACTCACCTTTAATCTAACAGTGTGCTATCACAATGCCAGTTGGATGTTCTTCAGAAGTAATTATATTTTCTTTGAGAAATACACTTCACAATGAAAGGTAAAGATATGAAGATATTTTATTATATTGTTCTTTTATGAAAGTTAGATGACCAAGCAAGAACTAGAGAAGCTGTCACTAGGAAAACTCAAAATTGCTTATAAGTATAGAAATATCTCTTTAATTTAGCAAAGGTAAAACAAAGCTTTAAATGTTTTTCTTCATATTTATGTAAATAATGTGCTTCCTTTTTTTGCTTCCTGTGGAAATTTATTTAAAATGTAATATACTGTGTAGCTAAGTTATGGACATTTTTGTTGTAATATTATTTAGCGTTGGAGTTGGTGAAGAAGACAATCTGAGACGTACTTAAGGTGACACTATTTGATTGGTAAGGAAATGTATATTAATCGAGGAATCTTCTCAGGAGATTCATATGCAAACTGATGTCCATTTTTTATTTTTTGTTTAGGCCTATTTATGAGTTCTATTCTTGATTATAAATATTTCACCGAAGAGCATATTGAAGGCTGATTGGCATTTATAGCTGTCAGTCAAGTTAATATGAAATTTAAATTTATATTACTCTAAAAATTTATCACTCTAAATTTACCAGAAATTTATTACTCTAGCCTAACTTTATCAGTTATGCTGTAATTGTCTGGGAATAATATTTTACCCGATTTACCTGAGGGCCACTAACCCGAGTGGCCTCGATGAGAACAGGAAGTCGTCGGCTTGTTGAAGGTTCCCTTCCCTCTCCCAGTTTGCCTTCATGATTTTTTCCAGGTATATTTTGAAATTCAGCACAGTTTTGGCAGTTATGGCTTTGGTGGGTCGGCAGTTCCATTGATCAATAACCCTGTGGGTGAAAAAGCCTGATTCAAAGTTATATTAGTCTGAATGGCAATTATATTATCCTGACTGTCAATTTATATAAAAAAAATTATATCAGAGATATTTATGTTGTGTTGCTTGTGGGTTCTATTACGTCTATCAATGGAGAGTTTCAGATCAGGGTTAGCATTTAGGAACAAGGTTTTGTACTTGTAAATAGCATAAGAGAATGTGTAGAGCGAGTGTATATGTAGCATGTTCAGGGATTTAAACAGAGGTTGGGTGTTGTTTGAAGACAGTTTTATTGTTCTGATAGCAGATTTTTGTTGGGTGATGATGGGTTTGAGGTAGTTTGTAGTGGATGAATGAACCCCATGCATAGATTCTGTATGTTGAGATACCACCCCTAATTTACAAAAAAAGCCTCTAGATTTTTAGCTCCAGCCATTGCATTGCTCTACAACAAATTATTTGAACTCTAAACCTTTCCTGATATTTTGAGAAAAAAAGCAAGAGTAACCTTAGTCCATAAAATCAGCAATCTCACTGAAGTCAACAATTATAGACCAATATCAATTCTGCCGATTTTGTCTAAATTATTTTAAAGTTAATTTACACGCAGCCTTACTCCTATTTATACTTAGTTCTTCCCATAATGGCTTCAGGCCCAAAAAAGGACCAATCATGCCCAGTTAGTATGATTAATTTCAATTATGCAGCCCTTGGAAAACTTATTCATTTATTTGTTCACCTACATAAGACGTTTTGACATTGTAAACACATTAACTTTCTTAAATTGCAACATTACGGAGTAAGAGATCACTCCCTCCAATACCTATAATCTTACCTCAGTGACAGGCTCCAGTATGTCTCTGTGAATGATTCCAATTTTCCCACTCTACCCATAAACACTGGTGTCTCACCGGGCAGTATTCTTCACCCTCTCGTCTTTTTCATCTCTCCCTCCCTTTCCAGCTCGTTGCCATCGTGAGGGGGCTTGGTTGGCGGATGCTAGAGTGTGATGCTCCATGGGACAGTGTCCTCTGTCCTTTTGAAGCCTTATGCTCCTGCTGCCTTCTTCACTAATTGTGCTGAATGCTTTTTCCTACTAAGTTTAATTTTTCCTTCCCAATTCTCCTTTTTAATTGCTATTTCCCAGCGACTTTTTGCTATTCTTGATCATTCTTTTAGATGTCGTCTTCTGTTTTGACACTGGGTGTTAGGTGAGGCACAGTCTCTCGCCCATAAAACTGTGGTACCCGAAATTGTTGAGCAAAGGGACACTTTTATTGTCACTCTTTTCCTTCGTTGCTGAGCCAAATCTTGATGGACTGATGGTTCTTAAAGTGGTGATTGCAGGGCATATATCCACGATGCACCCTTAGGGGGGGGGGGGCCACATCCTATTGGGTGTCCTATCCTCTAATTGTGGCGCCATGGTGGGTATGGGGGCTTGTTTGTTGATGAAATGATTACCTGTTCATTTACATGCTGATATCTGACACTTATTTTTAACTTCTCAGATGTGGGGTGGGAGACCAGGGCCCCAAGTCGGACTGTGATGGAAAGCCGGGCTCTGTAGCCCCCTGCTACTTTGGTCCCAGACCAAGCAGCTTCGGACTTTCCCTGCTTGATACCCGCTTGATGGTGTTTTGGGAGTTCTTCTAGTCCCCGAGGCCAGGCTTGACTTAAGAGAGTCTACCAGTCCCGACTATCTCTGCTCCCCTTCTACCTCTGTGGCAGGGTTGAGCCCCAAGCTCCCAATGATGACCACCTCATCACATGGAGTGGCTTCATCTCTCATTGTAACAACTGCGCCTTTTACCCCCCATCTTACTGAGGGTGCTCGGTGCCGTCCTCTCTGCAGTCACACTTGCACAATTCCTTCCGGTTCTAATACCTTCCAAGCTTTGTTTGGTCCTGCTACATGGACTAAGTATTTTAATCTCGGTCATGTTAATTCTACTCGTCCTGATGATTTATTCATCCATAAACACCTAGTTGATACCCGGTTGATGGGGGTTCTGGGGGTTATTCTACTCCCCAAGCCCGGCCCGAGGCCAGGTTTGACTTGTGAGAGTTTGGTCCACTAGGCTGTTGCTTGCAGCAGCCCACAGGCCCACATACCCATCGCAGCCCGGTTGGTCCGGCACTCGTTGGAGGAAACTATCTAGTTTCCTCTTGAAGATGTCCACGGTGGTTCCGGCAATATTTCTTATGCTCGCTGGGAGGATGTTGAACAACCATGGACCTCTGATGTTTATATAGTTCTCTCTAATTGTGCCTATGGCACCCCTACTCTTCACTGGTTGTACAGTACTCTGCATTTTCTACCATATTGTTCACTCCAGTATGTTGTTATTTTACTGTGCAGATTTGGGACCTGGCCCTCCAGTATTTTCCCACTTGTATATTATTTGATATTTCTCCCATCGTCTTTCTAGCGAGTACATTCGGAGAGCTTTGAGACGATCCCTATAATTTAGATGCTTTATCTCGCTTATGTATCCCGTATATGTTCTCTGTACTCCCTCTATTTCAGCAATCTCTCCTGCTCTAAATGGGGAAGTGAGTACTGAGCAGTACTCAAGATGGGACAGCACAAGTGATTTGAAGAGTACAACCATTGTGATGGGATCCCTGGATTTGAAAGTTCTCGTAATCTATCCTATCATTTTCCTGGCTGCCGCAATATTTGCTTGGTTATGCTCCCTAAAATTTAGGTCATCAGACATCATTATTCCCAAATCCTTTATATGTTTCATTCCTACTATGGGCAAATTAGATTGTGTTTTGTACCCTGTATTAAGTTTAAGGTTCTCAATTTTACTGTATCTTAGTACCTGGAATTTATCGCTGTTAAACATCACGTTATTTTCTGTAGCCCAGTTGAAAACTTTATTAATATCTGCTTGTAGTTTTTCAATATTTTCAGCAGAGGTAATTTTCATGCTGATTTTTGTGTCATCTGCAAAGGATGTTACAAAGCTGTGCCTTGTATTTGAGTCTATATCTGATATGAGAATAAGGAAAAGCAATGGTGCAAGGACTACCTTGAGGTACTGCAGCTTTTAACTGCTCTTGGACTCGATTTTATATGGTTAACTGTTACTCTCTCTGGTCTGTTCGACAGAAAACTGAGTATCCAGCGTCCTACTTTACCAGTTATTCCCATTGACCTCATTTTGTGTGCTATCACTTCATGGTCACATTTATCAAATGCCTTTGCGAATCTGTGTACACGACATCTGAACTCTGTTTTTCTTCTAATGCCTCAGTGATTTTGTCGTAATGGTCAAGTATCTGTGAGAGGCATGATCTTCCTGCTCTAAATCCATGTTGGCCTGGATTGTGGAGGTCATTGGTCTCCATGAAACTAGTGACCTGACTCCTGATCACTCTCTCAAATACAGTAATTTTATTATGTGGGACGTAAGTGCAACTGGTCTATAATTCTTTGCCAATGCTTTGCTACCTCCCTTGTGTGGAGGGGCTATGTCTGCTGCTTTAAGCGCATCTGGTATCTCCCCCGTGTCCAAGCTCTTTCTCCACACTATACTGAGTGCCTGTGCTACTGGCACTTTGAATTTCATTATAAATATTGAATTCCATGAGTCTGAACCCGGGGCTGAGTGCATGGGCATATTGTCAATTTCTCTTTCAAAACCTGCCACGCTCGTGTTGATATCAATTATATTTACAGGGGTTTGTATATCACGCATAAAGAAGTTGTCTGGATCTTCCACTTTCATGCTGTGTATCGGGGTGCTAAACATGTCCTCTTATTGCTTTTTTAGGATTTCACTAATTTCTTTGTCATCCTCAGTGTATGAACCTTCACTAGTACGAATAGGTCCAATACTGGCAGTGGTTTTTGCTTTTGATTTAGCATATGTGAAGAAATATTTTGGGTATTTCTTTATTTTTTGAATTGCTTTCTGTTTGAGTTGCCTTTCGTCAAGTTGATATGAATGCTTCAGTCTGTTCGATTTCTTCAATCTCCCTGTTTAAATTATTCCTTCTTTGTATGGAAAGTCGTGCCTGCTTCAGCACTTCTGTTAACTTTTTTCTTCTTCTGTAATGTCGTCTGTGTTCTCTTTCTACGTTGGACCTTGTGTAGGTTTTTTATTACTTAAACATTTTCCCATTGAATGTTGTAAGCTCCTTGCTTATTTTCTCCGAGTCTATCCTTTTATTATTAAAATTTAATTTGTTGAATAGCCCTTCTCGCTGGTTGTTTCTCTTGGGCCTACTACCGTTATTAATGTTAGTTTCCACTTCAATGAGCAATGATATTGTTCGTGAATATGAGGTCCAGCGTGTTCTCATTCCTAGTCGGTTCTGTAATCTGCTGACTGAGCGAGAATTTGTCACAGAATCTCAGTAGTTCTCTGACCTGTGATTGGTTATTTCCAGGTTGATTTCATGCTATAGTATTACTGTTTACTATTCTCCATTGTAAACTGGGTAGATTGAAGTCTCCAAGGAAGATAATATCTGGTACTGGGTTTGCTAGGTTACCAAGGCTATTTTCTATTTTGTGGATCTGCTCAGTGAATTCCTGAACTGTTGCATCTGGCAGTTTGTATATTAGAATAATAATTAGATTTATATTCTCTACCTTGAGTCCAAGTACCTCTACCACCTCATTGGTCAAGTTCAGGAGTTCTGTGCATTCCAGCTCCTCTTTAATATACAGACCTACTCCTCCACTTGACCTAATTACTCCTACTCTAGTTGATTTGGTGGATACCTGTGTCACTTTTAACCCCACCCATACTGGTACACGTGTTGTTGCAGCTCCTTCTCGGGAAGCAGCTGTCCACTTAGCCTCGTTGTCCTGCATTGGGGAGACACCGGTTCGAATATCAAAAAATGCCTGGTTAAATAAATACCAGGATTGGCACAGTTATTCTCCCATACCATGTAGCGACTGGTGATAAGGAACTTAAAGACTACCATAATAAACATGTCCTTGAGGCCCAAGGCCATTCTATCCTCCTTATTAATATGTTACTCGCTCTCCCTCGTGGTCGTCGTGGCCAGTCTCTTTGTGTAATGAAAATCACTTTTGATAGGTCCTTTCCGTCTTCCGTAACTCTTGGTGCCAGATGCTGTATTCAGGAGTACATCTGCTCTTCTCGCCTCTTCCCTCCGTGGTGTCACCTTGTCATGGTGAGGGGCTCATGTACACCACCCTGGGACTAGTGAAGGTTGCCTTTGCCCCCTCTCCTGTCCCCTCTTTGTGTGTTGTACATGCAGATGGGCACCACGTAGGGGGCTTGTGAGCCATCGGACTGCCCGCTGGAGGGGTAGCCCTGAGTGGATGGCTGGGTGTCCAGGCTGGGGCAATAGGGGGAGTGGGGTCTTTGCACCAGTGTGGGAGAATGAACTATGCAGTAGGACTCCTTGTTAAAAAGGGGGGGAGGCACCGCTGGGGACGATGCACCCTTCCTGCACTGGCCCGCGCTCAGCCTCCCTGGCTGCCCTGGTAGGTGGTATCCTTTGGTTCCAGGCCCCAAACTTTTAGAAAGACTGCTGCATGGATAATGAAACGACTTCTCTTTCCCAGGCTCATGGGGGGTGGGTGACCAGGCCCCTGAGTCGGACTGTGCTGGAAGACTGGGCTCTGTAGCCCCCGCTACATTGGGCCCAGACTGGACTACTCCCCCCTCCCCTTCCTCTTCTGTGGTTGGGTTGAGCCCCAACCCCCCTGTGGTGACTACCTCGTCCCCTAGTACGATTCCATCTCTCATTGTGACTACTGCACCTTATGACCCCCCTCTCTCTCTCTAGAGGGTTCTCACCACCGTCCCCGCCATGGCTGCTCTCGCATGCTTCCTTCCCATACCAATTCATACCATGCCTTGTTTGATCTTGCTACGTGGACTAAGTACTTTGACCTCCATCATTTAGATTCTACTCCTGACAATTTCTCCCTCCATAGGCACCTTGTTGATTCAGTAGATGCCTCTGTTACTTTTAACCCCACCCATCTCGGTACGCATGTTGTTGCTGCTTCTTCTTGGGATGCAGCTGTCCACTTGGCGACTTTGTCCTACATTGAGGTGACCCCCCTGTACGGGTCTCCAAGAATGCTCAATTAAGTGCCAGTGTTGGCACTGTTCTCCTCCCACACCATGTTACAACCGGTATTAGGAACCTCAAGGACTGCCACGAGGATATTAAACATGTCCTCGAGGCTCAAGACCATTCTGTTCTCCAGGTTTACACGTTCACGACCCCCTCGTGGCCGTCGCCGTCTGTCCCTTCGGCTTGTGAAAATTACCTTTGATGGTTGGACACTTCCGCCCTCTGTTATTCTTGCTGGTGCCAGATGCTCCATTCAGGAGTACATACCCTCTTCTCGGCTTTGTAATAAATGCTGGAAGTTCGGACATGGTGCCCTCAAATGCTCCAGTATTCTCTCTCTGTCTGCCCTATGTGTGGGAACGAAGGTCACTTTAAGTCGGAGTGCACTTCTCCCCAGGCTCGCTGCCTCAATTACGGTGATGCCCACCCTACCTTCTCTCGCGCGTGTATCCATTACAAACATGAGGCAGCTGTCCTCAACTTGAAGCACTGGGAACATTTGTCTTTTCCTGAGGCGAGGCGCCAAGTTCACCATCCCCCTCCTTCCCCTTTCGCTGGGGTTTCTTACGCTCACGTGTTGCACTCTTCCTCTCCTCGTTCTTCCCACCTTCCTCAGTCTCACAACAGTTTCCAGGCCTTAGACCCAGATACGCTCACCGCCTGCTCCCATGTTCCTTTACATTCTGACCCGAAGGGTCCCCCTCCTGGTTCTCTGTCTGGGGTTCCCCTTCTTTCTACCCAGTCTGTCATGTCTCCTGTGTCTTCTTTCTCAACTCCCTTTGATCCTCTTTCCCATCCTTCTCCTCTCTCTCTTAGCTCTCCACGCCGCCTGTCTGTGCAGGCTGATGTCCATCCTTCTCCTAGTGATCATCGTGTTGTTCGCTCTCATTCTTCTTCTGTTGAGACGTTTGAGTCTGTTGCCCAGTACGTTGCTGCTGGAACACCTGTCTCTGAGTTAGAAGCGAAAGCCTGGCTTATCTCCTTCCTCCTCCCTGGCTGGTAAGAAAGCTTCACTTTCATCCTCGCCCCCTACCTCTGACTATCACTCCACCTCT
Organism: Procambarus clarkii; assembly: GCF_040958095.1. Classification (NCBI taxonomy): domain Eukaryota; kingdom Metazoa; phylum Arthropoda; class Malacostraca; order Decapoda; family Cambaridae; genus Procambarus; species Procambarus clarkii. The sequence goes on along the minus strand of NC_091184.1, from coordinate 17,442,372 downwards.
CCCATTTCGGTGGTCGAGCCCCCTGTTCCTGCTTTGGAGGTTTCTTTGGCCCCTGCTACCCTCTCGGTTCCTGCCCTTGCTGAGGTGTGCTCCCCGGTTTCTGCCCCTCCTGCTGTCCTTGACAGTCCCTCTCGGTTGCCTCCTCCTCTGGACCCTGCTCATCTGCCTGTGGTCTGTCCTCCCACTCCCTTCCCTCCATCTTTACTCAGTTTACCCATGCCCACTATCCCTGACTTCGCTGACCCTGATCCTGATCCTGCACTTCTTTGACATGCTGTGTTCCATTTTAACCTTTTTTCTTCATTGTTCTCTGTTCCTGTCCTTTCTCTTTTTGTCGATGTCTATTCTTCAATGGAATATTCGTGGATATTACGCCAATTTCCATAAACTCCAACTTTTGATTTCACAGTTTTCGCTCCTTTGTGTCCGTCTCCAGGAGCCGATGCTTGGTGCTCGTCCTGGTCGCTTCCGTAATTATTCCTTTCTCTCCCCCTGCCCCCCCCCCCCCCTTCAGATTTTGCTGGGACCAATAACTTTTCTGCTTTTGATTCGTTCTGATGTTCCCTTCATCCCCTTACTTTTTCCATCACCTCTCCAATGTTCTGTTGCCCGTGTCTTTGTGCGTAAATGGTACACAGTTTGTTCCATTTATCTCCCCCCAAATGTGCCCCTTTCTCTTCCCGATCTTAAACACCTAGTGGACTCCTTGCCAGAGTCTGTGCTCCTGCTGGGTGATTTCAGTTGTCGACATACCCTCTGGGGTGATGTTCTGACAAGCACCCGGGGTCGCCTTCTCGAACCGCTCATCCTCTCTTCTTCCCTGTCTCTAAGGAATTCTGATGAGCCCACTCATTTGGACTCTTGGACTGCACCCTTTCCTGTCTTGATTTTTTCTTTGCTTGTTGTCACTTTACTTGAATTTCACATGGCAGGTTCTTGATGACTTCCATGGCAGTGACCATTTCCCCATCCTTGTTACCTTTTTTCTTTTCACCCTGCCCTCTCCTTCCCTAGGTGGCGGTTTGCCGAGGCTGACTGGCATCAATTTACCCTCTGTGCTACTCTCTCCGACCTCTCCATTTTGCTTCTCCCTCGCGCCCTCCTCCTTTTTCATGACACCATCTTCAATGCTGCCCTCCACTCTATTCCTCGCTCTACCTCTCAGGAAACATGGAAGTGCGTTCCCTGGTGGAATGTGGACTGTGCTTGGGCTGTCTGCTATAAGCGTGCAGCCTGGAAGAGACATCGCCGCCGGCAGATGGCTGATTCTTGTCTTTTGTTTCGGAAGGCGAGTTCAGTGGTCCGTAGGACCATCTGTACAGGTAAACGTGAGTGTTGGAGGTCTTATGTTTCCACCATTACGTCCGAAAATACTCTGCCGCAGATCTGGAGGGGTATTCGCAAGATAGTGGGTAAGTTTGCTTCTGATGTCTTGCCGGTCCTCCACCTCCGTGGTACTCTTGTGGTGGACCCGTTGCGACCAAACTGGGTTCCCACTTTTCGTCTGTTAGCTCTGGTTCTCATCTTCCTCAATCTTTCCTTCTTCATAAGCCTGTTCTTGAATCTCGTCCTTTAGATTTCTGCACTCATCTCAGCCTTCCTTATAACGATCCCTTCTCTCTCTCTGAACTTAAGTCTGCCCGGTCCCTCTGTGGTTCTATGGCAGTAGGTTCCGATGGCATTCATTATGAGATGCTTCACCATCTCCCTCTATGCATGTCTCGGTATTTACTGAGTCTGTATAATCGGGTCTGAGAGTCGTCTTCAGTACCTGAGGACTGGCTCGATGCCGTTGTCCTCCCCGTCCTCCCTGTTATGTTTCCAGGGTCTCTCAGGACATTCCCTAAGGACTTCCACCCTATTGCCCTCATGAGTTGTCTGCAAACTCTTTTTAACGTATGGTTAATGTTTGTCTGATGTGGTTTTTAGAATACTCACCACCTCTCCCCTTCTTAATTTGGTTTTCGCAAATGCCGCAGCACAACAGATGTCCTGGTGAACTTGGAGGTCCATATTTGTACTGCTTTTGCTGCGAAGACCTCTGTTGTTGCCGTCTTCTTTGACCTGGAAAAGGCTTATGACACCACCTGGAGATACCATATTCTGTCACAACTTCATTCATCTTGCCTTCGTGGTAATCTCCCTCTCTTCCTCCAAAGCTTTATCTCTCGTTTCTTTCGAGTTAGGCTTAGTGCTACTCTCTCTGCCCCTTTTAGGCAATATGAGGGTGTACCCCGGTCGGCCGAGCGGACAGCACACTGGATTTGTGATCCTGTGGTCCTGGGTTCGATCCCAGGCGCCGGCGAGAAACAATGGGCAAAGTTTCTTTCACCCTATGCCCCTGTTACCTAGCAGTAAAATAGGTACCTGGGTGTTAGTCAGCTGTCACAGGCTGCTTCCTGGGGGTGGAGGTCTGGTCAAGGACCGGGCCGCGGGGACACTAAAGCCCCGAAATCATCTCAAGATAACCTCAAGATAACCCCAAGGTAGTGTTCTGAGCACTACTCTTTTTCTAGGTGCCCTCAATGGTCTTTTTTCCTCCCTTCTGGCGTTTTCTTCGCTCACTATATCGACGATCTTGCCCTTTCCTGTCGGGATGATGATTCGCCTCTCCTTCAACGGTGGCTTCAACTTGTGATTGATGCCATGTCATCTTGGGCAACTGATCATGGCTTCAAGTTCTCTATGTCTAAGACTTGTGCTATGACTTTTACTCAGAAGCATGTCATTCTTTGTCCCTCTTTTGCTTTATGGTCATCCCCTTGTGTTCAGGGAGTCCACTAAGCTTTTGGGGTTAATCTTTGACACTCGTTTGTCTTGGTCGCCTCATATCTCTTACCTCCAAGTTGAATGCTCCAAGACCCTTACCATCCTTAAGGTTTTGTCCCATACTTCTTGGGGAGCTGATAGCCGCACACTCCTCTCTTTACATTCGTCTCTCGTCCTGTCTAAACTCGATTATGGTTGCCCTGCTTACTCGTCTCCTACTCTTCGTCGTCTTGATGCTTTGCACCATACTGGGTTGCGCCTCAGCTCTGGTGCCTTTCGTTCGACTCCCACCCTCAACTTATATGTTGATATTGCCTTCCTATCTTTCCAAGATCGGCGTGATCGCTACTGTCTTTGATATCTTGCGCGGTCCTTCCAACATCCTTCCTCTCGCTTCTTGTCATGCTTTGACTTTTACCCCTCCTGTAGTTCCTCTTCTTCATCACCACCTCCCTCTTTTTCGTCTTCTCTTTATTTAGATTTCACGTGGTGGGTTCTTCGTGACCTCCATAACAGTGACCATTTCCCCATCCTTGTCACCTTTTTCTTTTTTCACCTTTCTCTCTCCTTCCCTAGGTGGCAGTTTGCCAAGGCTGACGGGAATCTATTCACTCTACATGCTACTCTTTCTGACCTCTCCTATCTGCCTCATCGTCGAGCCCTACTCCTTTTTCATCACACCATATTAGACGCTGCCGTCCACTCTATTCCTTGCTCTACCTCCAGGGGCATGCGGAAGTGCGTTCCCAGGTGGAATGCTGGGTGTTTCGACTGTCCTCTGTAAGAGTGCAGCCTGGAATAAAGACAGATGCAGACAGACGGCTGTTTTCTTTTGTTTTATAAGGTGACTGCGGTCCGTACGGTTAAAGGTGAGAGTTGGAAATCTTTTGTCTCCACCATTACGTCTGATATTCCTCTGCCCCAGATCTGGAAAATCTGTAAGATTGCGGGTAAGTTTGTTCCAAATGTCTCACCAGTCCTTCACTTCCATGGTTCTATTGTGGCGGATCCTGTGTCAATCGCCACCGAACTGTGATCCCCTTTTTTGACTGGTGGCTCCAGTTCTAGTCTTCCTCCATCTTTCCTTATTCGTAAGCACCTTCATGAATCTTGTCCTATAGATTTTCGCATGCATCTCCAGCTTCTCTATAATGATCTCTCTCTCCGAACACCAGTCTGCCCTGATTCTCTGCAGTTCTATGGCAGCGGGCTCAGAAAGCGAAACATCTCCTAATGAATGTCACCTCTCTCAATGCATGGTTTCAGTATATACTGAATCTGTTTAACCTTATCTGGCAGTCATCATTTGTCCCTGAGAACTGGCTTCAGGTGGTGGTTTTTCCTATTCAAAAACCAGGGTCTCTAGGGATAGCTGCTAAGGACATCTGCCCCATTTCCCTCACGAGTTGCGTCTGCAAACTCTTTGAACGTATGTTCAATGTCCTTATGATGTTGTTCTTAGAACACTATCGCCACTACTTACCTTCTCAATTTGGCTTTTACAAGTGTCATGACTGATGTCTTGGTGAACATGGTCTATATATGTACTGCTTTGCTGCAAAGACCTCTGTTGTTGCTGTCCTTTTTTTTACCTGGAAAAGGCATATGACACCACCTGGAGATACCATATTTTGTCCCAACTCCATTCGTGGTAATCTCTTCCTCTTCCTTCGAAGCTTCCGCTCTAATCGTTCCTTTAGTGATGGTTTGTACCATTCTGCCTCTTTACGGCAATATGAAGGTGTACCTCACAGTAGTGTTCTGAGCACTTACTAATTTTCCTGGTTGCCCTCAGTGGTCTTCTTACTCCAGAACATCACCACTTACTTCTTACTCGCAAAAAAAGTAGTTAAGAGGTACTCATCAGTGCTTACCAGTATAATAAGAAGAACAAAAATTTATGTGGTGATGGTAATGATGGTTGTGAAGTAATGTGGTTATAATGATGGGAGTGTAGTAATGTGGTCATGATTGTGGGAGTGTAGTGATTCGGTTGTGATGTTGGGCGTTGAGAAATGTGGTGATGTTGATCGGAGTTAAATAATGTAGCGATGATGACGGGAGTGAAGTAATGTGGTGATGATGCTGGTAGTGTAGCAATGATGTGATGATGATAGGGATGAAGTCATGTTGAGATGATGATGGTAGTGAAGTAATGTGGTGATGATGAGGATCTTGGGAGTGGAGTAATGTGAAGATGATGTAGGCAATGGAGTTATGTGGTGATGGTAATGATGGTTGTGAAGTAATGTGGTTATGATGATGAGAGTGTAGTAATGTGGTCATGATGGTGGAAGTGTAGTAATGTGGTCATGATGGTGGAAGTGTAGTAATGTGGTCATGATGGTGGAAGTGTAGTAATGTGGTCATGATGGTGGGAGTGTAGTAATGTTACAATGATTATGGGAGTGTAGAAAAGTTTTGATGATAATGGGAATGTAGTAATGTGGTGATAATGATGATGAGAGTGGAATAATGTTGTGATGATAATGGGAGTGAAGTAATGTGGTGATGATGATGATGGGATTATAGTAATGTGGTGATGATGGTGATAATGTTAGGAGTGTAGTAATGTGGTGACGATGTTAGTAGTGAAGTAGTGTTGTGATGATGATGATGTGAGTGTAGAACTCGTGGTAAAGATGTTCGAAGTGCATGGTGATGATTTTGGGTGTGTAGTAATTTGGTGATGATATTTGAAGTGGCGCAATGTGGTGATGAGAATGGGAGTGAAATAAGGTGATGATGGGAGTGGAGTAATGTTGTGATGATGTTGGGAGTGTAATAATGTGATGATAAAAATCGCAGTAGAGTATTGTGGTGATGATGATGGGAGTGGAGTTTCGTAATGATGATGATGATGATGATGGGAGTGTATTAAAAGGGTGGTGATTGTAGGGGTGGAGGAATGGGGTGATGATGATGAGAGTGTAGTATTGTGGTGACGATGAGGATGGGAGTGAATTTATGTTGAGATGATAGTGGGAGTGAAGTAATGTGATGATGATGATGGGAGTGTCGTAATGTGGTGATGATGGTTTTAATGATGGTGATGATGTTAGGAGTGTAGTAATGTGGTGATGATGATAGGAGTGTAGTAGTCGTGTTGATGATGTTGGGAGTGTACTAATGATTAGAGATAATGGTGGGAGTGTAGAAATGTGGTGATGTTGTTGGGAGTGTAGTAACTTGGTGATGATGATGGGAGTGTAAAGTTGTGACAGAGGATGTCGGGAGTGCATTAGTCGTAATGATGTTGTTGGGAGGGTAGAAATATCGTAATTATTTTGGGAGTGCAATAATGTGGTGATGATGTTCGGAGAGTAGTAGTCATTGTTATGATGTTGGGAGTGTAGTAATGTGATGGTGATGATGTGTGAGTAGTAATGTGATGATGATGCTGACATTACAGAAATGTGTTGATGATGTTAGGATTGTAGTAATGTAGTGATGATGTTAGGATTGTAGAAATGTGATGATGTTGGGAGTGTAGAGATGCGGTGATGATGTTGGGAGTGTAGTAATGTGGTGATGATATTCGAAGTCTAGTAGCCATAGTGATGGTGTTAGGGGTGGAGTAATGTGTTGATGATGATGATGGGAGTGTAGTAATGTGGTGATGTTGATGGGAGTGTAATAATTTGGTTGTAATGATAGGAGTGGAGTAATGTGGTGGTGATGATGGGAGTGTAGTAATGTTTTGATGATGATGGAAGTGTAGCAATGATGTTATGATGATAAGAGTGAAGTAATATTGTGATGATGAAGAGAGTGAAGTAATGTTGTGATGATAATGATGATGATAATAATAATGGTGATGATGTTGGGAGTGTAGTAATGTGGTGATGATGATCAAAGTGAAGTAATATGGTGAGGATGACGTTGGGCGTTTAATAATGTGGTAATGATGATGGGAGACTATTAAAGAGGTGATGTTAGTAGGAGTGAAGAAATATGGTGATGGTAATGGGAATGGTGTAATGTAGTGATGATGATGAGTGAAGTGGAGAAATGTGGTGAGGATCTTGCGAGTGGATAAATGTAGTGATGATGATGATATTGTAGAAATGTAATGATGATGATGGGATCGGTCAGTAGTAATGGTACTTAACCAACACAGGTCTGGCCCTATGTACAAGTTAACGAAGAAATTTTTGGGTCCATATAAGGTAATCGAGCTTATTAAAGGTCACAAGTACAGACTTAAGAATTTGTTAACAGGAGAGTATTTAAATGAGCATTTAGACCATATGAAGTTAGTTAAATGACTGTTGACGAGACTGATGAGGAATATGACAATGAACTTACCCAGACAGATTCACCTATTGGGACACCACCTTCTGTGGTTGACAGACCACTTGATGTACAGCAACCCCATATTAGCACCTATAATCTTAGATCTAGACCTCTCGTTTCAACCGTACACTCACCCCATGTCCATTGGCTATATGTTAACGAGGTTATCTCTCAAGATGATAGTTTGTCACATGCAGTTTCATCTGTTCCTGACCTTCAGTCAGAGCCAGAGTTGTATAGTGCTCTGGATGAGCTAGGTGTAGATATCCGCAGAATTTATAATTAAGTGCACTCTGCAGTTATTCTGTTTTGTTTTGAAAAATTCATTTGCAGTATTTCTACCACATATGTCATGTTATTACCATTATATATATATAGTATAATGAAGTTTTTTCTCAACTTTATTTTGTGTTATAAACAAATCCACAAGGACCGTGACGAGGATTCGAACCTGCGTCCGGGAGCATCCCAGACACTGTCTTAATCGACTGAGCTAGTCAGTCGATTAAGGCAGTGTCTGGGATGCTCCCGGACGCAGGTTCGAATCCTCATCACGGCCCTTGTGGATTTGTTCATTTGATGCATCACGTTAGTGTGATCTCTGTGTTAGTGTTATAAATTAGATCCCATTGTTAAGTCTACGGCCATTTGTTTTTTTTACAGTGCTTGTCATAAAGAGTTCATTAATGTTCTAGCAATCACACTGAGGTCTGTGAATCCTGACTGCTATCACTCAGATGTTAGTCTTCTTGATCCAGGTCTTGTATATAGCTTGTAAATATATTGTCAATATATTGTACATTAAAAGAAAATCTTCATTATCTAATCTTAAAATTCATTTGTGGTTGTTAGGTCAGAACTTTTGCTCCATTAATGTAAATAATTGTCTTTAATTTTGTATTGTTTCCAAGCAAATACCATTTAACACATGTTAATAATTTTTGTTTAGGCAATACCTTGAGTTGTATTGTTCATATCTGATAATTAGACATGTATATGTTCTTAATGCTCTAGTTTAATTAAAGCATTGTTACCATGATTTTTCACACCTGATCTTCTTTAAATGTTTATTATGCAAATTTCATATGTAAGCCATTATTGAATGTCACCGAGGTCCTTTCAGTATCATTGTAACTAACTATATAGCTAGCCAGAGCTTGTCGACAAGGGACGTCGACTTGGTAGAATGTCCGAGCGGTGTTAATACTCAAATTGTATGACGGTTGAAACATAACCAATCACAGGCGAGTAGGCCTCTGACGTCATGCCAGACAGAGCGGCACCAGCCGTGCTCCCAGCAGGCCTCAGTATTCTCACAGACCCAGAGCAGGTTGGACCTCGGCTGGCCAGTTATACACCTTGTTGCCTCACTCAATAAAACTACTGAAGTGTCTGCTGTGTATAACTACAACCAACATACATCCAAGAAGGCAACGAATACCATCATCATTGCCACATTACTCTACTCACCACATTACTCATCACCACATTACAAAATTGCCATCATCACCACGTTACTACACTCTCATCATCATCACTACATTACTTCATTCCCATCATCATCACCCCATTCCGCCCCCCCCCACAATCACCACCCCTTAGATAAAAACCACAATACTCTACTCCGATCTTTATCATCACATTATTACCCTCCCATCTTCATCACTACATTACTACACTCCCATCGTCATCACTACACTCCCACCAACATCTCCTGTTTACTAAACTCCCAACATCATCACAACACTACTCCACTCCCATCGTCATCACATTATTTCACTCCCATCCTCATCACCACATTGCGCTACTTCAAACATCATCACCAAATTACTACACACCTAAAATCATCACCATGCACTTCGAACATCATTACTACGACTTCTACACTCACATCCTCATCATCACAACATTACTTCACTACTAACATCATCACCACATTACTACACTCCCAACATCATCACCATCACTATCGCCGTCATCACCACATTACTACACTCCCAACATCATCACCATCATTATCGCCATCATCACCACATTACTACACTCCCATTATCATCATCACCACATAACTTCACTCCTATTATCATCACAACATTATTCCACTATCATCATCATCACCACATTACCACACTCCCACCATCATGACCACATTACTACACTCCCATCATCATACCCACATTACTTCACAACCATCATTACCATCACCGCATAACTCCATTCCCTCCATCATCGCAACATTACTCCACTTCCATCATCATTTCTACATTACTACACTCTCATCCTCATCGCCACATTACTCCACTCCTAAGATCCTCATCATCACAACATTATTTCACGTCCACTATCATCACCACTTTAATACACTCCTATCATCATCATCACATTACTTCTCACCCATCGTCATCGCCACATTATTTCACTCACATTATCATACTCACCACATTACTCCACTTCGATTATCATTACAACATTACTACACTCCCAACATTATCTCCAGATTAGTACACTACTAACGTCATCATCATTACCACCATCATCACCATATTATTACACTCCCCTCATAATCATCATCATCATCATCATCACAACAGTACTCCACTTCCATTACCATAACAACATTACTCCACTCTCATCATCATCATCACCACTTTACTACACTCCCATCATCATCATAACATTACTCAACTCCCATTATCATCACAACATATCCAATCCTATCATCATCATCATCATCTCCACCTTACTATACTCCCATCATCTCCACCTTACTATACTCCCATCATCTCCACCTTACTATACTCCCATCATCTCCACCTTACTATACTCCCATCATCTCCACCTTACTATACTCCCATCATCTCCACCTTACTATACTCCCATCATCTCCACCTTACTATACTCCCATCATCTCCACCTTACTATACTCCCATCATCTCCACCTTACTATACTCCCATCATCTCCACCTTACTATACTCCCATCATCTCCACCTTACTATACTCCCATCATCTCCACCTTACTATACTCCCATCATCTCCACCTTACTATACTCCCATCATCTCCACCTTACTATACTCCCATCATCTCCACCTTACTATACTCCCATCATCTCCACCTTACTATACTCCCATCATCTCCACCTTACTATACTCCCATCATCTCCACCTTACTATACTCCCATCATCTCCACCTTACTATACTCCCATCATCTCCACCTTACTATACTCCCATCATCTCCACCTTACTATACTCCCATCATCTCCACCTTACTATACTCCCATCATCTTCACCTCATTACTTAACTCCCATCATCATCACCACATTACTCAGCTCCCAACATCATAATAACATTACTTCACTTCCATCATCATGTTAACATTACTTCACTCTCATCATCATCATCATCATCATCACCATCACCTCATTACGTCACTCCCATCATCATCACTACATAAGTCCATTCCCTTTACCATCGCAACATTACTACTCTGCCATCATCATCACTACATTACTCCACTCTCATCGTCATCACCATATTTTTACACTCACCATCATCATCCTCACCACATTACTCCACCTCGATGCTCACCACCACATTACTACATTTCCAACATCATCACCATCATTATCATCATCATAATATTACTTCCCTCCCATCATCATCACCACATTATTACACCCCATCATCATCACTACATTACTCCACTCTCATCATCGTCAATACAATACTCCACTCCCATCATCAACAACACATTATTACACTCCCATCAAAATCACCTTATTACTTTACTCATTTCATAATCACAAAATTACTGAACTTCCATCATCATCACCACCACAATATTACACCCATCATCATCACCACATTATTAAACCCATCATCATCACCTTATTATTGCACTCCAAAAATCATTCCCATATTTCTACACTCCCAACATCACGACAAATGCACTCTCAACCTCATCACTACAGTGACTACACTCAAAGAATCATCACCACATTACAACACTCCCAACATCATCACCACATTATTACACTCTCAACATCATCACCATCATTATCACCATAATCATCACATTATTATACTCTCATCAACATCATCACTACATTACTCCACTCCCAACTTAATCACAAAATTACTACACACCCAACATCATCTCTATGACTACTATACTCCGAGCATCATCACCACGTTACTACACTCCTAACATCATCCCCACATTACAACACTCCCATAATCGTTACCACATTATTACATTCCCATCATCATCACCACATCACCACACTTCCATCTTCATCATCACCTCATTATTACACTCTCATCACCATTACCACATTACTCTACTCAAAACATCATAACCACATAACTACACTTCCATCATCATCACCACATTACTCCTCTCCAAGATCCTAACCCTATTACTCCACTCCCATCATCATCACTACATTACTCTACTCGCTTCATCAAAACATTACTTTACTCCCACTATCATCACAACTTTAATACACTCCCATCATCATCCTCATTACATTACTCCACTTAGATCATCATCAACATTACTACACTCAAAACATCATCATTATGATTATCATCATCATCATCTCATTAATACACTCCCATCATTATCTCAACATTATTACACCACCATCATCTTCACATCATTACTACCAATCCCAACATCATCACATCATTACTGCCACTCCCCTCTTTATCACATCACTACTACCATTCCATCATCATAATAATATTACTGCACACCCATCATCATCACCACATTACTACTCTCCTATCATCATCACAATATTGATACACATCCACTATCACCACCACACTACTCCAATATCCTGATCATTCCAACAATACTCAAGTCCCATCATCATCACCACATTGCTCGACTCCCATCATCATCACCACATTTTTACACTCCCAACATCATCACCACTTTAGTACACTCCCTACAACATCCTCACAACTAATGCACTTCCAACATCATCACCATGTTACTACACTTCAAATATCATCACCACATTACTACACTCCCATCATCATCATCATCATCATCATCACCACGTTGCTCCACTCAAATTATCATCACAACATTACATCACTTCCATCATATTCATGATATTACTACTCTCCCATCATCATCACCAAATTACTGAACTCCCAACATCATAACCACATCACTACACTCCTATCATCATCACTTCATTACTCAACTCTCATCATCATCACCACATTACTTCACTCCCACTATCATCATCATTTTAATACACTTCCATCATCATCACCACATTACTCCACTCCCATCGTCATCACAATATTATTACACTCCTATCATCATCCTCACCACATTACTCCACTTCGAGTATCATCACCACCACATTACTACACTCCCAACATTATCACCCTCAGAATCATCATCATCACGTTACTTCACTCCAATCATTATCACCACATAATTACACCCCCATCATCACCACCACATTACTTCACTCGTATCATCATCACATCATTACTACACCCCATCATCTTCACCACATTACTGTACACCAAACATAATCTCCATCATATCACCATCATCACCACATTACTACACTCCTATCATCATCATCACCATATTACTTCACTCCAATTATCATCTCAACATAACTGCACTCCCATCTTCATCATCACCACATTAATACACTCCCAGCATCATCACCACTTTACTCAACTCCCATCACTATTAAAAAATTTCTCCACTTCCACAAACATCGGCCCATTACTCCACTATCATCATTATCATCACTACATTACTACACTCGCATCATCACCACTACATTACTCCACTCTCAAGATCCTCATCACATTATTCCACTCCCATCATCACCACATTCCTCCACTCCCACAATCACCACGACTTTAATACACTCCCATCATCATCACTACAATACATCACTCCTATCATCAACACCACAATACTTCACTCCCTGCATCATCACCTCATTACTCCACTCCCATTTTATCATCACATTATTATATTTCCATCTACATCACCACATTACTACACTCCCACCAACATCAGGCTGCTACGGGCTGCTTCCTGGGGGAGGGGGAGGGTTTTAACAAACATATGTTATATGAAGTTATCAGACGATAACTTCAAGAGAAACACTTCGAACATCATCACAACATTACTTCACTCCTAACATCATCACCACATTACAACATTCCCAACAATATCATCACGAATAATGCACTATAAACATCACCACCACGACTACTACACTCCTATCATCATCACAACATTACTTCACTCCTAACATCATCACCACATTTGCACAGATACGAACCCATTAAGATTTCAACTTTGATTCAACAGAGCAGAAGAAGTTTTTAAAACACATATGGCAAAATCTTTCTGAACCGACCTTACGAGTAATAAATACTCATACTCCGCCCAAGTTAAACAGAAACAAGCAACACTTAGTGGGCCAGCCAGAGGCTTAGGGCCCGTGCAGGAATATCCCTGCAAAAAAAAAAAAAAAATCACCACATTACCTCACTCCCAGTATCCCAATATTGTCACCATCATTATCACCATCACCACCACATTACTACACTCACATCATCATCATCACCACGTAACTTCACTCCCAATATCATCACAACATTACATCACTCTCATCATCATCATCATCACCACATTACAACACTCCTATCATCATCATCATCATCACGACCTTACTTCACTCCTAACGTCATCACCACATTACTACACTCCCAACAACATCATCACGACTATGAACATCATCACCATGACTAACTCACTCAAGTTATCATCACAACATTTCTTCACTCAATACATCATCACCACATTACTACACTCCCAACATCATCACCATCATAATCGCCATATTACTACACTCTCATCATCATCATCATCATAACATTGTTCAACCTCCATTTTCATCACCACATTACTACAAATCCATCATCATCACAACATTACTCCCATCATCATTTTAACAATACTCCAGTCTCATCATCATCGCCGCATTACTTCACTCTCATCATTATCACAATATTATTACATTCCCATCATCATCACTACATTGCTCCACTCCCAGCATCATCACGCCTTTACGACATCATCATCACTATTACTACTACACTCCCAACATCATCACCACATTATTACACTCCTAACATCATCCACACCACAATACTTCTCTTCGATCATCATCACCACATTACAGCACTCCCATCCACATCACAACATTACTTCACTCCCATCATCATCACATCATTACTATACTTCCATCATCATCACTACATTACTCCACTTCCACCGTTATACCCACATTACTCTACTCCTATCATCAACACAACAATACTCCACTCCCATCATCATCGCCACATTACTCCACTCCCATCATCATCATCGCCACATTACTCCAATTCCCTCATTATTATCACATTATTACACTCCCATCATCATCACCACATTACTTCACTGTCACTATCATCACCTCTTTTCCACACTCCCAACATCATCACCACAGTATTCCACTCCCAAAATCATTTCCACATTTCTTCACTCCCAACATCATCACGACCAATGCACTCCCAACATCCTCACCAAATTACTACATTCCCATCATCATCATCACGACATTACTCCACTTCCATTATCTTAACAACATTACTCCTCTCTCATCATCATCATCATATTACTACACTCCCATCATCATCATCACCACATTACTATACTCCCATCATCATCACCATTACTTCACTCATAATATCACCATATTAATACACTCCCAAGATCATTACCATTATAAATAAAATAATCTCCATACGATTACACTCCCATCATCATCATCACCACATTACTCCACTTCAGCATTATCATCACAGTATTACACTCCCATCATCATCACCACATTACTACACACCTATCACCATCACCATGAATACTACAATTCAAATATCATCACCACATTACTACACGCCTAATGTTGGATATTTCCAACATCGAATACAGCATTGTTGTATTCTCATTACTTATTACTAACCATACTTAATATTGTAATAAGTAAAATTAACAACTCGTAGAATTCTCCTGTACTAATAATTCATCTGTGCATTAGGCTAGAATTCTCACGTCACCTGACGCCAGTATTGCGTCAGATTTCTTTACAGTAAAACACATTATATTCAATTTGTGTGAGAATTAAATAAGATTCTCCATAATTAAAGCATTCTGTATGACAACTGATTGCAGACGAATTGTTCTCTAACTAAAAGCCGAATAGAGCGTTAGAATTATACCGTCTACCTCGCGATAGTGTTAACGTCATCAATGAATGCCATGGGGAGACATTAATTCCTCTCCCTTATATATTTACTATTCTTAAATAGTTAAATAATAATATTTCGTTCCTCTAAATAATAAACCCGTCCAGTCTTTAGAGTTTCAAGCGCGAATGCGAGAAATATTAATGTTCAAGACAATAATTTGTATCATGAACGTCGACTCGGCGTGGGTTGGGGGACGCCATCCTCAGTCGGTACGCGGACACGTCCAGAGTCGGTACGCGGACACGTCCAGAGTCGGTACGCGGACACGTGCAGAGCCGGAAGGAGGCAGAACTGTACTTACCGTACTCATAAACGACGCCATTGCCCAGCAAATCGGGCAGGTGTTATTCATCCGCAGATGAAAGCCGCCACTGTGAGGCGTGAACGACCTTGCAGATAATATCTTCAACTAGTGCTGGTGTTAAAGGAGGGACCCTAGACTTGGTTCCTGACGACACGTGATCAGCCAGCTTGAAACGCATCAATCCATGATAGGTTCACCGGAGCCTGGGATGCGAAATTACGGCAATCTTAATACTTATACAGTGCCCACAGCTAAGTACCCTTTATTTGATGCATCATTTACAGGTTTAATAATAGCGGGGTGATTGCGCGTCACGCGGCGAGATAACACCTAATAACAGGTGATTAGAATTCCATCTGTAGATATCAATAATCTTGAATATGAATTGAGTAGTTAAATCAATTGCTACTGGTAGTTATTTATCTTGCAGCTCGAGAGACGAATTCCTCGCGCTGTCTTCTCCATGTTAACCGTGCCATTCGTCAGTGTACCAGACTTGGAGATTAAGAGGACTTCCAGGGTTATCTAAAGGAACCTACTATAAGCTAAGGCTTATTTCTTGTTTTCCATATTCTAGCAATTTGATACATTCAGAATGTTTCAACATAATGTGTGATTTACTGTAACTCATTGCTATGCTCATATTCATGTTCTTCTTTATATGAATAATATTATATTCAGCATTATTTATAGGATTAGATTATTATTAATTGAATTAGTGAACGAACCACACTGATTCCTGGACGTACTGACCTCCAGTAATAACCCCCCAATGTAGGTGTTTGAGGTTTGTTTTCTTTAATAATACAGCCCATTAATTATTCTTATGATCATACTTTCTAGTCATATCCATAGTCACTGGGTTTCTCTAGAATTTTATCTAATGATCTGAAATTCTCAGTTTCCCTCTTTCCTTTAAAAGCGGGTGGTCCTTCGTAATTTAATTTACTACTTTAATTATTAATTAATCAGAATCAAGCCCAAATATCCCACATTATGGTCCTTATCGAACCGGAAAGGCATTAAATTTATAATTAAAATATTAACCATTAATAACTAATCCTTGTGTGATAGAAGCTAGACTAACTATTTAATTAATTGTGTCAACTAACAGTGTAACACATCAGTTAGCCTAGATCACACTAACAGCTACCTTTACATAGCTTTAGTGGGTCATAACCAATTACCCACAACATTTAGACCTACACTTCATACTGAAGTAGAACCCTTAGGTCACCAAGAGCAACAGCTCATAACCTTATATTAATCACTAACACCAATTAAGTGTTAACCATTTAGGCTATACCAATGTTTCAATATATGACTGTCAGCAGACTGTCCATTATAGCCTGAATCCATGTTAAAGTTACTGCTTCACTCAAGTCAGTGGATCATTAACATTTAGGGATCCAGTATACTAATATAAATTACTGATCTCATACTAGTTAATCATTACTAACCCTGATAATATTTTATTCCACAATTAGGAGTACATTTAGGAGTTAGGTAATATTTACGGCAGTAGAATACTTGCCAAACGCAATTAATTCCTTTGTGTTCATTTAATTTCTTATACACATAATTACACAAGTGTATATTATATAAAATACAAAAAACCCAAAAACACAGCACAATTATTTGCACATTACTGCACCATAATATAATCTTTGCCAACCTTCATTAGGTAGCAATTTAGGCTGTGATTGTGTTGAATCTGGCACAAGCACAGACTAAATATAGTTGCAGTTTCTCAAGTAGAAATTCTCACGACTAGGCTTGAGCTAGTTAGTGACACATATTATTCTTTTGTGCTGACTCTATCAAGGGTGGGATTAACCATTTATTGTGTAATTATTTTATTGCATATTTCTATGTATGTCTTTGAGTGTTACTGTAAGTCCACTACCCATCCGAGGCTGATTTAGAAGAGCTAAGCTGAGGAACACCTGTAGTGAGACCAAGGTACCACTCAAATCTTAGTTGCTTATTATTAGGTAGGTAGCTAACCTCTAAATAAGGTAAATTACGACCAGCCTCAAGAAATATTAGGCTGTCAATAATTATACCTGCTCTGCATCAAGGAGCAGACAACATAGCTATACCACTAGCTACATAAGCCCTATCAGGCTATAAATCATTATACCTGCTCTGCATCAAGGAGCAGACAACATAGCTATACCACTAGCTACATAAGCCCTATCAGGCTCAATTTACCACAAGAATGGATCCTTTAGAAAGGAACGCAAGATTCTTGACAGCTCTTCAAGGTCCTTTAGGAAAACTGCTTATGAAATGTCATTTCTGTGTCGAAACTGACCCAGGTGACGTCTATAGACTAGCAAGTTCCATAAGGATCGCCAGCCAAAAATATGATTATATCAAGACTGTAATCGAGACCCACAGGAATTTACTCCAAGCCGGTCACACTGTCTCAGACCACTTAAGTCTAACAGAATCTGATCTCGATAACTATGAACATTCTGTTCAAACCAGTTTAGACCGATATTAGGAGGTGCTTGCGAAGCAAGATATTCCCGAGTGGGTGGATCAGATCATTAATAGACCTGTATCCAAGTTAACACTCAGCTCAGATGAAATACTTGAGCTAAATCAAGACGAGGAGAATCCTCTAATCAATGCTGATCACTATACAGGATCAACAACTGAAGTTCAACCTTCATTTTCTAACCTCTCATCTAATACAGCTTCATGTGATGATTTGTTAACAGAGTCTGATCAAATTTCAGACCACTCTTCTCAATGTTCCCTGGATTCTATAAGTTCGATACATAATGCTACTGAATTAACTAGCTTATCACCAGAACCCAGAGAAACAAGTAAAGCTACAGATGAAACAAGTGAAGCTGCAATGATCAGTGAATCTGAACCAGAAAATGATAAAGCTAATGCTGCAGCAGCAGTCGAAGCTGTAATCAAAGCTGAGGCTAAGCAAGAAGCCTTAAGCAACACAAGTAATGGTCACAATTGCTCCCAACAGCCTTCTAAAGTAAGTGCTAACAATGAGAAGACTATTATAAACCTTGTGCACCAATTATTAAATTTATCTTCACCAGAACAATCAGTTGACTCTTTACAAGACTTTAGTTTTCAGCTTGATTCACTGATAAATTCTTTCAGTAAAGAGGTGGATCACCCAACTACTGAGTGGATGACTAAAATTATCACCCAGAGAAAATTGTCTGGTGACACACTTAATAAATTATATGTATGCCAGAATGGTAATACCCTGTCAATGCAGGATATATTTACAGGTTTGCGTAATATGAGCAATCATACAGCAGACCAAGCAATTAATGCTGAATCTGAATGCACCAAAACTGTACCTACATCAATTTCCTTACCTGAAACTCCTAAAGTGACACTGTCACTAGGTAAAAAAGGTGCTAATACTCAATATAACAACAATCAGTCAAATACTGATTCATCAGTGAGGCCTAAGAGTCCCACAGGTGCTCCTAAGAGACCTAATAGTCCAAAGAGCACTCCCAAGAGCCTGTTAATGGTTCCCCAGAGTACACCAAGTACTCACAAGAGAATAAATAACAAGCAAATGCAAGCAGCAAAACCATCACAACCTGCAAATACTGTTTTACCTAAATCGGTAACCCCTAAACGATCTGTAGGATGGGGAATGTGCTTGTTTTGCAATCAAAAACATTCTCTGTACAAATGTACTAATTATCGTAATAGAGACACAAGAGTCAGACGACTCAAACAGTTACACAAATGTACTAGTTGTCTCAAACCACATAATGTTAACAGCTGTGACACCCCACTGAACACCTGCAACAGGTGTAGAAGGGGCAAACATCATGCTGCACTGTGCAAATTAGTTAGGACTAATTATGTCAATCCTAGAATAGGACGTAGAGAATCTACACCAGTACAGTGCTGCAAGGTGCGAGATGTGTACAGCGTAACTTCACAAGCATCTCAAGTGGATGCTGCTTTGCCTACTGCCCAACTTCAAGTGAAGAACAGAGGAGCCAAGATCACCATACGTGGACTATTTGACCAAGGTTCCCAGAGAACTTTCATTACTCAAAGGGCAGCAGAGGCACTTAATTTACAACCAATAGGACAGGTAAAATTAAACTTGTCAGGGTCCATGATAAATTGAGGAACCCATGAATACTCAGTAGTTCAACCGCTTGTACGACTAGGTAGTCATGCCAAGGCTGTCCAAGCCATTGTTGTAGATCAAATACCTTTAGACTTAAATATTAAGGGTCTGGGGTACACAGCCCACTTCCTGCAGGAACGTGAAATTAATTTGGCTGACAACAAGTTAATGTCTGACCGCCTTAACAATGTAGATGTACTAGTAGGAGCCGACTACTATTACCAGTTCATAACTGGACATGTTAAACGATTGGAAATGAATATGCTCCAATCTGCAGGTGGCTACTTACTTACTGGTAAAGTTCTGAATGTGAACAAGCCTAAGCCTGCCAACAATAATAAATTAGTCAGCAGTAAATCAATTCTCCAGCAGCAAGCTAAAAGGAGAAACACAGCTGAGTAATAAACTCAGATTGAATGTAGTGCAATTGATACTCGCCGAGATGTAGCTCTGTGAAAACCAATGGTCCGTACTCAAACAAGTACAAGTCACAACGACCAAACCATTAAATTCACTGCAGACCTAGAATTATTCTCGACAAGTAGTAATTGACCACACTCAGTCTTCCTAGGTAAATTGTAATGTTGGGCTAGAGAATCTAGTACTCCCTAGGTAATTAATAATGTTAGGCTAGAGAATCTAGCACTTAATGCCACTGGCATTTCCTGAATTTAATTACAAATTCATTAGGACCACTGGTCCACTATACTTGCGCTTAAAGGTTTGCCAAGAAAACCTTCTTAATACCATGTTTTCTGCACTAAGAGTTAGTGATAAATACTTGCATTAATTGTTTGAGTTGTTTTTTCTTTCGTTTCTGCTTATTTAGTGTAGGAACGCAGCACGAACAAACTTGCAAACTTACTAATATGTAAGTGAATTTACAGAGAACTAATATGTTTAATGCATTACCGTTAAACATTAGCATTGTTAATTAACATGCTTCCTGAGCTTAATATAGCTCCCCCTTAGAATTAACGTAATAATATGAGTGCTTGTTCCCCATGCGTACGAGCTTAATATTGCTCGCCATGATAATTGAATGATGCAAAACTCCACCTCGTTAATTCGAGTTCACTGAACTCACCCTGTTAACTGTTAACGAGCTCACTGCAGCTCACCCTGTTAGCACTGCTAACGAGCTCACTGTAGCTCACCCTGTCAACACTGTTGACGAGTTCACTGAACTCACCCTGTTAACTGTTAACGAGCTCACTGTAGCTCACCCTGTCAACACTGTTGAGTTCACTGCAACTCACCCTGTTAGCACTGCTAACGAGCTCACTGCAGCTCACCCTGTCAACACTGTTGACGAGTTCACTGTAACTCACCCTGTTAGCACTGCTAACGAGCTCACTGTAGCTCACCCTGTCAACACTGTTGACGAGTTCACTGTAACTCACCCTGTTAGCACTGCTAATGAGCTCACTGTAGCTCACCCTGTCAACACTGTTGATGAGTTCAATGTAACTCACCCTGTTAGCACTGCTAACGAGCTCACCCTGTCAACACTGTTGACGAGTTCACTGCAACTCACCCTGTTAGCACTGCTAACGAGCTCACTGTAGCTCACCCTGTCAACACTGTTGACGAGTTCACTGTAACTCACCCTGTTAGCACTGCTAACGAGCTCACTGTAGCTCACCCTGTCAACACTGTTGACGAGTTCACTGTAACTCACCCTGTTAGCACTGCTAACGAGCTCACTGCAGCTCACCCTGTCAACACTGTTGACGAGTTCACTG
This sequence comes from Procambarus clarkii, assembly GCF_040958095.1. Classification (NCBI taxonomy): domain Eukaryota; kingdom Metazoa; phylum Arthropoda; class Malacostraca; order Decapoda; family Cambaridae; genus Procambarus; species Procambarus clarkii. The sequence goes on along the minus strand of NC_091184.1, from coordinate 17,420,765 downwards.
TAACTCACCCTGTTAGCACTGCTAACGAGCTCACTGTAGCTCACCCTGTCAACACTGTTGACGAGTTCACTGTAACTCACCCTGTTAGCACTGCTAACGAGCTCACTGTAGCTCACCCTGTCAACACTGTTGACGAGTTCACTGTAACTCACCCTGTTAGCACTGCTAACGAGCTCACTGCAGCTCACCCTGTCAACACTGTTGACGAGTTCACTGTAACTCACCCTGTTAGCACTGCTAACGAGCTCACTGTAGCTCACCCTGTCAACACTGTTGACGAGTTCACTGTAACTCACCCTGTTAGCACTGCTAACGAGCTCACCCTGTCAACACTGTTGACGAGTTCACTGTAACTCACCCTGTTAGCACTGCTAACGAGCTCACTGCAGCTCACCCTGTCAACACTGTTGACGAGCTCACCATGTTCACGAGTTCAATATAGCTCGACTTGTTAATGAGCTCAATACTGCTCACAATGTTAATTCGAGTACATTTTTGCTCACAATTAGCTTAGTCACTTACTTAGGTAGGTTTAGGGACTTTAGTTAGTGTCAACTGAGTACTAGCCTAATCTGTACTCACCGTTAATTGCAGTTGACTATACTTATAGAGACTGATTTAATAAACTCAAATTCATGTGAAGGTAATTTCGTACTAACCAGTTTACAGTGTCAAGCCTATGAGCTGGCATTCAATTAGCTCATAAGTCAGAATGACTAGGCTACTAATCTCACTGTCGACTCAGAATTTTCCTTGATTTTAATGAATAAACTTTTCAGTTCTCTACTTTTCTATTATTTTAGCTAGTTAGCAAATTAATTGTACCATCATTCAGCATGACTACTGCACGGCAGTGCACATTAAATTCAATTTCCTCATTTGAATTTGGGGTGATCGTGATACTGCGTGATGTTATTGTCTAGTAACTCAATAGTTACAAGTCACAGCGACCCTAGACAGTGACCTTACTGTAGTGTCATAGTTTCCCTGATCTTAAATGACTAATAACACTTTACTGTATAATTATACAATAGTGTTATCAGTTCTTAGGAACTTATTCTGAGTTTACCTATGATTCAGCAGCTACGTAATACACCATTACCTGTCACTGCGACCCTAGTTGTTGAGTTTATTGTGAGCTTTAGAGTGTTCCTGATTACCGATAACTTAATCATTTAATGTTTCAATATTTAATACATGTTTCCACTAAGGGAAACTACAAGCCTATTATAGTTCTCAACTGAGAGCAATTCTTTTAATATTGTGTAGGCTACAAGCAACATGTTTAATTTACATGAAATTATTCTTTTATGTGATGCATCGGGTAAAAGTTTAATGGTAACTGGGTGATTGACCGTTATGACGCACGATAACATCTAATAACAGGTGATTAAATTCTGTCACCTGTAAATCTCAATTTCTTGAATATATAGATTTAGTAGTTAAATTAGTTGCTACTGTACATATTTGTCTTGCAGCACGAGAGAGGAACTCTCCATGCCGCCTTCTCCCATGTTAATCCATCCCTTTCGTCAGCCGACCGAGTCCAGAGAATAAGAGGAACTTCCATGGCTTGTCTAAAGGAATCATCATTAAGCTAAGATTATATTTTCTTTATGATTCTATTGCAATTTCTTATGTGCAGAATCCCTCAGGATTAATATGTGGTTTACTGTAACTCTCATTACTATACTCATAATCTATGTTCCCATATATGGTAATGATAGCAGTTTCAATATAATTTTTATAGGATTAGATTATTATTAATTGAATTAGTGAACGAACCACGCTAATTCCTGGACGTACTTCCAGTAATAACCCCGCAATGTAGGTGCTTGAGGGTTTCATTCATTTAATAATACAGCCCATTAATTATTTCTATGATCATATTTTCTAGTATTTTATCCATAGTTACTGGTTTCATCTAGGAATTATCTAATGATCAGAAATTCTCAGTTTCCTTCTTTACTATAAAAGCGGGTGGTCCTTCGTAATTTAATTTACTACATTAATATTTAAATAATCAGATTCAAGCCCCAAATATCCCACAAGGCTGACTCCATACACAGTTTCAAGTGTAGATATGATAGAGCCCAATAGGCTCAGGAACCTGTACACCTGTTGATTGACGGTTGAGAGGCAGGACCAAAGAGCCAGAGCTCAACCCCCGCAAGCACAACTAGGTGAGTACAGTACTATCAATACACACTCTCTCCCACACACAGTAATACTACTACACACTCTCCCCAACATATAGTACGACCACAACACACTCTCCCCAACATACTGAACGACCACTACACACTCTCCCTCACACACGTTACTACCACTACACACTCTACCCCACACACCATACCACCACTACACATACTCCCCCAAATACAGTACTACCACTACACACTCACCCCAACACACAGTACTACCACTACACACTCTCCCTCACACATAGTACAACCAAGACACACTCTTCCCCACACACAGTACTACCACTACACACACTCCCCCTTATTCACTTCGACCAATACAAACTCTTCCGAACATACAGTTCGACCACTACAAACTCTTCTTCTTCTTGAGAATAGGTGCAGTTTGCATGAAGGGGTAACCCTCCCGATGACTGCACCAGAACAGATGTAAGGAGACGCGTTGAAGGTTAGGAGGAGAAGAAAGTCAAAAGCGGGAGATGTGATGGGTCGTAGAGAGAGGAGTGGCGACGAAAACAGAGGCGAAGTTCAGAGGGAGACTCCCCGCACCGGGGGGCGGGGCGTGGCGTCATGGTCACGGTGGCAGCTGATCCAGGCACGGCGTAGCGGTGTGCGCAAGACGGGAACTAATACTTCTCCGGAAACTTACGGAACGGAAAGCGCAAGCGGTACGCTTCCCAAACCACCCACAGGTCGGCGGGCACCCGGCCATCAGGCAGTAACCTCGGCTGAGACATCCTATCCGGCACCCGATAAACAAACTCCTTCTTTGACGACACCCAGATAGTGGACGAGCACCACGGGATCGGAAGCACCCGGGCATCCCGATAAGGGCCCAACTCCGGACCCTCACAGGGCACGACCCCAGCAGACGGGACTAGGCAACCCCCAGACCGGGGCAAGGAAGGAGGGGGAACCGCAGGCGCGGCAGCGACCCCACCACAAGGCACAGGAGCCGAGGCCCCCTGGCGCACATCTTTCCGCAACTTCACGACGAGGTCCCGACCATCAGGGACAACCCCCCACTGCGGGGACCCAACAGCAGGAGACGCAGGAGAGGGGGGCACAGGTAGCAACGTCGGAGCCCCTCACAGCACCATCATCCTCGGCGGGGGATGCCAGCTGAGCACCATACTCCCCCACCTCCTCCCAAGGCACACCACGAAGGGGGGAGACACTCCGAGCCCGCCGCGAACGCTTCGAGACAGGCCGCACCACACCACGCCCAGCAGGCCCCGCCTCCACCGTCATATCCACACAGGCCACACCCGCACCGTCCGAAGAGCCAACAGAGGCCACATCACCCACACTGTCTACATCATCCACGGAAACAGCCCCAGAACACCGACGTGCACGCTTCTGCAAAGGGATGGGAAGAGCAGAACTACAGCAGTCAACACACACAGGCACGGCAGGCACCTCACCACGCCGAAGCACCCCCTCCAAAACGGCCGAACCCGCATCCCCGGGAGCCGGGATCACATCCACAGGCGGGGGCGGAACATGAACCTCGACCGGGACACCTTTCACTACACACAGCTCAGGCGACAGCCCGACACCCTCACACACCGGCTGAACAACCCCAGGGGCCACAGCTGTCACTAGACGTGTCGCACAGGCCGTAGAGCTCTCCTCAACAAGCGGAGCAGCAGACAGGCAGTCAGGCGCCTCAGGCACAGCACCCACACCGCCCGAACGCAACAGGGGCGGAAAATCCTCCGTACGAAGAACATGCACCCAACCAGTCGCTCCCACGTCGCACGCAGCAGCCAGATGACCCTCGTGACCACACCGATAACAGGTGCGCGGTTGACCCCGGTACTGGCAGCGGAGCGTGTAACCCAACACGGACATCGACGATGGCACACAACCCTTCAGCGACATTGTCAGGGTGCGGGAGCCGTCAAGCATACCATCACAGTGCCCGGCAACGACCTTGTTCCAACGAACACTTAACACTGTCCCAAACCGTTCGAAACAGGAGGTTAAAAAGTCGTCCTGAAATTCGAAGGGGGCACCATGCACCGTCACAGACGTCAAGGTGACACTAAGATTCACTACCTTAACGGAGCCAGCAGTATCAGGGAGAGGGTAAACACGCCCCTCACACCGCTCGAGAAACGCCTGAAAGGCAGCCTGGAGGCGGAACTTTACCACAGCACGGTGGCCCTGAAGCAGCTGGATGCCCACCAGGTCAGACAGCTGCACATGCAGCACGTCCACTAGGGCGACACCAACCAATGGATGGTCCACTGGCACCGTAAACGCCAGACCAGCTGACAGCGTCCTCTTCAATGGAGGGCGAAACGTCCCCATGGCGAAGCAAACGTCACCCCGTCAGTGGCAAACCACCACCAGCAGGGCAAACAAGCGATCACCCAACGTAAACACTAGCCAGTGCGGAGAGACCTCAGGAACGTCCGACCCGGCCGGCGGTCACCACGCAACTCACTACAAACTCTTCCCAACATACAGTACTGCCAATACACACTGTTCCCCCACATACAGTACGACCACTACACGTACTCTGCCACACACAGTACTACCACTACACACTCTCCTCTGCACAGTACTACCACTACACACTCTCCTCTGCACAGTACTACCACTACACACTCTTCCCCCACACAGTACTACCACTACACACTCTTCCCCACTCAGTACTACCACTACACACTCTCCCCAACACATAGTACTATAACTACACACACTCCCCCACACACAGTGCAACAACTACACACTTTCCCCTACACAGTACTACCATTACACACTCTCCCAACACACAGAACTACACTACAAACACTCCCCCACACAGTACTTCCACTCCACACTCTCCCCTACAAATAGTACTACCACTACACACTTCCCCGACAGACACAGTTCTACCACTACACACTCTCCCCAACACATAGTACTACCACTACACACACTCCGAGGTCGACTGCTAGCGGCCGTGGAGTGAGGACGTTTACCGACCCTCCGTGGCTGTTGGAGTTGTTTGCCGTTTGGTCGCCAGGTGGTGGGGCGTCACTGCCCTCCCAGTGTTGTTGCCTGCCTGGCTGCGTGCTGACGTGGCCGTTTTGACATGGGGGGCCTTGCAATTCCTCTTGTTTTGCGGGTGAATTCCGTGGGACTAGAATTCTCGTGCAAGGCTGGTTATCCGGCCATTGAGTTGGTAATGTGCGACATGCTTCGTGTCCCGGTGGAGGCTGTATATGGAGTTGAGCTTGTTACGGCCCACCGGGTGATTGTCAAGTTCGTGCGGGAGGAGGAATATCGGGACTTCCTCCGGCGGAACGAAGGGCATTCGTTGCAGTTGCCGGATGGCGCCGGCTCCGTTACGATCTCTGACCGAAGTGGTGCCCTGACATATGTCAGTGTGCACGGTGCGCCCCTGGAGTTCCCTGAAGACCTTCTCCGGCGCTTCTTCGGGAGGTATGGTGCTGTCATCAGTGTGCGGGTGAACACGCTTTCCTCGGGGAAGTATGCTGGGAAGCAGACGAACGTCCGTACCTTAGGTATGCGCTTGCGGTTGGATATCCCATCTTCTGTCCGGCTGCTGGGTTACTACATTCGGGTGTATTATGCGCGGCAGCCCCGTACCTGTTTCCGGTGTGGCCAGTTAGGGGCATCAGGCTGCCGGGTGCTCTGAGGCCCCTGCTGCACCTGTTAACTTGTTTCGGGAAGAGGATTTCCCGCCGCTCCTTCAGGGCGTGGATTCCAGAGATGAAGAGAGGCAGGTCCCACTCGCTGCTGATGCGGCCCCCTCTGCGTCACCCGACATGCCCCAGGTGGTTGTTGTCCCTCCTCCGAGTGTTCCAGTGGCTCCTATCGCTGGTCACTTCACTGTGCCAGTTGCTCCCGAGGGTCTTCCGGATGGTCTCTGCGGGTCGTCTGCGTCTTCCTCGACTCCTGCTGCTGCGCCTGGTCCTACACCCTCGCCAGGTGTTACGGCTGTGCTGGGTGTTGGGGGGGCTGCGGAGCATCCTGTTGTGTGCGGCCCGGTTCCCCATGTGGTTGAGGTTGCTGCCGTACTGCGATGGGCATTTGTTCGCCCGGTTCGTGAGGCCCGTGGTTCTGGGTCCGCCTCCGGCTGTGAGGATGTACGGCCAGTGCCCAAGCGTTCCAGGCGTTCTTTTACTGCTTGGGCTGATGTGGAGGACTACGACGCAGGTGGAGCTTTGGGAGATGATGTGGCGATTCCGGGTGCTTCGCTCTCTACGTCGCTGGTGGTGGCTGACGTCCATGTGTCTGCTGTTGGCGATGGTTGTGCGTCTGATTTACCTTCTATTCTTTCTCCTGCAGAAGGTTCTACGCAGTAGGAGGTGGTTGCTCCTACAGACGTGGGTGGTGTGGGTTCTGGTGCGAGCCGAGGCATCAAGCTGGTGCTGAAGAAGGATGCCAAGCGTGGGGGGTCCCAGCAGGTACAACGTTCAGTGGTTGACGCGGGGCCCTGTGAGGCAGCCGAGGAGGCTCCCAGTGCGCTGCCAATTGCCCGGCCTCGTGGGAAGAAGCCTCTCCCTCTCGTCTTGGCCTCCGGAGTGGCGAATGATGCTGACCATCCTTTGCGGTTTGACATTGATGACCGCATGCGTCCTGTTTCGTGGTGCCCTTCTTCCATCTGGATTCGACGGGCTCAATGTTTTATTGTGGGTGTGCAGGAGTTAATGCCTGATCCTCGTACGGTTCGTAATGACCCTGTTTCGGAGGACATTATGTTACTTTGGGAGGCGTATTGCATTCGATTCCCGGCAGTGGAGTGGCCGGAAATGTATGAGAAATTTTAGTAGTCTGTGTGCTTGCTGTGTGTTTGGTGTGTGCTTGGACCTGTGGTTTGTTTGTAATGTGTTGTACCTATTGTGCGCCCTTCAGGCCGGTGTTATGTTTGTTCTCATGACCGTTGTTTTGTTGTATTGTATTGTGACTTTTCTTGTGTTTCATTATGTTTCTGTTTTTGTTGTCGGCCCTTCAGGGCGGTGTTTAGTGTCTTTGTATGAATTTGTATTGATTTGTTTTGTGCTACAGTGTCTTGTTACGTTTCTTGATGTGCTTTGTTGTTTTATTATCGGTCCTTCAGGCCGGTGCATGTATGTTGTTGTGTTTGTGCCTGTTTTGTTTTCAGGTGTGCGTGTTTTGCTTGTTTCTTATTATTGTTTATTTTGGCCTCGCCCTTTGTTTACGGGGCGGATGGCTTGGTGTGTGTTTTTTTTTATTCCTGTATTGTTTGTGCTGTGCGTTTGGCCTGGTGTTTTTATATTGCTTTGCCTGTTGTACGTGTTTGTTCTTTATGTTTTGTTTTGAATGTATTGTGTTTGTCCTGTTCTGTTTCCTGCTGTCTCTGGATGTTACTGTGATTGCTAGTTTGCCATTGTATTATGTTTTGTGTTTTTGATGTATGCTGTATTTTTCTATGTTTTTCTCGTGTATGTGTTTTGTTGTGCTATGCTGTCGGTCCTTCTGGCCAGTGGTCTATTGTTTTCCTTTGTTATATATTCTGTATTGTTTTTATTGTGTTTAAATTGCATGCTTTGCATGTAAAAATAAAAAAAAACTAAAAAAAAAAACTACACACACTCCCCCACACACAGTGCAACAACTACACACTTTTCCCTACGCAGTACTACCACTACACACTCTCCCAACACACAGTACTACCACTACAAACACTCCCCCACACAGTACTACCACTCCACACTCTCCCCCACAAACAGTACTACCACTACACACTCTCTCCCACACAGTACTGCCACTACACCCTCTCCCCCACACAGTACTACCACTACACATTCATCCAACACATAATACTACCACTACACACACTCATGGGACTTCCACCTGCGCTGCCTTTGAGTGAGGACGTGTCGCTTGACCGCTCTGGCAGTTTGGGGTAGTTGCCATTTTCGCCAGCAGGGGGTGTGAGGGTGTCTACCCTCGTTGCTGTTCCTGGTGGTGGGGACGTGGCGTGTTTTACGATGGGCGGCCCTATTCCTGCTGTCGTGCGGTTAAACTCCATCGGATTGGAGTTTACTGGCCGTGCTGGTTACCCGCTGGTGGACGTGGTATTGAGTGACATGCTTCGAGTCTCGGTTTGGGACGTATATGGTGTTGAGCTGGTCACTGCTCACCGTGTCATCATCAAGTTTATGGGTGAGGCGGTGTACCATGCTTTTCTACGGAGGTATGAGGGACGTACTTTGCAGCTACAGGACGGCTCCGGGTCTGTGACCATTTCGGACCATAGTGGTGCTGTGACGTATGTCAGTGTTCATGGCGCTCCCATGGAGTTTCCTGAGACTCTCCTCCGGCGATTCTTCCAGAGGTACGGCTCCGTCATCAGTGTGCGGATGAACTCACTTTCGTCTTGCACGTATTCGAGTGTGAAGACCAACATTCGGACCCTCGGGATGCGATTGAGGTCGGACATTCCGTCCTCTGTCCGGCTGTTGGGATACTACTTGCAGGTGTTTTATGCCCGACAACCCCGTACTTGCTTCCAGTGTGGCTTGTTGGGGCATCTGGCTGCCGGGTGTACTGCTGATCCGGTTGCTCCCGTGAACTTTTTCCGTGAAGAGGATTTCCCACTGCTCCCTCTGGAGGAGGACTCCGGGGGTGAGGAGGTGAGGGTCCCGTTTGCTGCTGAGGCTCCCCAGCGTCTTCCGGCGTTTCCCTGGTTTTCGCAGACCCTCCTCCGGGTGATGCGGTGCCGTCAGATGTTCCTCCTGACCATGTCTCTGGCCCTGCCAATCCCGTGGACCTTCCTGGTACACTCTGTGGAGCATCGCCGTCTGCTTCCTCGTCTTCGGATGCGGATCCTGGCCCTGCGTCCGCGCCTCGGGTCCCTGCTGTGCTGGGTGCTGGGGTGGTTGCGGAGCCTCCTGCTGTGTGGTCTGGTTCCTCCTGTGGTAGAGGCTGCTGCCGTTCTGCGTCGGGCGTCAGTTCGTCCGGCTAGTGGTGCCCGTGCTTCTGAATCTGCTTCCAGCTCTGACGATATCCGGCCGGAGCCCAAACGTTCCAGGCGTTCGTCTACTGTCTGGGCTGATGTTGAGGACTTCAGTGACTGTGGGTCTTCAGGTGTTGACGGCGTGGCTCCGGATGAGTTGTTGTCTCCACGGTTGGTGGTGGCGGAGGTACATGTGCCTGCTGGGGCTGGTGCCTGTGTCTCGGGTGTGCCTCCTGTTCCTTCCCCGCCCGGGGGCTCTCCGCAGTGGGGTGTGGGGGCTTCCGGTGCCGGGGGTTGTGAGGATGCTGGTGCTGGGCGTGGTCTGGTGGTGACTTTGAGAAAGGATACGCGCCGCCATGGTTCCCTGCAGTCGTCTGGTGGTGTGCCCGTGGCCGCTGATGCCCCTGTGGTAGTGCTCTCTGTCCGGCCCCCTACTGTGGAGGACCTGGAAGCCTGGGTTGCCGAATTCCTGCTGTTTGAGAAGCCGGAGGACTTTTCTGATGAGCGGGTTCCAGGTGTATGGGATAGGGTGGCGGTTACTCGCGTCCGGAGGGACACCATATGGGTTCCCTGTCTGTGAGTGTTTGTTGCCAAGGTTCCGCTGCACATGGCGCCCCCGGTGGTGGGCCAAGCCTCTTGGGGGAGGTGGCTGATTTGGGAGGCGTTTAATGTGCGGTATCCCCATTCCCGGGCACATAAGTAAGCTGATTTTACTTTGACATGTATGTTATCCTTCTGCATTACTCGCATGTGTTTTTATTCTTAGCTTGTTGTGTGCTGTACGGTTTTCTTGTTTTGTTTCATGATGTCCTTTATGTTGTGTTTGGTTCTCGGTCCTTCAGGCCGATGCGTGTTTGTTGTTCTGTATGTACCTATGCTTATTTTCTGATTTGCATGGGTTGCTTGTTTATTATTGGTTTGTTGCGGGGCGGTTGGTTTGGTGTGGGTGTTTTTATTCATGTCTTGTTTCTGTGCTGCACGTTTACACTGGTGTTTTAATTATTACTTTACATGTTGTACTTTTATATTATTTTTTGTGTGTGTGTATTGTGCTTGTCCTGTTATGCTTTCTGTTATTCGTCTTGATGTTTGTTTTGTTTTATGATGTTCTCTTTTGAGATGTTACTGTGCTTGCTTGTTTGACAATTGTTTTCTATTTTGTGTCTTGATGTCTGTGTTTTTCACTGCATTTATCGTGTTTGTATTTTGTTGTACTGAGCTGTCGGCCCTTCTGGCCGATGGTCTATTGTCTTGTTTTGTTATGTTTTCTGTGTGTTTTCCCGTTTTTATTGTATTTAAATTGCATGCTTTGTATGTAAAAACAAAACAAAAATACACACACTCCCCCACACACTAAACAACATATGTAAGACCAATCCTGGAGTATGCGGCCCCAGCATGGAGCCCGTACCTTGTCAAGCACAAGACGAAGCTGGAAAAAGTCCAAAGGTATGCTACTAGACTAGTCCCAGAACTAAGAGGCATGAGTTATGAGGAAAGGCTGCGGGAAATGCACCTTACGACACTGGAAGACAGAAGAGTAAGGGGGGACATGATCACAACCTACAAAATCCTCAGGCGAATCGACCGGGTAAACAAGGATGAACTATTCAACACTGGAGGGACGCGAACTAGGGGACACAGGTGGAAGCTGAGTTCCCAAATGAGCCACAGAGACGGTAGAAAGAACTTTTTCAGTGTCAGAGTAGTTAGTAAATGGAATGCACTAGGAAGTGATGTGGTGGAGGCTGACTCCATACACAGTTTTAAAAGTAGATATGATAGAGCCCAGTAGGCTCAGGAATCTGTACACCAGTTGATTGACGGTTGAGAGGCGGGACCAAAGAGCCAAAGCTCAACCCCCGCAAGCACAATTAGGTGAGTACACAGCACAGTCTCCCCCCACAGTACTACCACTGCACACACTCCACAACACATAGTACTACCACTACAAGCATTCCCTTCCTCTACACAGTACTACCACTACACACTCTCCCCCACACAGTACTACCACTACACACACTCTCACTAACATACAGTACGACCACTACACACTCTCTCTCACACACAGTACTACCACTACACACTCTACCCCACATACAGTACTACCAATGCACACACTCCCCTATACACAGTACTACCACTAGACACTCTCCCCCCCCCACACAGTAAAACCACTACACACTCTCCCCCACACACAGTACTACAACTACCCACTCTCCACTACACACAGTACTATCACTTCACACTCTCCACCACTCACAGTACTACTACTACACATTCTCCCCAATATATACTACGACCACAACAAACTCTCCCCAACATACAGAACGACCACTGCACACTCTCCCTCACACACAGTACTACCACTTCACACACTCCCCCAAACACAGTAATACCACTACACACTCTACCCCAACACACAGAACTACCACTACACACTCTCCCTCACACACAGTACTACCAAGACACACTCTCCCCCACACACAGTACTACTACTACACACACTCCCCATATTCAGTTCGACCACTACACACTCTTCCCAACATACAGTACGACCACTACACACTCTCCCCCACACATAGTACTACCACTACACACTCTCCTCTGCACAGTACTACCACTACACACTGTTCCTCTACACAGAACTACCACTACACACTCTCCCCCACACAGTACTACGACTACACACTCTCCCAACACACAGTACTACCACTACAAACATTCCCCCACACAGAACTACCACTACACACACTCCCCCACACACAGTACTACCATTACACACTCCCCCCCACACGCACACTACTACCACTTCACACTCTCCCCGACAAACAGTACTACCACTACACACTTACTCCCACACACAGTACTACCACTACACACTCTCCCCCACACAGTAACCACTACACACTCTCCCCAACACATAGTACTATCCACTACACAAACTCCCCCATACACAGTGCAATCACTACACACTTTTCTCCACACAGTACTACCACTACACACACTCCCAACACACAGTACTACCACTACACACACTCCCCCACACACAGTACTACCACTACACACTCCCCCTACACGCACAGTACTACCACTTCATACTCCCCCCCACAAACAGTACTACCACTACACACTCCCACACACTGTTCTACCACTACACACTCTCCCCCACACAGTACAACAACTACACATTCCCCCAACACATAGTACTACCACTACACACACTCCCCCACACACAGTACTATCATTACACTCTCACCTACACAGTACTAACACTGCACACTCTCCCCAACACACAGTACTACCACTACAAACATTCCCCCCCACACAGTACTACCACTACACACTCTCCCCCCACATAGTACCACCACTTCACACAATCTCCCCAACATACAGTACGAAAACTACACACTCTCCCTCACACACAGTACTAAAAATGCACACTCTACCCCACTCACAGTACTTCCAATACACACACTCTACCACACACAGTACTACCACTACACACACTCCCCAAGACACAGTACTACCACTACACACACTCACCTACACACAGTACTACCACTACACACTCTCCCCCACACACAGTACTACCACTACACACACACTCCCTCCACACACAATACGACAACTACACACTCTACCTCACACACAGTACTTCCACTACACAATCTCCCACACACACAGTACTACCATTACACACATTCCATCCGCTCACAATACGACCACTACACACATTACCCCACATACAGTACTGCCACTGCACACTCTCCCCAACACACAGTACTAACACTACACACACTCCCCCAAACACAGTACTACCACTACACACTCTACCCCACACACAGTACTACCACTACACACTCTTCCTCCCCCCACACAGTACTAACACTACACACTCTCCCCCACACACAGTACTACCACTACACACATTCCCCCACATACAGTACTGCCACTGCACACTCTCCCCAACACACAGTACTAACACTACACACACTTTGCCAAACACAGTACTACCACAACACACACCCCCCGTCCCACACACACACAGTACAAACACTACACACACACCCCCAAACACAGTACCATCACTACACACTCTCCCCCCCACACAGTACTACCACTACACTTTCCCCCCCACACGGTACTACCACTACACACTCTCTCCAAACTACAATACTATGACTACACACACTCTCCCACACACAGTACTACCACTGCACACTATCCCCCACACAATACTATCACTACACGCATTCCCCCACACACAGTACTACCTTACACTTTCCCCCCCACACGGTACTACCACTACACACTCTCTCCCACACACAGTACTATCACTACATCCTCTCCCCTACACACAGAACTACCACTACACACACTCCCTCCACACACACAGTACTACCACTACACACTTTCCCCCACACACGGTACTACTACTACACACTCTCTCCCAAACACAGTACTACCACTACACACACTCTCCCCCACACAGTACTATTACTACACACTTTCCCCCAAACACGGTACTACCACTACACACTCTCTCCCACACACAGTATTACCACTACATCCTCTCACGTACACACAGTACTACCACTACACACACTCTCCCACACACAGTACGCCTATAACACTTTCTCCCCAACATAGAGTTCGACCAATACACACTCTCCCCAACATAGAGTACTACCACTACCACTACACACTGTTCCCCCACATTCAGTACGACCACTACACACACTCCCCCAGCACACTCAGTACTACCACTACACACTCTTCCCCACACAGTACTACCACTACACACACTCTCCCCACAAACAGTACAACCAATACACACTCTCCACCCCACACAGTACTACCACTACACGCTCTTCCCCACTCACAGTCCGACCACTACACACTCTCCCCCGACACACAGTACTACCACTACACACTCTTCCCCACACACAGTACGACCACTACACACTCTCCCCAACTCACAGTACCCCACTGCACACTCTCCCCCACACACAGTACTACCTCTTCACACTCTCCCCCACACACAGTCCTACTACTACACACTCTCCCCAACACACAGTGTACCAATTATACAATACACATGTAGTACCAATATACAAAAAGGGTGACAGACAAGAGGCACTGAACTACAGGCCAGTGTCCTTAACTTGTATACCATGCAAGGTGATGGAGAAGATTGTGAGAAAAAACCTAGTAACACATCTGGAGAGAAGAGACTTCGTGACAACCCATCAACATGGGTTCAGGGAGGGTAAATCTTGCCTTACAGGCTTGATAGAATTCTATGATCAGGTGACAAAGATTAAGCAAGAAAGAGAAGGATGGGTGGACTGCATTTTTTTGGACTGTCGGAAAGCCTTTGACACAGTACCCCATAAAAGGTTAATGCATAAGCAGGAGAAACAGGCAGGAGTAACTGGTAGGGCGCTCGAGTGGTTAAGGGAGTACCTAAGCAATAGGAAGCAGACAGTTATAGTGAGGGGTGAGACCTCAGAATGCCGTGAAGTCACCAGTGGAGTCCCAAAGGGCTCTGTGCTTGGACCTATCCTGTTTCTGATATACGTAAATGATCTCCCAGAGGGTATAGACTCATTCCAATCAATGTTTGCTGACGACGCCAAAATTATGAGAAGGATTAAGACAGAGGAGGACAGCTTGAGGCTTCAAGAAGACCTGGACAAGCTGCAGGAAAGGTCGAACAAATGGATGTTAGAGTTTAACCCAAGCAAATGTATTATAATGAAGATAGGGGTAGGAAGCAGGAGACCAGATACAAGGTATCACTTGGGAGATGAAATACTTCAAGAGTCAGAGAGAGAGAAAGACCTGGGGGTTGATATCACGCCAGACCTGTCCCCTGAAGCTCATATCAAGAGGATAACATCAGCAGCATATGCCAGGTTGGCTAACATAAGAACGGCCTTTAGAAACTTGTGTAAGGAATCTTTCAGAACATTATATACCACATATGTCAGACCAATCCTGGAGTATGCGGCTCTAGCATGGAGTCCATATCTAGTCAAGCATAAGACTAAACTGGAAAAGGTTCAAAGGTTTACCACCAGACTAGTACCCGAGCTGAGAGGTATGAGCTACGAGGAGAGACTACGGGAATTGAACCTCACTTCGTTGGAAGATAGAAGAGTTAGGGGGGACATGATCACCACATTCAAGATTCTCAAGGGAATCGACAGGGTTGATAAAGACAGGCTATTTAACACAAGGGGCACACGCACTAGGAGACACAGGTGGAAACTGAGTGCCCAAATGAGCCACAGAGATATTAGAAAGAACTTTTTTAGTGTCAGAGTGGTTGACAAATGGAATGCATTAGGAAGCAATGTGGTGGAGTCTGACTCCATACACAGTTTCAAGTGTAGATATGATAGAGCCCAATAGGCTCAGGAACTTGTACACCTGTTGATTGACGGTTGAGAGGCAGGACCAAGGAGCCAGAGCTCAACCCCCGCAAGCACAACTAGGTGAGTACAACTAGGTGAGTACATACTCCCCCTCATATAGTACGACCACTACACACTTTTCCCAACATATAGTGCTACCACTACAAACTCTCCCCAACATACAGTACTACCACTACACACTGTTGCCCACATACAGGACAACCACTACACACACTCCCTCCCACACAGTACTAACACTACGCACTCTTCCCCACACACATGACTACTACTACACACTCTCCCCCACATAGTACTACCACTACACACACTTCCCACAGACAGTACGACCACTACACACACTCTCCTCCACACAGTACTTCCACTATACACACTCCCACACACACAGTACTACAACTACACACTACCCCCCCACACACACATTACTTCCACTACACACTCTCCCACACAAACAGTAGTACCACTACACACACTTTCCCACAAACAGTACTACCACTGCACACTCTCCCCAACACACATGACTACTACTACACACTCTCCCCCACATAGTACTACAACTACACACACTCCCCCACACACAGTACTACCACTACACACTCTTTCCTACACACAGTACTACCACTGCACACACCCCTTCCACACACAGAACGACCACTATACACTCTCCCTCACACACCGTACTACCACTACACACACTCCCCCCACACAGTACTCCCACTACACACACTCCCCCGCACACAGTACTTTCACTACACACTCCCCCACACACACAGTACTACCACTACACACACTACCCCACATACAGTACGACCACTACACACTCTCCCGAACATAGAGTACTACCACTACACACTGTTCCCCCACATACAGTACGATCACTACACACACTCCCCACACACAGTACTACCACTACACACACTCCCTCCACACACAGAACGACCACTACTCACTCTCCCTCACACACCGTACTACCACTACACACTCTCCCCCACACACAGTACTACCACTATACACTCTCCCCCACACACAGTACTACCACTACACACTCTCCCCCACACACAGTACTACCACTACTCACACTCCCTCCACACACAGAGTAACTACTACACTCTCTACCTCACATACAGTATTACCACTACACACTCTCCCCCACACAAAGTACTACCAATACACACACTCCATCCACACACACAGTACGACCACTACACTCATTCCCCCCACTCAGTGCTACCAATACACACTCTCCCTCACACAGTACTACCACTGCACAGTCTCCCCAACACACAGTACTACCACTACAATCACTCCCCTCCACACAGTACTACTACTACACACACTCTCCCCAACATAGAATACGACCAATACACGCTCTCCCCACACACACAGTACTACCACTAGACACTCTCTCCCACACACAGTACTAAAACTACACACTCTTTCCCACACACAGTAGTACCAGTACACACACTCCCTCCACACACAGTTCTTTCACTACACACTCCCCCCCCCACACACACAGTACTACCATTACACACTCTTCCCCCCACACAGTACTACCACTACACACACTCTCCCACACAGTAGTACCACTACACACTCTCTCCCACACATAGTACTACCACTACACTGTACTATCACTACAATAGTACTGTCACTACCACTGTGATAGCCTTCCTGGTTTGGTGCCTTCTTTTTAATAATTACTTACTTACTTCTGTTCATCCAGACTACCAAAGTATCTTCAGAATATTAAAAGTAGAGTGCTGAGGCACCACTACTCTCAAAATCTTATAGAACTAGTTCCTTTGGAGCTAACAGGAAAAGAAGTTGCTCTAAGACGTCCAACTCCTGCAACTCCATTTATTGAACGGAATCTTGAGTTATCAAATAGGTCCCTTAAAAGTGACATTAGACGAGAACTCCTGGATGAATTTGAGGAAAGTAGAACAGTGCAAACTGGAACTAGCAGGTCCATTGTTCATCACAATGAAATGTGTGAAGTAAAACATGTGTATGGGGCAAGGAACTAAATCAGTAGACTAACAGATGTTATCACAGCTCGTATAAGACTTGGCTACAAGTATCTCTGGCAGTTCGGCTTGTATAGAGATCTAGATGAAGTAAAGTGTAAAGTGTGTGGACAAAGACAGGGACACACACTCGAACACTATATCGAAGATTGTAGTAAAATTGAGCTATTTAGAGATAAATTTAAGCTTACTCTGTATGATATTGCAATCTATCTTATTACCATGGATAAATTACCTGAAATTCTTGTACTGTATCCACATTTCGCTTCCAGTAGATGAACGACATGTGAAATTCAGAAACAAGTAGTGTTCTGTGAGGACTAATAATAAACAGAAGCTCCCCTATGACTCTGTAATATCGCCATTGGCCAAACTATTATGCATTAGCGATAAGACCTACCATTAATGTATGATGACTTATTGTAAATATATAGCTCTTGAAATAGCGCTTTCAGTGTAACTAGCTGACATTGTAACTATAAGGTGTGAAGGATAGACGAAATTGATTATGTAATAATCTAAGATGAGGTCTGATAAAGACCTTTTGTGCCCTCTGTAATGCTTTTGCGCTACCGCTCACATGATGAGTATGGGGTGCACAATGAATTAGCCGCCTTCGGCGGCAACAGTAAAAAAATCAAATGTTCAGAAAGGACTCCCACACAACAGTTCAAGTTAAAATTAAAACAGTATTATAATTCTGAAGGAGAGGAATGAAGTGTTCAGTAGTCCAAATAATTGGACTTCGACCAGTGTTTCCTAAGAACCACTTGGGGTGGACGGTAGAGCGACGGTCTCGCTTCATGCAGGTCGGTGTTCAATCCCCGACCGTCCAAGTGGTTGGGTACCATTCCTTTCCCCCGTCCCATCTCAAATCCTTATCCTGACCATATTTTCCAAGTGCTGTATAGTCGTAATGGCTTGGCGCATTCCCCTGATAATTCCTCCTCCTCCTTCCTACCCCCCCCCCCCCCGAATTTTGTCGGAAATCCGACACTAACATATTAACATTGGTGAGTCATAAAATGATTACAGAGAATGAAAGATCCGTGGCGTCATCAAAATATATTTAAGACTCATCACTTATCTTTAAACTACCAGTCTACACATTAGAATTAATAAAAAAGTTTTCTCTATGATTGGATCTAATATAATTATCAATGAGACTAAAGTCTACCTCCCTAAGACAATACATCAAAAAATAGAACCATATTTTTGGAAGACGCCGCTCCCAGGGAGTAAAGCTTGCAGAAAGAATGTAAAGACTCGACGGCCATTATGTGCATGGTCATACAGGCGACCACATACAGAGAGTAAACTCCCTCTCCAGTCGGAACATACAGATCTCAAACACTTCCCACGAGCTTCGACAAATGAACAACTAAGTCTCCGATTAATCGAAGTTCTCGCTAACCTTGAGAAGTATTGTAACTGGTTAAATTAGTTGTGTATTTATATTTTAAGTTAATGGCCATTCAATTTATATTCAAATTTTGCCGGTTATGATACACATACAACACACAGAACTGGTAAGCTGTTGTTCTAATTAAATATAATCTTTCTCTACTATATGCTGTGCTTAGTAGTGACAGTTTACTACTGGTAAATAACTCGGCAGGTGACGATCAGAAGAGAGGAAGCAGCATTGCATCGAGTCATCCTAGTGCAACAGAAAGCAGTCATTGTCACCATTATGTCTCACACCATAGAAGTCCCACATTCGTGCCTGATAATGTCTACGGCCTATTATTAGGCTATAACAACTTAACAGGTCAGAAATAATAACATTTAATTAACCCATTTTAGCTGTAGTACTCACATTAAATTTTGTAGCTTATTAATATCCACTATATGTGGTATAAGCTATGTATAAACCCCCCAACTCTTCCACAAACTTGTGTCAAGGTAAACACCAGCAGGATATACTTTCAATACAGTCCACTTTGAATTAATACTAATAAAACAAATTTAAGAAATCAATAATTTAATAAAAACAAATTAAAAACAAATGCATGCTAGAAAAAATAACCCACATCTGGCACCCTGGGATGACACTATTAACACCCTGGGATGGCACCCTGTGATGGCACCACTGGCACTATGGGATGGGACCACTGGCACCCTGGGATGGCACCATTAACACCCTGGGATGGCACCACTGGCACCCTGTGATGGCACCATTAACACCCTGGGATGGCACCACTGGCACCCTTTGATGGCACCACTGTCACTGTGGGATAGCACCACTGGCACCCTGGGATGGTACCACTGGCACTATGGGATGGCACCACTGGCACCCTGGGATGGCACCACTGGCACCCTGGAATGGCACCACTGGCACTATGGGATGGCACCACTGGCACCCAGTTATGGCACCACTGGCACTATGGGATGGCACCACTGGCACTATGGGATGGCACCACTGGCACCCTGGGATGGCACCATTAACACCCAGGGATGGCACCACTGGCACCCTGGGATGGCACCACTTTCACCCTGGGATGGCACCACTTGCACCCTGGGATGGCGCCACTGGCACCCTGGGATGGCACCACTTTCACCCTGGGAATGCGCCACTGGCACCCTGGGATGGCATCACTGGCACCCTGAGATGGCACCACTGTCACGGCATCACTGGCACCCTGAGATGGCATCACTGGCACCCTGGGATGGCACCACTGGCACTATGGAATGGCACCCTGGGCACCATTAAGACCCTGGGATGGCACCACTGGCACCCTGCGATGGCACTACCTTCACCCTGGGATGGTACCACTGGCATTCTCGGATTGCACCACTGGCACTATGGGATGGCACCACTGGCCCCCTGGGATGGCACCACTGGTACTATGGGATGGCACCACTGGCCCCCTGGGATGGCACTACCTTCACCCTGGGATGGCACCACTGGCACTCTGGGATGGCACCACTGGCACTCTGGGATGGCACCACTGCCCCCCCCCTGGGATTGCACCACTGGCACTATGGGATGGCACCACTGGCCCCCTGGGATGGCACCACTGGCCCCCTGGGATAGCACCACTGGCACTCTGGGATGGCACCACTGCCCCCCCTGGGATGGCACCACTGGCACTATGGGATGTCACCACTAGCATGGCACCACTTTCATCCTGGGATGGCACCACTGGCACTATGGGATGTCACCACTAGCATGGCACCACCTTCACCCTGGGATGGTACCACTGGCTAGATGGTACCAGAAATCTTTAAAGAATTCTGATAAAGAAAAAGATTTAGGGGTTGTTCTAGATAGAAAACTATCACCTGAGGACCACATAAAGAATATTGTGCGAGGAGCCTATGCCATGATTTCTAATTTAAGAATTGCTTTTAAATACATGGATGGCGATATACTAAAGAAATTGTTCACGACTTTTGTTAGGCCAAAGCTAGAATATGCAGCGGTTGTGTGGTGCCCTTATCTTAAGAAGCACATCAACAAACTGCAAAAGGTGCAAAGACATGCTACTAAGTGGCTCCCAGAACTGAAGGGCAAGAGCTATGAGGAGAGGTTAGAGGCATTAAATATGCCAAAACTAGAAGACAAGAAAAAGAGGTGATATGATCACTACATACAAAATAGTAACAGGAATTGATAAAATCGATAGGGAAGATTTCCTGAGACCTGGAACTTTAAGAACCAGAGGTCATAGATTTAAACTCGCTAAACACAGATGCCGAAGAAATATAAGACAATTCACTTTCGCAAACAGAGTGGTAGACGGTTGGAACAAGTTAGGTGAGAAGGTGGTGGAGGCCAAGACCGTTAGTAGTTTCAAAGCGTTATATGACAAAGAGTGCTGGGAAGACGGGACACCACGAGTGTAACTCTCATCCTGTAACTACACTTAGGTAATTACACATAGGTAATTACTGGCACCCTAGCATGGCACCATTGGCACTATGGAATGGCACCACTGGCACCCTGGGATGGCACCACCTTCACCCTGGGATGACACCACTAGCACTATGGGACGACACCACTGGCACCTCTAGGATGGCACCCTGGGATGACACCACTGGCACTCTGCTGGGCAGTGTTCATTGTCCCTCGTCTTTTCTTCATAGGTAGTCCATAGGGCGCACTTGAATGGTTTTGGAAAAGTTGTTCAAAGTTTCAGTACTGCAGCCTAAATAGAAAGGGAATGGAATGGAACTATGAGGAGAAAGCGCGAAGCCATTACGACAATATAGCACTTGGAAGGGGGGGGGGGGGGGGTCAGGATAAGGATTTGGGATGGGAATGGTTGAAGGAGTGGTAAGGAAGATATAATTTTTTTTCAACAAAAATTACACATTTTCAAGTGACTTCACACCCTTCACCTTTTCAGATATAATCATTCTATGACACTTTTCTGACACATAAATAAAGGATCTGAAGTTTAGGAGTTTTCAAAACATCTTTAGTTTTCCAAATACAATAGTCAAAGTTCCCCCCAAAAAATTATGCATATATGTCATGTTTATTGCTATTATAAAATCAATAAATGAACTTAGGAAAAACGCTTCCTTCGGAGTTTAGAGACATAAACTTTATGTATAAGGTGTAAGTTTCATGTAAATTGAATAAAAAGTGAAAGAGTGACAAGAACTTTTATGTTACTTGAAAATAATGAAAATAAATAAGAAAATAATAAAGTCTAAGGTGCTGCCATCTGTGGTTGAGGTTGTCATGAACCAGTTTCCTCCAAAATTGGTACCCTTACAGATAGGCTTACGTGCAGTCAGGTGTATAAGTTTCATGCAAATCATCCGATAAAAAAAATGAAAAATAAATTGATTTTTATTAACTTAATTATTTTTCTAATAATACTAATTATAATATTCTTCTAATATATGCTATTGTGATAGCTGAGAGTCATAGGTATGATTTCAGTTGACACGTGTGTTTGATAATCGTTTTTGAACATTTTGGAATAATTTTGACACCTACTTCAATATTTTTTTCTCCCTTCCTATGTATGCTTCGATGATGAGACTTGGACCAGATGAAACTCTTTTCATATAAAACTCGTCCAAAAAAAATTTGATTGAAATCGAACCAGTTTTCATTTATTGCATATTTGGATCGAAAACCATTCAAATGCCCCCTTAGGCACATTAACCAATTGGGCTCTCTCATTTCCCTTT
Source organism: Procambarus clarkii (assembly GCF_040958095.1). Classification (NCBI taxonomy): domain Eukaryota; kingdom Metazoa; phylum Arthropoda; class Malacostraca; order Decapoda; family Cambaridae; genus Procambarus; species Procambarus clarkii. Next base: position 17,398,000 of record NC_091184.1, on the reverse strand, counting down.
CCTTAACTTTTTCTGTTCTGCAGTCTTGTATCGCATAGGTAAATGCACTTACCATTGTTGTCGCTCATTTTCGATCCGGATTTACTCGTTGAGGTAAATTTGAGGTCAAAAACTTTGATATTCGTTACAAGTTTCATCATTCAGCTAGTTGAAGTAGTCTTACTATAACTCTATTATTTCCTGCGCGCGGGCGGCGACGTCGGCGAAAAAGCTTCCAAAGCCTTTTCCTCCGAAGCTTTTTCCTCATCCATGAGTGCCTTTTCCTCGTCCAAACGTTCCTTTTCCTCGTCCAAACGTGCCTTTTCCTCATCCAAACGTGCATTTTCCTCATCCAAACGTGCCTTTTCCTCGTCCAAACGTGCCTTTTCCTTTAAAGCCTTTTCCTCGTCCAAACGTGCCTTTTCCTTTAAAGCCTTTTCCTCGTCCAAACGTGCCTTTTCCTCATCCAAACGTGCCTTTTCCTCGTCCAAACGTGCCTTTTCCTCATCCAAACGTGCCTTTTCCTCCAACGCCTGTTCCTCTATCGCCTTTTCCTCTAAAGACTTTGGTCTCTTTTTTTTGTGTTTCTTTTTTATGGAGACCTTTTGGTCTGATTTGTGTTTCATATCATCGGGCTTAAGACCATAATGAGGCCAAGCAAAGTAAGTTTTCAGCAGGGATAGAAGGACAGAAACTGTAGTAGCGAGGATGGCTCCCTTCATCAGGCTAGCCATAACCAGCCGCCAGACGGGGATCTCATCCGGGAAGGAGCAGGATGGAGGAGACGAGACCAGACGGCCGATCAGGGGAAGCTTCCTTGCTTTACTTCCCCAACCATTGGTTTTCAAGGGAAAGCGCCAAGCCATTACGACTATATAGCACTGGGAAGGAGTCAGAATAAGGATTTGGGGATGGGACGGGGGAAGGAAGGAACGGTGCCCAACCACTTGGACGGTCGGGGATTGAACGCCGACCTGCATGAAGCCAGACCGTCGCTCTACCGTCCAGCCCAAACGATTGGGTATGTATAGAGGGAGAGTGTGTAGTGGTCGTACTCTATGTGTAGGGTGTGTGTAGGGGTCGTACTGTATGGAGGGAGAGAGTGTAGTGGTCGCACTCTGTGTGTAGGGGTCGTACTGTGTGGGGAAAGAGTGTGCATTGGTCGCACTATATGGAGGGAGAGTGTGTAGTGGTCGTCCTGTGTGTAGTGGTGGAACTGTGTGGAGGGAGAGTGTGTAGTGGTCGTACCGTGTGGAGGGAGAGTGTGTAGTGGACGTACTGTGTGGGGGAGAGTGTGTAGTGGTAGTACTGTGTCAGGGGAAGAGTGTGTGGGGGAGAGTGTGTAGTGGTAGTACTGTGTGTGGGGGAGAGTATATAGTGGTAGTACTGTGTTGGGAACTGTGTGTAGTGGTAGTACTGTGTGGGGGAAGAGTATGTAGTGGTAGTACTGTGTGGGGGGGAGAGTGTGTAGTGGTAGTACTGTGTGTGGGGGGGAGAGTGTTTAGTGGTAGTACTGTGTGGGGGGGGGAGTGTGTGCAGTGGTAGTACTGTGTGTAGGGGAGAGTCTGTAGTGGTAGAACTGTGTGGGGGAAGAGTGGGTAATGGTAGTACTGTGTGTGGGGGAGTGTGTGTAGTGGTAGTATTGTGTGTGGAGGAGAGTGTGTAGTGGTAGTACTGTGTGTGAGGGAATGTGTGTTGTGGTAGTAATGTGTGTGGAGGAGAGTGTGTACTGGTAGTACTGTGTGTGGAGGAGAGTGTGTAGTGGTAGTACTGTGTGTGTGGTGGAGAGTGTACAGTGGTCGTACTGTGAGGGGAGAGTGTGTAGTGGTAGTACTGTGTGTGGGGTAGAGTGTGTAGTGGTTGTAGTGTTTGTGGGGGTGAGTGTGTAGTAGTCGTACTGTGTGTGGGGGAGAGTGCATAGTGGTTGTACTGCGTGAATGGAGAGTGTGTAGTGGACGTACTGTGTGGGGGAAGAGTGTGTAGTGGAAGTACTGTATGTGGGGGAGAGTGTGTAGTGCTTGTACTGTATGTGGGAGAGAGTGTGTAGTGGTAGTTACTGTATGTAACTTGCTCTGGTTAGGCCCCATTTAGATTATGCAGTTCAGTTTTGGTCGCCGTATTATAGAATGGATATAAATTCACTTGGACGTGTCCAACGTAGGATGACTAAGTTAATTCCCAAATTAGAAATCTATCATATGAAGAAAGATTAACAAAGCTTAAGTTGCATTCACTGGAAAGGCGAAGAGTTAGGGGTGACATGATAGAGGTTTACAAGTGGATGAATGGACATAACAAGGGGGATATTATTAGGGTATTAAAAATATCAACACAAGACAGAACACGAAACAATGGGTATAAATTGGATAAGTTTAAATTTAGGGAAGACTTGGGTAAATACTGGTTCAGTAACAGGGTTGTTGAATTGTGGAACCAATTGCCACGTAACGTGGTGGATGTGGGGTCCCTCGATTGTTTCAAGCGCGGGTTTGACAAGTATATGAGTGGGATTGGGTGGTTATAGATAGGAGCGGCCTCGTATGGGCCAATGGGCCTTCTGCAGTTTCCTTTGTTCTTATGTACTTATGTTGGGGAGAGAGTGTAGTGGTCGTACTGTGTGTTTGGGAGAGTGTGTAGTGGTCGTACTGTTTGGGCGAGAGAGGGTGTAGGGGTAGTACTGTGTGTGGGGGAGAGTGTGTAGTGGTCGTAATGTAAGATGGGGAAAGTGTGAAGTGGTAGTACAGTGTGTGAGATAGAGTGTGTAGTGGCAGTACTGTGTGTGGGGGAGAGTGTGTAGTGATAGTACTGTGTGGGGGGGAGAGTGTGTAGTGATAGTCATGTGTGTGGGGGAGAGTGTGTAGTGGTAGTATCGTGTGTGTCGGAGAGTGTGTAGTGGTAGTCATGTGTGTTGGTGTAACATGGGGGGGTTGGGGTGTTCTCGATGATCTTTCCTACCTTTTCCCCCTCTACCCGTATTCTTTCTTTTTATTCTCTACCAAGGGACTCTAAAACTTTTACTAAAGCCGACTCCACGCTACGTGGTCCTAAGACGATTGACTGACTTAGGATTCTACAACTCGTATGACGTGACCTAGGCTTTGAGCAAAACCCTAGAGTCGCCTCTGCCGCCACCACCAGACCAGTAACACTGAGCAATGATCGAGGTCTGGATCAATCATGCTAATTAATCAACCTTGGGGCTTGATCCCCACTATAACCGATACCCTTTAAGATCTTAAGTGTGGAATTAATTAACGGGAATGACGATTTCCGATTCGATGTTAGAATCGGCGCCCAATTCAACTCTGCCTCGTGTGGACCACGTGACAAGGACCAATTCACATACATATAACAAACACATGGAAATAATAAAAGTGCAGATTACTAACTAATTAATTTATTAAAAGAAAAAACTAAAACAAAATCTAAAGATGTGCACTCCCTACTTGGCAATGAATTGGCTATCCCTATAAGTAACAATAGCAACTATACCTCTATGTTGACCAGCTTGGGTGGAGTGCTGGTCTTGGGGGGAGAGGTGAGATGGTTGACCTCCCCCAGTTGATCTCGAGCCCACACTAAAACTCTCCTTGTCTGGTCTTCCCCAGACTAGAGCATTGTATCCTTCCGCATAGTCTAAGTTTTACCAAGTTACTAGCAAGGCTTAAGTTTAACAATTAACCTCTGTTTGTACTGAATTGATCCAGATTGGTGTAAATATTTTACTGAAGTTAAATTACACAAGCCTCTTAAGGAAGGCTATTCCCAAATCTAAAATGGCTATTTAACCTTTGAGAAATTACTGAATGTGGGAACTCTTGTGACCTGTGACCGCCAGGTCCAACAAATTCTTCCGCGCCGAGGTCTAGTCATGGATAGTGACGTCACTGATGGTGACTTAAACTCTTTCTCCTAATAATTAGAATACTCTTGATATTATAACCAGGAATATTATACAATACAATTTGAATGCAAAATGAATAAAGGCTAATTTCTCTAAATAAGTGAATACTATAGGATGATTCATTATATGAAACTATGAATAAGGCGTCAATTATTTTCACCGCGAATTCCCTGGGGTCAGGTCCCGGGTCACCACGCGGGTCCAGCTTCCCATTCTCCCTTGTAGATAAAACATTCCGCATAATTCTTACAACCAGCCTAGTTTGTTACATTGGTGAGTGTGTGTAGTGGTAGTACTGTGTGTGGGGGAGTGTGTGTAGTGGTAGTACTGTGAGTGGGGGAGAGTGTGTAGAGGTAGAAGTGTGTGTGAGGGAGAGTGTGTAGTGGTCGTTTTGTGTGTGGAGGGAGTGTGTGTAGTGGTAGTACTGTGAGTGCGGGAGAGTGTGTAGTGGTAGTACTGTGTGTGGTGGAGAGTGTGTAGTGGTAGTACTGTGTGGGGGGAAGAGTCTGTATTGGTCATACTATATGGAGGGAGAGTGTGTAGTGGTCGTACTGTGTGTAGTAGTCGTACTGTGTGTAGGGTGAGTGTGTAGCGGTAGTACTGTGCGGGGGAGAGTGTGAAGGGGTCGTACTGTGTGGGAGAAGAGTGTGTAGTGGTTGTACTGTGTGGAGGGAGAGTGTGTAGTGGACGTTCTGTGTGGGGGAGAGTGTGTAGGGGTCGTACTGTTAGGGGAAAGAGTGTGTAGTGGTCGTACTGTGTGGGGGAAGAGTGTGTAGGTGTCGTTCTGCATGGAGGGAGAATTTGTAATGGTCGAACTGTGTGGAGGGAGAGTGTGTAGTGGTCGTACTGTGTGGAGGGAGAGTGTGTAGTGGACGTACTGTGTGGGGGAGAGAGTTTAGTGGTCGTACTGTGTGTGAGCAGAGTGTGTATTGGTCGTACTGCATGGAGGGAGAGTGTGTAGTGGTCGAACTGTGTGGAGGGAGAGTGTGTAGTGGTCGTACTGTGTGGAGGGAGAGTGTGTAGTGGTAATACTGTGTGTGGGGGAGAGTGTTTAGTGGTAGTACTGTGTGGGGGAAGAGTGTGTAGTGGTAGTACTGTGTGGGGGAAGAGTGTGTAGTGGTAGTACTGTGTGTGGGGGAGAGTGTGTAGTGGCAGTACTGTGTGTGGGGGGGAGAGTGTGTAGTGGTAGTACTGTGTGGGGGAAGAGTGAGTAGTGGTAGTACTGTGTGGAGGGGGGAGTGTGTAGTGGTAATATTGTGTGGGGGAAGAGTGTGTAGTGGTAGTACCGTGTGGGGGGGAGTGTGTGCTGTGGTAGTACTGTGTGGGGGACGAGTGTGTAGTGGTAGAACTGTGTGTGGGGGAGTGTGTGTAGTGGTAGTACTGAGTGTGAGGGAGTGTGTAGTGGTTGTATTGTGTGTGGAGGAGAGTGTGTAGTGGTCGTATTGTGTGTTTAGGAGAGTGTGTAGTGGTCGTACTGTGTGGGCGAGAGTGTGTGTTGTGGTAATACTGTGTGTGTGGGGGAGAGTGTGTAGTGGTCGTAATGTATATTGGGGAGAGAGTGTAGTGGTAGTACTGTGTGGGGGGATTGTGTTTAGTGGTCGTACTATATGTTGGGGAGTGTGTGTAGTGGCAGTATTGTGTGTGGAGGAGAGTGTGTAGTGGTAGTACTGTGTGTGGAGGAGAATGTGTAGTGGTAGTACTGTGTGTGGATGAGAGTGTGTAGTGGTAGTACTGTGTGTGGTGGAGAGTGTATAGTGGTCGTACTGTGTGGGGGGGAAAGTGTGTAGTGGTCGTACTGTATGTTAGGGAGAGTGAGTAGTGGTTGTACTGTGTGTGGGGGAGAGTGTGTAGTGGTTGTAGTGTATGTGGGTGTGAGTGTGTAGTAGTCGTACTGTGTGTGGGGGAGAGTGTGTAGTGGTAGTGCTGTGTGTTGGGAAAAGTGTGTAGTGGTTGTACTGTGTGGATGGAGAGTGTGAAGTGGTAGTACTGTGTGTGGGGAAGTGTGTGTAGTGGTCTTACTGTATGTTAGGGAGAGTGTGTAGTGGTAGTACTGTGTGTGGGGGAGAGTGAGTAGTGGTAGTACTGTGTGTGGGGGAGAGTGTGTAGTGGTAGTCATGTGTGTTGGGGAGTGTGTATAGTGGTAGTACTGTGTGTGGGGGAGAGAGAGCGTAATGGTAGTACTGTGTAAGGTAGAGTGTGTAGTCGTAGCGCTGTGTGTGGGGAAGAGTGTAGTGGTAGTACTGTGTGTGGCGCAGTGTGTGTAGTGGTAATACTGTGAGTGGGGAAGAGTGTGTAGAGGTAGAACTGTGTGTGAGGGAAGAGTGTGTTGTGGTCGTTCTGTGTTTGAAGGGAGTGTGTGTAGTGGTAGTACTTTGTGTGCGGGAGAGTGTGTAGTGGTAGTACTGTGTGTGGGGGAGAGTGTGTAGTGGTTGTACTGTGTGGGGGAAGAGTGTGTAGTGGTTGTACTGTGTGGAGAGAGAGTGCGTAGTCGACGTAATGTGTGGGGGATGAGTGTGTAGTGGACGTTCTGTGTGGGGGAAGAGTGTGTAGTGGAGGTTCTGTGTGGGGGAAGAGTGTGTAGTGGAGGTTCTGTGTGGGGGAAGAGTGTGTAGTGGAGGTTCTGTGTGGGGGAAGAGTGTGTAGTGGTCGTATTATGTGGAGGGAGTGTGTGTAGTGGACGTAATATGTGGGGGGAGAGTGTGTAGTGGTAGTACTGTGTCAGGGGGCGAGTGAGTAGTGGGTTACTGTGTAGGGGAGAGTGTGTAGTGGTAGTACTGTGTGGGGGAAGAGTGTGTAGTGGTAGTACTGTGTGTGGGGGAGAGTGTGTAGTGGTAGTACTGTGTGTGGGGGGGAGATTATGTAGTGGTAGTACTGTGTGGGGGAAGAGAGAATAGTGGTAGTATGTGTGGGGGGGAGTGTGTGCAGTGGTAGTACTGTGTGTGGGGGGAGAGTGTGTAGTGGTAGTATTGTGTAGGAAAAGAGTGTGTAGTGGTAGTACTGTTGGGGGGGAGTGTGTGCAGTGGTAGTACTGTGTGTGGGGGAGTGTGTGTAGTGGTAGTATTGTGTGTGGAGGAGAGTGTGTAGTGGTAGAACTGAGTGTGCGGGAGTGTGTAGTGGTAGTATTGTGTGTGGAGGAGAGTGTGTAGTGGTAAGACTGTGTGTGGAGGAGAGTGGGTAGTGATAGTACTGTGAGTGGAGGAGAGTGTGTAGTGGTAGTACTGTGTGTGGGGTAGTGTGTGTGTAGAGGTAGTATTGTGCGTGGAGGAGAGTGTGTAGTGGTAGTACTGTGTGTGAGGGAGAGTGTGTAGTGGTCGTACTGTGTGGTCGTTAGTGTGTATAGTGGTAGTACTGTGTGTGGGGGAGAGTGTGTAGTGGTAGTACTGTGTGTGAGGGAGTGTATGTAGTGGTAGTTCTGTGTGTGGAAGAGAATGTGTAGTGGTAGTACTGTGTGTGGAGGTGTGTAGTGGTCGTACTGTGTGTTTGGGAGAGTGTGTAGTGGTCATACTGTGTGGTCGTTAGTGTGTGTAGTGGTAGTACTGTGTGTGGGGGAGAGTGTGTAGTGGTCGCACTGTATGTGGAGGAGAGTGTGTAGTGGTAGTACTGTGTGTGAGGGAGTGTGTGTAATGGTAGTACTGTGTGTGGAGGAGAGTGTGTAGTGGTAGTATTGTGTGTAGAGGAGAGTGTGTAGTGGTAGTTCTGTGTGTGGAAGAGAATGTGTAGTGGTAGTACTGTGTGTGGAGGAGAGTGTGTAGTGGTAATATTGTGTGTAGAGGAGAGTGTGTAGTGGTAGTACTGTGTGTGGAGGAGAGTGTGTAGTGATCGTACTGTGTGTTGGGGAGACTGTGTAGTGGTCGTACTGTATGTTGGGAGAGTGTGTAGTGGTTGTACTGTGTGTGGGGGAGAGTGTGTAGTGGATATACTGTGTGGAGGAGAGTGTGCATTGTACGTACTGTGTGAGAGGAGATTGCGTAGTGGGAGTACTGTGTATTGAGGAGAGTGTGTAGTGGCAGTACTGTGTGTGATAAAGTGTATGTAGTGGTCTTACTGTATGCTGGTGAGAGTGTGTAGTGGTAGTACTGTGTGTGGGGGAGAGTGTGTAGTGGTAGTCATGTGTGTGGGAAAGAGTGTGTAGTGGTAGTACAGTTTGTGTGGGAGAGTGTGTAGTGGTAGTCATGTGTGTTGGGGAGTGTGTGTAGTGGTAGTTCTGTGTGTGGGGGAGAGTGCGTAATGGTAGTATTGTGTGGGGGAGAGTGTGTAGTGGTAGTACTGTGTGTGAGGGTGTGTGTAGTGATAGGACTGTGTGTGGGGGAGAGTGTGTAGTGGTAGTACTGTGTGTGGAGGAGAGTGTGTAGTGGTAGTATTGTGTGTGAGGGAATGTGTGTAGTGGTAGTACTGTGTGTGGAGGAGAGTGTGTAGTGGTAGTATTGTGTGTGAAGGAGAGTGTGTAGTGGTCGTACTGTGTGTGGGGGAGAGTGTGTAGTGGTCGTAATGTATGTTGGGGAGAGTGTGTAGTGGTAGTACTGTGTGTGGGGCGAGAGTGTGTAGTGGTAGTACTGTGTGTGGGGGAGAGTGTGTAGTGGTCGTAATGTATGTTGGGGAGAGTGCGTAGTGGTAGTACTGTGTGTGGGGCGAGAGTGTTTAGTGGTAGTACTGTGTGTGGGGGAGAGTGTGTAGTGGTCGTAATGTATGTTGGGGAGAGTGTGTAGTGGTAGTACTGTGTGGGGGGATTGTGTTTAGTGGTCGTACTGTATGTGGAGGAGAGTGTGTAGTGGTTGTACTGTGTGTGAGGGAGTGTGTGTAGTGGTACTACTGTATGTGGAGGAGAGTGTTTAGTGGTAGTACCGTGAGTGGAGGGGAGTGTGTAGTGGTAGTATTGTGTGAGGAGGAGAGTGTGTAGTGGTAGTACTGTGTGTGGAGGAGAGTGTGTATTTGTAGTAGTGTGTGTGGAGGAAAGTGTGTAGTGGTCGTACTGTGTGGGGGGAGAGTGTGTAGTGATCGTACTGTATGTTGGTGAGACCGTGTAGTGGTCGTTCTGTATGTTGGTGAGAGTGTGTAGTGGTAGTATTGTGTGGGGGAGAGTGTTTAGTGGTCGTAATGTATGTTCGGGAAATTGTGTAGTGGGAGTAAAGTGTGTGAGATAGAGTGTGTAGTGGTAGTACTGTGTGTGGGGGAGAGTGTGAAATGTTTGTACTGTAGTAGTGAAATATGTGACTAGAACCGTCCCAAACCAGAGGAGAACCTCGGGGATCGAACTCGGTCATAGTCAAAAGTGGTGTGGGAGTCTGCAGAATGGGACGGGTTGCGTCAGGGGGGGACGTTGTGGGTCACAGGGGTAAAATGTAAGGGATGTTGTGGATCATGTTGGTATGAGGGGAGGGGAGAATAAGTATGTGGGCATGTGTACATCATCTGAAGGTTTCTGTGCTTCCCCGGATGTTTTGATGCGTGGTGTCCGGCCAGGCGTCACTTGAGAGAGTGACATGTTGGGTAGGGGATGGAAGCTATGTGGTTGGTATGCGGACATGTAGGGAGGAGGAGGAGAAGAGAAGATGAATATGTATGTGTATGTGTCGTAGAGTTATACCTGTGTGTGTGTAGATAGATAGGAGAATGTTGAGTGAAGGAGATCATAGTCTTAAGATGAGTATAGGAATATGTACGTTATGTTGTGGAGGGGAGGGAGCAGACTCTTAAGAGGGGACAGGTGGAGTCATTATTTTAACTCTATGTGGTCCATTAGCCTTAATCGTTTTTCAATGTCTTCAGAGAGTTCTGGGAGATGTTCACCCCAACAGACCTCTCCCACCACTGCAGATTCATTAAGTAGGGGCGTTGTTCTTACTTCCGCCAGCTGGCCCTCACCTGCCCAACATCAATCACTTCTCATTTGACTGGGATCGTTTCCCTCCCCTCACACACAAACACGCCATTTGTTCACTGCGAGTCTTCATTCAGTACACACACACCATACAGCTCCGTGTCATGTAAAGACGAACCCTCACATCCTGCTTGAAATGCGGTGTGTTTTATATTCCGTCACCAAACCAACTATGTCGGCTGCAATGCACAAGCTGTGAAAAGCCACCCTTAGGCCATTACGACATCAAATGCAAGCGATGTCAGAAGATTTTCTGCGATAACCGTGAGTGTTATTCTTATTTAATTTTCCACAGTTCATTTTATTGCATCCAGAGGTGAAATATCGTGTGTGTAAACTATTATCTCTCTCTCCTATAGTGTGAGAATATTTACTCATTCGGGCTATTACATTCCACACACTTAAATATGTTCTTTTCAATTTCAGTTTACAAAACCGTAAAGTGTCCTTACTGCTCACCTGCCCCTCGAGGAGGTCATCGTCGGAATGAAACTTCTCATAAACGTAGGAATCATATATAAAATACTTCTCTTACCTGTATTACATCCACTTGCAAGCAAACACAAGCATAATAATAATATTTTCCCCATTCATCCATGCTGAATATCATTTTGTTCCATTTCAGGTTATAATCCATACCTCGATCGACGGAGGGAACAGATAGATGTCATCGAGTCGGTATCCCATCCGCCCCACACTGAGCTAAAGAGAGCTGATGTCACTCGCGAGCATCCCCCGCCCCTTCAACAAGGGCGGCAACACCGCCAGATGGAGGGCTACGAGACAATATCACGCCCAGTTAACACAACGTTAAGGATTCATACCCTCACACCTGCTCAACCCCCTCACGAGGACATAAGTAAGTTATTACTGTCGTATTTCAGTCTATTTCCTAAACATGAATTCCCACTAGTCTGTTCTCACCTCAATATATATATATATATATATATATATATATATATATATATATATATATATATATATATATATATATATATATATATATATATATATGTCGTACCTAGTAGCCAGAACTCACTTCTCAGCCTACTATGCAAGGCCCGATTTGCCTAATAAGCCAAGTTTTCATGAATTAATATATTTTCTCTATTTTTTTTCTTATGAAATTATAAAGCTAACCATTTCATTATGTATGAGGTCAATTTTTTTTATTAGAGTTAAAATTAACGTAGATATATGACCGAACCTAACCAAGCCTACCTAACCTAACCTAACCTATCTTTATAGGTTAGGTTTGGTTAGGTAGCCGAAAAAGTTAGGTTAGGTTAGGTTAGGTAGGTTAGGTAGTCGAAAAACAATTAATTCATGAAAACTTGCCTTATTAGGCAAATCGGGCCTTGCATAGTAGGCTGAGAAGTGCGTTCTGGCTACTAGGTATGACATATATATATATATATATATATATATATATATATATATATATATATATATATATATATATATATATTCAAGATACGTCACCAGTAGCACAAAACGTTTTGACCAGGAGGCAAAACGTATCCAAGATCCCCTCACTCCACACACCCTCCTCACGCCGGCTCTTCATCAAACCAGCTAACTACCCTTCACCAGCTTACCTGCTTCTGATTGGTGACTCGCCAGCCGCGCACCTGCACACAGCATCTCAGCGCCCTCTACACGAATCGACGTCTGAGCCTGACCAGCAATCCACTTTAGAATATTCCTTGTGCTCTTAAGGTTGATACCTCTCTCTGGCATACTCGCTCATTAGCTCGTATACGAAGGGAGGTTTCAGCCGTAGCCGATATTCTCAGCACCATTTTAACATTGTAATTTTTGTACTTCACATTGTCTTTACATTTTCTTCATTATTTAACTGTAATTTAACTTCAAGAGATTTGTCTTTATTTTCATTTATGTTTAAAGTAAATATATTAAAGTTTCATTGTTCATATTTTGTTTTAGCGTCACATTTTAATGGGGGCCTGTCCGGGAGCTTCACTCAGGTACTAGTACCAGAACGTCAATTTGTGGTAAGGGTACTTCACTTTGCTAAAGTAGCCTTTCAATATTATCATTAATTTTTATATTTATATGGTGCTGTGTGTATTGTGCATTCCGAGAGTAGCATATGGTGAGTGTGAGTTAACTTTGGATTACGTGGTGACTGTAGGCCTCAGTCATTCTCTTAATTGGTCATCCCTCCCTCCGTGTTATTACTCGTGTTTACCACCTTTTGTCCCTAGGATATTTCTCATATTTTCGGTAGATCATCATTTTGATACCCTGGTACTTTGGTTTGTCTCTGGGTCAAAGCACCCTATCATCTGCAATCCGACCGAAGGAGGAAAAGAGGGCCATAGTTCCTCTAGCACGGACTTTGTTGCTGAGTTGGGACCTCAGCAGCAGTTTTCCTCACCAGTTGGCACTCGCACCCCTACACGTCGGTCAGAGATGATGATATTTACTTAGGTAGAGAATTAGCTTTCTTTTTACAGAGCACAAAGTTCGCTAATTCTTTAAGTATCATATTCATTTAGTAGGAAACCCTTGCTTATGTCCTATAGAGACTCGGCAAGATATGCCTACATTCTTGGACTATCTAATTCACTTTTGGAGCAATTAAATGTTTTATTTGTTTTAGAAACTCAGTTTCACTTATTTAGTAGGATTTTCTTGCCCTTATTCTCTTACATTGAGTACCGGGTACAAGATTTCCTGCGACTTTGATTGACTAATCATTTACCATCCTATAATTAACTTTAATTGTTAAAGATTAAAATTCCACAGGATAGTTACCAGTTGGCACGTTATCCTGTTTCTGACATTTACCATATCACAACTATATTCGTTGTACATTTATTTGCTATCTTTCACCATGTTTCGTCTCCAAGCTTTCCGTAACGATCCAGCTGGTGAAATAGGGACATTATGTCGTGCCAAGAGGACTGAATTACAAACTCTTGTACACGAGTATCAACTAGATGTTCCCCATGGAGCCAACAAAAATGAAATCCATAACCTAATCATGGATTACCTCTTAGATGAAAGGAAAATTGACTCTGACAACCACGAAACTTACTCTATTGCAGATAAACCTGATTTGGCAACTATGAAACTCAAACTAGAAATTGCCAAGATCGATTGAGCAACAAAGGGAAGCCCTCGACCAACAAAAAGAAGCCCTACAACTGAAAGAACGAGAAGCCGCCTTGAGGAAAGAAGAACAAGAACGAGAGGCAGCCTTAAGGAAAGAAGAACAAGAACGAGAGGCAGCCTTGAGGAAAGAAGAACAAGAGAGGTGGCCCTAAAAGAACGAGAGATGGCTCTCAAGGAACGTGAGATTGCAATACTCCGTGAGCATGAGCAAGTACAGCTTGAAGCAAAACATCGTCACCTGGAGATGCAACGCGAGCATGACAAACAAGCGGATATGGCTATAGAATGTCGACAACGAGAACTCACGTTGGAGACTTCACTTCTCACTCAACGTGAGCAAGCTACCGCCAGTCTTCCAGTAAGTTTCAATATCTCCCATGCAAGTAAGTTAATGCCACCATTCGTTGAGACAGAGATCGACGTCTTTTTTACCACCTTTGAGACCCTAGCTAATCAACTTAGCTGCCCTGCTGACCAATGGTCTACCCTTCTCAGAGTGCATCTTACGGGTTGAGCTGCAGTTACTCTCAGTACCTTAGCGTCTGAGAATGACTACCACACCCTGAAGCAAGCACTGTTGGACGCCTACCTTCTCTCCACCGAAAGCTACCGACGAAAATTCCGTGACCATCTTAAGGCAAGTACCACCACCTTTCTAGAATTTGCCAATACAAAGAAAAGATATTTTATGAAATGGCTGGAAGCAGCACATGTCTCTACATTTGCAGAACTCATCAACCCCATGCTAGTTGAGGAATTCTTGAGACGTGTTTCCCCTTCCGTCCGTTTATATCTAGCAGATAAAGAAGAAACCGACTACATCAAATGTGCGAAGTCGGCTGATACCTACAGCCTCATCCACCGGCTGACACCATCACCACCTCCCAGTAAGAAGTCTTGGTACAACGATAAAGTGAGTACAGAGGAAGCGAGCTCACAATTGTATTGTAAGTATTGCAAACTCTATGGACATACCATAGATAGATGTGTGAAGGCTCAATACAAGAGCAATGAAGCAACTAAACCCAAACAGACTCCTCCTAAGTCCGGAAAGCCTGTAATGAATGTTGGTGTTAATGTTAATGATCTTTCTCTCTTCAGTAAACACCTGTATCCTGGAAGTGTCTCTACCAACGGTACAGATTCGGAGGGAAGTTTCAAATTGAAGATCTTGAGGGACACAGCGGCTCTACAGTCCATTATGTTGAAATCGGCTGTGAATAACGTCACCTACACCGGGGAAACCGTCCTTATCACTGACCTCACTGCTACCACTCCATATCCACTCGCCAGAGTCCACCTGGATTGTCCCTTCGTGACCGGTGAAGTCCAAGTCGCCATCAGGGAAAAGCCTTTTCCCATGCCTGGAGTGCAACTTCTCCTGGGCAATGACTTGGCCGAAGATCTGCAACCGCCCAACCTGATCATCACGGACAAACCCCAGGTGTGTACTTCTGTAATGGATAATCCCATCTTTGAATATGTTCCAGCAGAGGTTCAAGAAAGTGATAAAGTTTCTCCTCCGGTTTTGGTGACCACCTGTGCACAAGCTGCACGACCGCAACCAGCTGACTCTACTGCTACCGCTGTCCCTCAAGACCCTCAGAATCTACCTCCAAATCTTACCAAGTTGGAGTTCCGTAAGTTACAGAGTGAAGATCAATCATTAACACCATTATTCTTCCAGGCTGAGACTCAACCTGACAGTATCCCTGGGTTCTTCCTAGAGAATGAGTTGCTCTACCGCAGATACAGACCCAGCAAGCTGAAGGAGGATGATGATTGGGCCAATGTCGAACAACTAGTGATTCCCACAAGCATACGGCTCGATATTCTACACCTGGCCCACGGAGCTCTTTCTCACTATGGTTTCAACAAAACCTACCACGGAATCAGACAAGACTACTACTGGCCAGGTATGGTAAAAGACGTAAAGAAATACGTACAAGAGTGTCATATATGTCAGATGGCAGGTAAACCTAACATCTCTATTCCCCAGGCTCCTCTGAAACCCATCCAGGTGCCTGCGGAACCTTTCCACAGGCTCATCATAGACTGTGTTGGTCCTTTACCCCGGACCAGTTCTGGCAACGCCTATATATTAACTATCATGTGTCCTACCACCAGGTTTCCCACAGCAGTTCCAGTAAAGAACATTACGGCTGCTGCTGTGGTGAAACAACTATTGAAGATCTTTACCCAGTATGGATTTCCAAGAGAGGTTCAAAGTGACTGTGGCACCAACTTCACCACTTCACCAGTGATCTCTTCAAGAAGACTCTGGAGGAGTTCAACATCACACAGGTACTGTCCAGCCCCTATCATCCTGCTTCACAGGGTTCTCTTGAACGTAGTCATCAGACTATTAAAGCACTCCTAAAGAAATTCTGCAATGAGACTTTGAAGGACTGGTATAGACAACTTGATCTCATAATGTGCATTTTTCGAAGTCTCCCCAATGAGTCACTAGGAGTATCTCCTTATGAGATGCTCTACGGACGTAAGTGCCGTACTCCTCTCAAAGAATTCAAAGACTCTCTACGTAATGCCACCTTCAGTGATCATCAGAATGTGCCTCGGTTTCTTCAAAACCTAAAACACATTCTAGAGAGAGTCCGTAGATTTGCTAATGACAACCTAGTGAAAGCCCAGGAGAGGATGAAGACTCATTTTGACCAGAGTAGCAAATTAAGGATATTTAAACCAGGTGACTTCGTATTGGCATACCTTCCTATCCCAGGTTCTCCATTGAAAAACAAGTTTTCAGGACCCTACCGTATCAAGGAGTGCAGGAACAACAACAACTACATTCTTGAGATTCCAGATAGGCGGCGGACGACCCAGCTGTGCCACGTCAACCTCCTGAAGCAGTATCAAGGTATTCCCCCTACTGTGCTGATATCTGTCCCTACATCTAAAGGTCCATACCTCCACAGTGAAACCTTCCCTGCTTCTCCCGAAAGCATTAACACTAAATAGGTGCTTTCCAAATCGGAAATCCTACCTGATCTTCATCCCAATTTACAGGACTATAATAGTGCTCCTTTGCCATGTTCTAATCCTATTCTCACCTCGCCAGATATCACGAAGCCTTTCATCCTCCATGTCGACGCCAGTGGTATCGGCATCGGGGGTGACCTAATGCAACAACGAGGCGAGGAGAATCTACCTGTTAGCGACTACAGCTACAAGGAACCACCGCACAATCGACAGGGAGCTACTCATCGTCCTGCACTTTCAGCACTTCGAACCATACCTGAAAAGTGCTCGGTCTACCACCATCTACGCGGACCACAACACCCTACACTTCCTGTAGCAAGCCCAATTCAACAATCGACGGCTTCTACAATGGGCTTGATATCTGCAGACTTTTAACCTGGAGATCTCTACATCAAGGGGTCTGACATCATCATAGC
The DNA here is from genome assembly GCF_040958095.1 of Procambarus clarkii. Classification (NCBI taxonomy): domain Eukaryota; kingdom Metazoa; phylum Arthropoda; class Malacostraca; order Decapoda; family Cambaridae; genus Procambarus; species Procambarus clarkii. The sequence goes on along the minus strand of NC_091184.1, from coordinate 17,381,682 downwards.
AGACGCCCTCTCCAGAGTCAATGAGGTAGAGGCTGCTCCTCCAACCACTCTACCTCCTGAAGACGTAACTTCACTGGAACCGCAGGCTTCGGGGGGGAGTTGTGACGATAATCTCTTTCAAGAGAGATTGAGTCTGCTCTTCCCTACTTTAAGTTACGCCAAAGACACAAGTATAAGATGCTACATTCAAGATACGTCACCAGTAGCACAAAACATTTTGACCAGGAGGCAAAACGTATCCATGATCCCCCCACTCCACACACCCTCCTCACGCCAGCTCGCCATCAAACCAGCTAACTACCCTTCACCAGCTTACCTGCTTCTGATTGGCGACTCGCCAGCCGCGCACCTGCACACAGCACCTCAGCGCCCTCTACACGAATCTACGTCTGAGCCTGACCAGCAATCCACTTTAGAATATTCCTTGTGCTCTTAAGGTTGATACCTCTCTCTGGCATACTCGCTCATTAGCTCGTATACGAAGGGAGGTTTCAGCCATAGCCGATATTCTCAGCACCATTTTAACATTGTAATTTTTGTATTTCACATTGTCTTTACATTTTCTTCGTTATTTAACTGTAATTTAACTTCCCGAAATTTGTCTTTATTTTCATTTATGTTTAAAGTAAATATATTAAAGTTTCATTGTTCATATTTTGTGTTTTACATGTTCCTCCCTCTAACTAATCACAGACAACAGGCATGCAGTCAATATTTTTGTTTAAAGTTTGACCAGGCTTTGACACCTGCCATTGGAGGACTGCCGAACATCAACACTCCAACACTTTCCGATCATAATATATATATATATATATATATATATATATATATATATATATATATATATATATATATATATATATATATATATATATATATATATATATATATATATATTATATATATATATATATATATATATATATATATATATATATATATATATATATATATATATATATATATATATTTATATATATATATATATAAATATATATATATATATATATATATATATATATATATATATATATATATATATATATATATATATATATATATATATATTAGTATATTTTGGTAGCAGTCTTTCCTGTAGACATATATTATTAAATATGACCGAAAAAGTAAGATTAATAATTCTAGCACGAATTTTCTCAATCTTTCGTACATTACGCTTCACTGTTGGAGGTAAATCAAAAATCAATTCTCCAAAATTCATTTTTATTTCTAGTCTGACGCGACACGGGCGCGTTTCGTAAAACTTATTACATTTTCAAAGACTTTAGTTCACAAATACACAACTGAATAGAACTTACGTATCTCCGATTTTATATCTACATTTGAGTGAGGTGGAAGGGGTGATGTGGCATTAACACAAGACAGAACAAAGTGTGGTATTAATAGGGTATTAATTTCATCAACACAAGACAGAACAAGAGTATTAATAGGGTATTAATTTCATCAACACAAGACAGAACACGAAACAATGGATATTGAATAGAAGTGTTTGTAGAAAGCCTATTGGGCCATATTTCTTGATGCTTCTATATTGGAGCGGAGTCTTGAGGTGGGTAGAATATAGTTGTGCAATAATTGGCTGTTGATTGCTGGTGTTGACTTCTTGATGTGTAGTGCCTCGCAAACGTCAAGCCGCCTGCTATCGCTGTATCTATCGATGATTTCTGTGTTGTTTACTAGGATTTCTCTGGCGATGGTTTGGTTGTGGGAAGAGATTATATGTTCCTTAATGGAGCCCTGTTGCTTATGCATCGTTAAACGCCTAGAAAGAGATGTTGTTGTCTTGCCTATATACTGGGTTTTTTGGAGCTTACAGTCCCCAAGTGGGCATTTGAAGGCATAGACGACGTTAGTCTCTTTTGAAGCGTTCTGTTTTGTGTCTGGAGAGTTTCTCATGAGTAGGCTGGCCGTTTTTCTGGTTTTATAGTAAATCGTCAGTTGTATCCTCTGATTTTTGTCTGTAGGGATAACGTTTCTATTAACAATATCTTTCAGGACCCTTTCCTCCGTTTTATGAGCTGTGCAAAAGAAGTTCCTGTAAAATAGTCTAATAGGGGGTATAGGTGTTGTGTTAGTTATCTCTTCAGAGGTTGCATGGCTTTTCACTTTCCTTCTTATGATGTCTTCGACGAAACCATTGGAGAAGCCGTTATTGACTAGGACCTGCCTTACCCTACAGAGTTCTTCGTCGACTTGCTTCCATTCTGAGCTGTGGCTGAGAGCACGGTCGACATATGCGTTAACGACACTCCTCTTGTACCTGTCTGGGCAGTCGCTGTTGGCATTTAGGCACATTCCTATGTTTGTTTCCTTAGTGTAGACTGCAGTGTGGAAACCTCCGCCCTTTTCCATGACTGTTACATCTAGAAAGGGCAGCTTCCCATCCTTTTCCATCTCGTAAGTGAAACGCAGCACGGAACTCTGCTCAAATGCCTCCTTCAGCTCCTGCAGATGTCTGACATCAGGTACCTGTGTAAAAATGTCGTCAACATACCTGCAGTATATGGCCGGTTTCAGGTTCATGTCGACTAAGACTTTTTGCTCGATGGTACCCATGTAGAAGTTTGCAAACAGGACACCCTTCCCTAAAGGGTGTCCTGTTTGCCCTAAAGAGGCACCCTTCTTGAGCCCGGATGGGCACATGTATAAGCAAGTAGATGGGGTCGCCATGGGTTCTCCCCTAGGTGTCCTGTTTGCAAACTTCTACATGGGTACCATCGAGCAAAAAGTCTTAGTCGACATGAACTTGAAACCGGCCATATACTGCAGGTATGTTGACGACATTTTTACACAGGTACCTGATGTCAGACATCTGCAGGAGCTGAAGGAGGCATTTGAGCAGAGTTCCGTGCTGCATTTCACTTACGAGATGGAAAAGGATGGGAAGCTGCCCTTTCTAGATGTAACAGTCATGGAAAAGGGCGGAGGTTTCCACACTGCAGTCTACACTAAGGAAACAAACATAGGAATGTGCCTAAATGCCAACAGCGACTGCCCAGACAGGTACAAGAGGAGTGTCGTTAACGCATATGTCGACCGTGCTCTCAGCCACAGCTCAGAATGGAAGCAAGTCGACGAAGAACTCTGTAGGGTAAGGCAGGTCCTAGTCAATAACGGCTTCTCCAATGGTTTCGTCGAAGACATCATAAGAAGGAAAGTGAAAAGCCATGCAACCTCTGAAGAGATAACTAACACAACACCTATACCCCCTATTAGACTATTTTACAGGAACTTCTTTTCCACAGCTCATAAAACGGAGGAAAGGGTCCTGAAAGATATTGTTAATAGAAACGTTATCCCTACAGACAAAAATCAGAGGATACAACTGACGATTTACTATAAAACCAGAAAAACGGCCAGCCTACTCATGAGAAACTCTCCAGACACAAAACAGAACGCTTTAAAAGAGACTAACGTCGTCTATGCCTTCAAATGCCCACTTGGGGACTGTAAGCTCCAAAAAACCCAGTATATAGGCAAGACAACAACATCTCTTTCTAGGCGTTTAACGATGCATAAGCAACAGGGCTCCATTAAGGAACATATAATCTCTTCCCACAACCAAACCATCGCCAGAGAAATCCTAGTAAACAACACAGAAATCATCGATAGATACAGCGATAGCAGGCGGCTTGACGTTTGCGAGGCACTACACATCAAGAAGTCAACACCAGCAATCAACAGCCATTTATTGCACAACTATATTCTACCCACCTCAAGACTCCGCTCCAATATAGAAGCATCAAGAAATATGGCCCAATAGGCTTTCTACAAACACTTCTATTCAATATCCATTGTTTCGTGTTCTGTCTTGTGTTGATGAAATTAATACCCTATTAATACTCTTGTTCTGTCTTGTGTTGATGAAATTAATACCCTATTAATACCACACTTTGTTCTGTCTTGTGTTAATGCCACATCACCCCTTCCACCTCACTCAAATGTAGATATAAAATCGGAGATACGTAAGTTCTATTCAGTTGTGTATTTGTGAACTAAAGTCGTTGAAAATGTAATAAGTTTTAGGAAACGCGCCCGTGGTGTCGCGTCAGACTAGAAATAAAAATTAATTTTGGAGAATTGATTTTTTATTTACCTCCAACAGTGAAGCGTAATGTACGAAAGATTGAGAAAATTCGTGTTAGAATTATTAATCTTACTTTTTCGGTCATATTTAATAATATATATATATATATATATATATATATATATATATATATATATATATATATATATATATATATATATATATATATATATATATATATATATATATGTCGTACCTAGTAGCCAGAACTCACTTTTTGGCCTACTATTCAATGCCCGATTTGCCTAATAAGCCAAGTTTTCCTGAATTAATATATTTTTTCTAATTTTTTTCTTATGAAATGATAAAGCTACCCATTTCATTATGTATGAGGTCAATTTTTTTTTATTGCAGTTAAAATTAACGTAGATATATGACCGAACCTAACCAACCCTACCTAACCTAACCTAACCTATCTTTATAGGTTAGGTTTGGTTAGGTAGCCGAAAAAGTTAGGTTAGGTTAGGTTAGGTAGGTTAGGTAGTCGAAAAACAATTAATTCATGAAAACTTGGCTTATTAGGCAAATCGGGCCTTGCATAGTAGGCATAGAAGTGAGTTCTGGCTACTAGGTACGACATATATATATATATATATATATATATATATATATATATATATATATATATATATATCACTAAGAACTCTTTGACCCAGCCAGGATTCGAACCCATGCCGCCCAGGATCACCCCTAAACGTACACAGTACCGTGACCACCGCACCAATGATCGTCTAGACGATCGTTTTAGACGATCATTGGTGCGGTGGTCACGGTACTGTGTACGTTTAGGGGTGATCCTGGACGGCATGGGTTCGAATCCTGGCCGGGTCAAAGAGTTCATAGTGATATATGGCTTGCGCGTTCATGCAGCTTACTCACATATATATATATATATATATATATATATATATATATATATATATATATATATATATATATATATATATATATATATATATATATCTAGGTATATATTGGTAGGAGAAAAGCACACAGAAACTGTATTGGAGGGGATCTAAACATTCCCACTAATGCGTTATGCGTGGTTTCCTCCGAGGCTATGGGTCCCCCTTCTTCCAGCTAGAGGTGGTACTCCCTATATATATATCTATATATATATATATATATATATATATATATATATATATATATATATATATATATATATATATAAGGCACAACTCTCCTAAACACGAGAGTGAAGTATACAACTTTAGAACACTTTCCCACCAGGAGACTCGAACCCTAGCCAGCACAGAAGCCTTCCAGCAACTGGCATAACAGGTACGCCTTAACCCGCTCCACCACCTGCTCAGACCAGAGCACTAGAGCAAGTGAGGGGTAATTTATACGTTTATTTCATCAAGTCCCTGTTAATATGGGAGAACACTGTGTCTATGAACTTAAGGCACAACTCTCCTAAACACGAGAGTGAAGTATACAACTTTAGAACACTTTCCCACCAGGAGACTCGAACCCTAGCCAGCACAGAAGCCTTCCAGCAACTGGCATAACAGGTACGCCTTAACCCACTCCACCACCTGCTCATAACATCTCTTTTAAGGGTCTTAGCAGGTGGTGGAGTGGGTTGGGGCGTACCTGTTATGCCAGTTGCTGGAAGGCTTCTGTGCTGGCTAAGGTTCGAGTCTCCTGGTGGGAAAGTGTTTTTAAGTTGTATATATATATATATATATATATATATATATATATATATATATATATATATATATATATATATATATATATGCGAACAAGCCTGAATGGTCCCCAGGACTATATGCGAATGAAAACTCACACCCCAGAAGTGACTCGAACCCATACTCCCAGGAGCAACGCAACTGGTAACTACAGGGCGCCTTCGGGGAAGTGGCTCAAATAGCCTCGGCTATCACTTCCTTTTGACGGCCGTGATGGTCAAGTGGATTAAGGCGCTCTGTAGTTACCAGTTGTGTTGCTCCTGGGAGTATGGGTTCGAGTCACTTCTGGGGTGTGAGTTTTCATTCATATATATATATATATATATATATATATATATATATATATATATATATATATATATATATATATATATATATGCTTTTCATTCTTTCTTTCTAGAGATAATGTTTTTTTTTTTTTGCAGATTCTACACCGCAATGCATAGACTTGGTATCCAGCAGCGCTGAGAGCGACAGTGCGACAGACACAGACACAGACAGCACACCAGAGCGGACATTACCGATATATGGCTCGCTCCCCTCCAATCACAGGGAGGGGAGGGGTCGTTCACGCGCTTACTCAATCCCCCCTTCCTCCCCAGTCCCATACCCAAATCTATCAGCAGCAGAGGTTAGGCCATCAGCGACAGCTGCAGCAGCAACAGCAGCAGTGGTGAGAACACTACCGTTAAAAACAGCATCACAGTCCATGAGAATATCCTTCTCTCAGAAGACAGCTCAGCAGACCTTGACCTTGACTCGTCAGCGTCAGCGTCTGACAATTCTGAGTGGTTAGCACCGTCTGGCATAATAGCTGACCGCGCAGTCTTGCCCATTCATCTCCGAGGGGGGCTATCACCACCCCCCACCCCTCCTAGTCCTCTCCCATCACCCCCACCAGCGCTCTCTCCCTCTCCCCCACCTGCCCTAGAAATTCAACCTCAGCTGCTGGATCGAATTGATAACTATAATGGCGGGTATGTCCGGCTTTCATTCTCCATACCAGAGCATGTTAACACCTCCCCAGGACTCTATCTGAGAACATACAGTGAATTTTTTTTATTGAGATTCGATCCCTTTTCTCCCCACAACATCCATCACTCCTAATTTACCCAGACATCACTCTAATTGTGCGGAATTTAAATGTACAACAAGACGGTGAGGAGGAGGATAATCTATTGGATCCTATTAATAATGACGGCTTTCCCATACGGGGTGAGGGGCGAACAGTAACTCAAGAGGAAGTAGATACACTTATTGATTTTTGGGCTGACTAATTGACAGGGAAAATATCTCAATACCTTGAAGAGAGGGAGGGGTCCAATGTCTTGGTTGAGCGGCTCACAGGGTTTTACATTAACTGTGGTCAGATTGAACATCCGATAAGATTAGGCTCTCATGTAGACTATCCTGAAGGCTTGCGCGGAGAAAAATTGGTTTTCAATCCAGAGAGAGAGGCTGATATTTGCCTTATGCAGTGTGTTGCAGCTTATAAATGTTTAGCTAAGGGGATGCGACTAGATAATATTCGTAAACGGTGTGGAGAAGCGAGATGGTGTCTCAGTCACATTAATTGGCCAGCAGATGTCAATTCTGCAGTAACGTGTGAGGATTTTCACAAGGTAGAGAAAATGAATAAAGTCAGTATATTCATCTATTCACTAGAAAGAGATGAAAATGCTAGACGACAACGACACTACATTACACTAGCTAGGAAGGGAAGAGGAGGATATACAGATGTCATACCATTGCTGATGTTGGAAGCTCAACACTTAGTATTAATTAAGGATTTGAACCAATATGTACGTAATATGCGAGGTCATGGAGATCGCATCCCAAGTTGTCACAGCTTTTGTCATTGTTGTATGATATCACTCCCAGCAGATCGCATGCAGAGTCATGAAAGTATAACACATGCAAAGTGCATCAGACTCTCAAATTTTACCCTCCAGAGAGGAAGATTACTTTCCGTAACTACGGACGGGGATATGGTCCTAGTCACATGTGCTTTTATGACTTTGAGTGCATGTTAGACCGCTCGAACCCTAAGGGAATGATAGAATCACGTCACAACGCAGTAGCGTATGCGTACATCATCATTGACAGGCAGATGAATATTGTTGAGAATGACACTTATTTGGGTAAAGATACGGTCAATCACTTTGCAACCACGCTAAAACCGTCATGGGCTAGAATCAAGAAGGGGTTAGTATCCTATGAACTTCACATGTCACGGCAACAACAGGTAATATTTGAGACAAAATCAGCCTGTGAACTCTGTGATGAACCTTTTAACGGGGAAGATGTAATCAAAGTCCGTCATCACGACCACACAGTAAGATTCCACAATTATTAAGCAGCTTACTGCGGTAGATGTAATTTGCAGTGTATAAATTCATACAAGTTCCTATTCACTTTTTCCACAACGCTTCCTATGATTTAGGAGTGATCCTAAACGAGATGAAAGATAGACCAGGAAGTGAAATAAATATATTAGCCAAGGATGGATTTAAATTTATGAAAGTTGATGTGAAAAACTTAAGATTTTTGGATAGTTTAGCCCTTCTCAACGGCTCGCTAGGAAGAATAGCCAAGGATCATATTGATAGTGGGAAACCTACCACATTCACTTTGGCTATGTTAAAAGGTGTAAATAAAGCAGCCATCCCAAAACTGCTCAAGGGTAAACAATCATTCTGCTATGATTATTTATCCTCTATGACTGTGTTAGATGAACCACACCTTCCTTCTCGTGATAAGTTTTACAATACACTAAAAGACGAAGAGTTGTCAGAAAAAGATTATAAACAAGCCTTAAAAATTTTTGATTTGGCTAAATGTCGCAACATAGGGGAGTATCTGCTCCTTTACCTCAAAGTGGACACAGGTTTGCTAGCTTATGTGTTCACAGTCTGGCGAGATACCATGCTTGCTCTCTACAAATTACACATTTTCCACTACATTTCTTTACCCTCATTTGCCTGGGATGCATTCTTGCTTAAATCGAAAGTTGAACTTGATGTTGTGTCAGACCCATTGTTATATGATTTACTTCGTCGGAATCTCCGAGGTGGGTTCACCAGTGGGACGAGACAGTACACGAATGTGGAGAACCAGCATACAGGCTTAGATCTAGGGGAAGATAGTAGCTACATCATCTACCTCAATTTTAATAGTCTTTACGGGGCGTGTATGACTGAACTGCTCCCTCGTGGCGGGATTCGGAAACTGACACACAATGAGCGTGACGTGCTGCTAGAGCAAGGCTTGGAGAATATCCCATGTGATGGGGTCCAAGGGATATTGGGTGTTGTGTGATACACTGCAGGTCCGACCGGAGGTAGCTAGGTATACAGATGAATTGCCCCCTAGTTCTTTCACATACTTGCATTACCGAGGATCATATTTCACCCTACAGTAAGAATATTCTTACAGAAGAAAACCCCCTCCCCGCTCAGCTCGTTGTTGCCGTGTGGGGGCTTCGTGGGCGGCTGCCGGAGTGTGACGCTCCTTGGGACAGTCCTCTGTCCTTTTCTAGCCTTGTGCTCCTGCTGCCGTCCTCTCCAATTCTGCTGGGCATCTTTTCCTTTTCCTTCTGTTTCGTTTTTCTCCCCCCTCTTCTCCTATCTGCTTGCCGTTTCCTGCCGAGCTTTTGCTCGTTCTGGTTCTTCCCTTGGACTTCTTCTATTTTGACGCCCGGGTGCTTGAGGAGGCATACTCTTGCACCCGTAGAACTGTAGTACCCGACGTTGAGAGCGAGGGGAACGTTTTATTGTCAATCCCCCTTTCGTCACTGAACCCGATCTCGACGGACTGTCGGTTTCTTAAGGTGGCGTTTGTGGGGTGTATACTCACGACGCACCCCTAGGAGGCCCCGACAAGATCGGCGATAGCTTCTTGTTGGGTGTCCTGCCTCTAATTGTGGCTCCATGGTGGGTGTGGGGGCACATTCGTGAATGAATTCTTCTTTTCGTCAAGATGATAACCCCTGTTTCGGCTGCTTCTGGCTTACCTTCTCAGGCTCGTGGGGTGAGCGACCAAGCCCCCGAGTCGGTCCGTATTGGAAGACCGGGCTCTGTAGCCTCCGCTGCTTTGGGCCCCGACCTTGCTCCTCCTTTGGCCTCTCTGACTCCTTCCCCTGGCTCCCCTCCCTCCTCTGTGGTTGGGTCGAGCCCCAAGCCCCCAGTGGTGACTACCTCGTCCCCTGGCGCGGCTCCTTCTCTAGTTGTAACTACTGCGCCTTTTAACCCCTCTCTCTCTGGGGGTTCTCACCGCCGTCCTCGTCACGGCCGTCCTCGCTCGATTCCTTCCAGTTCTGCTACCTATCAAGCCTTGTTTGGTTCCGCTTCGTGGGCCAAATATTTTGATCTCCTCCCTCTTGATTCTGCGCCTCCTGACGATTTCTCCCTCCATCGACATCTCATTGATTCCGTGGATGCCTCCATTACTTTCAACCCCACTCGTCTCGGTACACGTGTCGTTGCTGCTCCTTCTCAGGATGCTGCTTCCCGCTTGGCTGCCTTATCCTGCCTTGGCGAGACCCCCGTTCGGGTCTCGAAGAACGCTCAGTTGAATGCCAGTGTTGGCACTATTTTGCTCCCGCCCCATGTTGCGACCGGTGTTCGGGACCTGCGCGACTGCCACGACGATATTCGACATATCCTCGCTGCCCAGGGCCATTCTATTCTCCAGGTGGACACGTTTACTCGTCCCCCTCGTGGTAGTCGCCGTCAACCCCTCCGGGTTGTGAAGATTACCTTTGATGGTAGGACCCTTCCACCCTCTGTCATTCTTGCTGGTGCCAGGTGCTCTGTCCAGGAGTACATTCCTTCTCCTCGGCTCTGCAACAAGTGCTGGAGGTTTGGGCATGGTGCCCTCCGCTGCTCCGGGACTGTCTCTCTCTGTCCTTTGTGTGGTGGCGAAGGTCACTCTAAGTCGGAGTGCACTTCTCCCCAGGCTCGTTGCCTCAACTGCGGTGAGGCCCATCCTACCTTCTCCCGTGCGTGTGTCCATTACAAGCTTGAGGCAGCCGTCCTCAACCTGAAGCACCGGGAGCGTTTATCTTTTCCTGAGGCGAGGCGCCAGGTTCGCCGGCTCCCGCCTTATGCTAATATCTCTTATGCTCGTGTGTTGCGCTCTTCCTCTCCTCGTCCTTCCCGCCTTCCTCAGACTCACAACCGTTTCCGGGCCTTGGACCCTGATGCACCCACTGCCCCCTCCTCTGTTCCTTTGGGTTCTCTCCCGAAGGATCCTCCTCCTGGTCCTCTGTCTGGGGTTCCCCTTCCTTCTACCCAGTCTGTCGTGTCTTCTTCCTCGTCCCCCTCCGATCCTCCTTCCCATCCTCTTCCTCCATCTATCGGCTCTCCCCACCGCCTGTCGGTGCGGGCGGATGTCCATCGCTCTCCTAACGGCCGTCGTGTGTGCTCTCGTTCGGCTTCTCCTGTTGAGACACTGGAATCTGTTGCCTGGTACGTGGTTGCTGGGACACCGGTCTCTTTAAGTCAGAAGCGTAAGCCTGGCTCCTCTCCTTCCTCTTCCCCGGCGGGTAAGAAAGCTTCGCTTTCTTCCTCAGCTCCTCCTTCTGGCTCTGTTGCTCCTTCCCCTCCCGTTTCAGTGCTTGCGCCCCCTGTTCCTACTATGGCGGTTTCTTTGGCCCCTGCTTCCCTTTCGGTTGCTGCTCTTGCTGGGGTGCGCTCCCCTCTTTCTACTCCCCCTCTTCCTGCTGCTGTCCTTGACTGCTCCTCTCCGTTGTCTCCTCCTCTTCCTCCTCCTCCGGACCCTGCCCGCCCACCTCTGATCTGTTCTCCCGTTTCCTTCCCTCCGTCTTTGCTCAGTTTACCCATGCCCCCTAACCCTGACTTTGCTGACCCTGATATTCTTTAACGTGCTCTGTTGCTCTTTCGCCTTTGTTTCTTCCTTGTTCTCTGTTGTTGTCCTTTCTCTTCTCCTCGATGTCTATTCTTCAATGGAACGTTCGAGGTTATTACGCAAATTTCCTCGAACTCCTACTTCTAATTTCGCGGTTTTCACCGCTTTCTGTCTGTCTCCAGGAGCCGATGCTTGGTGCTCGTCTTGGTCGTTTTCGTGGCTATTCCTTTCTCTCCCCCCCCCCAGCCTTTGCTGGGGCTCCTAATTCTTTTGCTCTCTTGATTCACGCTGATGTTCCCTTTGTCCTTTTACTTTTTCCTTCGCCTCTCCATTGTTCTGCTGCTCGTATCTTTGTGGGGAAATGGTACACAGTTTGTTCCATTTATCTCCCCCCGAGTGTCCCGCTCTCTCTTCCTGATTTGAAACACCTCCTAGACTCCTTGCCGGAGCCTGTGCTCCTGCTGGGTGACTTCAATTGTCGTCATTCTCTTTGGGGTGACGTTCTGACGAATACCCGGGGTCGCCTCCTTGAGCCGTTTCTCCTCTCTTCTTCCCTGTCTCTTCTGAATTCTGGTGAGCCCACTCATTTGGACTCTCGGACTCGCACCCTTTCTTGTCTTGATCTTTCTCTCTGCTCTTCTTCTCTTTACTTAGATTTCACGTGGCAGGTTCTTGATGACCTCCATGGAAGTGATCATTTCCCCATCCTTGTTTCCTTTTTCTCTTTTCGCCCTTCCCTCTCTTTCCCTAGGTGGCAGTTTGCTAAGGCAGACTGGACCCTATTTACCCTCAGTGCTGCTCTCTCTGACTTCTCCCTTCTGCCTCTCTCTCGCGCTCTCCTCCTTTTTCATGACACTGTCTTCAACGCTGCCCTCCGCTCTATTCCTCACTCTTCCTCTCGGGGTCCACGGAAGTGCGTTCCCTGGTGGAATGCGGACTGTGCTCGGGCTGTCCGCTGTAAGCGTGCAGCCTGGAAGAGGCACCGCCGTAGGCAGACGACCGATTCTTTTCTTTTCTTTCGGAAAGCGAGTGCGGTGGCCCGTAGGGCCATCCGTACGGCTAAACGTGAATGTTGGGCATCTTATGTCTCAACAATTACGTCCGAGACCCCTCTGGCCCAGATCTGGAAGAGTATCCGCAAGATAGCGGGCAAGTTCGTTCCCGATGTTTCACCGGTCCTTCACCTCCATGATACTCTTGTGGCGGACCCGTTGCAGGTCGCTTCCGAACTGGGTTCCCACTTTTCTTCTGTTAGCTCTGGTCTTCATCTTCCCCAATCTTTCCTTCTTCGTAAACCTGTCCTTGAGTCTCGTCCTTTAGATTTCTGCACTCATCTTCAGCTTCCCTATAATGATTCCTTCTCTCTCTCTGAACTTCGTTCTGCCCTGGCCCTCTGCGGTTCTACGGCGGCGGGCTCCGATGGTATTCATTATGAGATGCTTCGCCATCTCCCTCCGAGCACGTCTCAGTATTTACTGAGTCTGTATAATCGGATCTGGGAGTCGTCGTCAGTCCCTGAGGACTGGCTCGATGCCGTTGTCCTCCCTGTTCGCAAACCGGGGTCTCTGGGTACTTCCCCTAAGGACTTTCGCCCTATTGCTCTCACAAGTTGTGTCTGCAAACTCTTTGAACGTATGGTTAACGTTCGTCTGATGTGGTTCCTGGAACACCATCACCTCCTCTCCCCTTCTCAATTTGGTTTCCGCAAGTGCCGCAGCACGACAGATGTCCTGGTGAACTTGGAGGTCTATATTCGTACTGCTTTTGCTGCGAAGACCTCCGTTGTTGCCGTCCTTTTTGACCTAGAAAAGGCTTACGACACCACTTGGCGTTATCATATCCTATCTCAACTTCATTCTTTTGGCCTTCATGGTCATCTCCCTCTCTTTCTCCGCAGCTTCCTCTCTCGTCGTTCCTTTCGGGTGCGCCTTGGTACCGCTCTCTCTCCCTCTTTTCAGCAATACGAAGGTGTGCCCCAGGGTAGTGTTCTGAGCACTACTCTTTTTCTGGTTGCCCTCAATGGTCTTCTTTCCTCTCTTCCTTCTGGTGTCTTCTCCGCTCTCTATGTCGATGATCTTACCTTTTGTTGTCAGGGTGAAGATTCGCCTCTCCTTCAACGCCGGCTTCAACTTGCAATTGATGCCGTGTCGTCTTGGGCCACAGGTCATGGCTTCAAGTTCTCTACTTCTAAGACTTGTGCCATGACTTTTACGCGGAAACGGGTTGTTCTTCGTCCCTCTTTCTCACTTTATGGTCATCCCCTTGAATACAAAGATTCCGCGAAGCTTTTGGGGTTATTCCTTGACACTCGTTTGTCTTGGTCTCCCCATATCTCTTACCTCCGTGTTGAGTGCTCTAAGGCCCTTACCCTCCTTCGGGTCTTGTCCCATACTTCTTGGGGGGCAGATAGGCGCACTCTACTTGCTTTACATTCCTCTCTCGTCCTGTCTAAGCTCGATTATGGTTGCCCTGCTTACTCGTCTGCTTCTCCTTCTACTCTTCGCCGTCTTGATGCTTTACACCATACTGGGTTGCGCCTCAGTTCTGGTGCCTTTCGTTCGACTCCCATCCTTAGCTTGTATGTTGACACTGGCTTCCTGTCTCTCCAGGACCGCCGTGATCGCTACTGTCTTCGCTATCTTGCGCGGTCCTTGCAACATTCTTCCTCTCGCCTCTGTCGTGCTTTAACTTTTACCCCTCCTGCGGTTCCTGTTCCTCTTCACCACCTCCCTCTTTCTGTCCGGTTATCTCGCCTACAGGATTCTCTCTCTCCGTTCGTATTTTTGATGTTTCTCCTCGTGTTGTTCCTTCTTTGCCCCCGTGGAGGGTCCCTCTTCCGCGGTTTTGTACTTCCTTGACCCGTATCACTAAAGCTTTCACCCCTCCTACGGTTCTAAAACGCCTTTTCCTCGAGCACTTTTCTTCTCACTCCCGCTCCATTTCTGTCTTCACCGATGGGTCTAAGTCAGCGGACGGTGTTGGCTACTCTGTTGTTTTTCCTGATCGCACTTATATGTGTCGCTTGCCTCCGGAGACTAGCATCTTTACAGCGGAACTTTATGCTATTCTCTATGCTCTTCGTCTCCTGCTTTCTCGTTGTCAGTCTTCCTTTGTGGTTGTTGTTGACTCTCGTAGTGCCCTCATGGCTCTCGGGTCCTTTAATCCGGTTCATCCAGTAGTTGTCGAGATCCAGCATTGGCTGTTTCTCGTTCACAGTAAATTTAAATCGGTTGAGTTTTGTTGGGTTCCCAGCCATATTGGTGTGTCTTTAAATGAGCGTGCGGATGCTGCCGCTAAGGAAGCTGTCCGCTCTTGTCCCATCTCTCGTAAAGGCATTCCGTATTCCGACTTTTACCCAGTTATCCATTCCTCCGTCCTTACCCGTTGGCAGGCTTCTTGGTTGTCTGTTACTGGTAACAAGCTACGTACTCTTAAATGTTGTGTTTCCTCGTGGCCGTCCTTCTTCCACCGTAACCGGCGGTGGGAAACAGCTCTGGCGAGGTTGCGTATTGGCCATACTCGCTTAACCCATGGTCACTTGATGGAGCGCCGCCCTGCTCCTTATTGTCCTAGTTGCATTGTCCCTCTTACGGTCGTGCATGTCCTTCTTGAATGTCCTGACTTCCAGGACGAGCGTGTGTCTTGCTTTCCGACCACCCCTCGCGGTCACCTGTCCCTCGATAGAATTCTTGGTGACTCGGATACTTTTGATATCGTTCGCCTTATGCGTTTTTGTTCTCGTATTGGCATCCTTGGTGATATTTAGCGCCCTCTGATTATTTTGCGTATTTGATGGTGCTACATAGCCTTCCCGGTTTGGTGCCTTCTTTTGATAATTACTTACTTACTTACAGAAGAAAGTCGCGGTCTGCCTAAAAACAACACTAAATTAATTGCTTCGCACCTTCCTCAAAAAGATTACCTCGTTAGTCTGGACTTGTTACAGTTACTCATACGCATTGGATTAGAAAGTTCATGACATCTACGAATTCGAGCAGGAGAGCTACCTCAAAGACTTCATTGAAACCCATGTTCGTGAACGTGCCAGTACCAAATGCGCGATAAAAAAAAAGGTTTTCAAACTCCTATCAAACTCTATATATGGAAAGAGTCTCACAGATGTATCTAAATATGGGAACAAACACTATTTGGTCACAGATCGTAGACATTTCCTGAAACATGCTCGAAACCCGTTCTTCAAGCGGAGTCTTTTGTTAAGTAAGGATCGTGTGATATGTACTATCAAACAGAAGTCTCTCCTAGTCAACACTCCTACGTATCTGGGTTATCATATACTTCAAATTGCTAGGCGTCTCTATGAGTTCTGGTATGATGTTGTCAAACCCGTGTATGGCGATAAAGCGAGTCTGTTATAAACAGACACAGACTCTTTCATCATTAAACTGGACTGTCAGGATGTGTTTGAAAAGTTGAATAAGTCTCCTCTCTTCGACTGTATGGATTTTAGTAATTTTAATGTCACACATCCATCCTACTCTAAAGCGCGAGAAGGTGAACTAGGATTGCTCAATTCTGAAATAGGCTCTAAGATTATTAACCAGTTAATTGCTCTCAGACCTAAAACATATTCGTTCACCACGCATGATGGGGAGCACACTTGTAAGTGAAAGGGTGTGCCATACCACCTACAAGAGAAACTCTCACACGACTCGTTTCAGCACACTCTTGAAACAAACACTTCAATCAGGTTTGTGTCGAGATCTATACGTAACGTGCAAGGAAAGATTTGTACATGTCGCAGTACATGCAGAGGATTGTCACCATTTGACGATAAACACTACATTTTAAGCCCCACACAGTCCTTAGCGTATGGTCATCCTGATATTCCCAATAACAATGATGATGAGATAGATGTAGAAGTGGGAGAGGAAGAGATGGAAGAAGTGTTTATGGAGGAGGAAGAGGAAGTAGAGCAACCACAGAGACTCTACTCAATATTCTGCCTCTGGAGCAAACGCGATGCTACAGCTCAGAAACTATTCAACCCTCACTAAATTTTATGTTGTACAATTTAGTTAGTATTAAGATCGATGATCCATATGACTAGAACTATTTATACTAAATGAATAGGATGTTTAATATTATTGTTTGTGAACTGTAAGAACTATGATTAGTTTAAAAAAAAATTGTTGCTGTACATAAAAATATGTGAATAAACACCTGTAAATGACTATGTTTGTATAAATACCACCTCATTTCCTTAGTTTTTAGCAGTCTTAACGAAGCATTAATCATGGACAGTTCCTATGATATAATCCATGAGGAACATCTAGATATTTTCCGAGAACCATCTCGTGTTATTATTGCTGGTTATTCAAACAGCGGAAGATCCTACTTGTGCAGTAAACTTGTAAGGAAGTATCACCACAAGCTCTCCTCAATAATTATATGTGGAGGAGGTTACTCTGAATTACGATCAGATCCACAAATTAAAAGGAAGCTGATCGAGCATTCAACCATTATTGATCCTGTGAAAGAGCGAGTTGATAATGACTCACATATCTTAGTAATCTATGATGACCTTTTTACAGAGTCTGCGAATTCAAAACTCGTATCAGACGTGTTTTCTAGGGGCCGACATTTCATGGTTTCCGTCATATTGATTACTCAAAATATATTTTTTCCTGGTAAATATTCGAGGAATATTAGTTTAAATGCTTCTCATTTCATATTGGTTAAATCAAGAGACCTGTCACAAATTGAAACACTCGGACGTCAAATATTTAGGAAACAGGATTCAAAGAAATTTGTAGAGTTATATAAGAAAGTTATTAGCCAACCCTACGGCTATATGCTAGTAGATCTGGGCTCGAACACTCCCTCTACTATAACATTACGCGGTAATATTGTTCACGAACCGCCCTATGAGATAGTTTACCAATGGTGAGCAAGAAAGATGTACTGGAACGAGTATATAATGACCCATCATCTAGCGGTGGGCTTGGAGGGGTACAGAGGTTGTATAAGGCCGCCAAATTAATTAACTCTAGTATAACTCTAGCCGATATAAAGGACTATCTGAAAAGCTCTGACTCCTATACGTTGCATTATTTACAACCACATAAATTCCCTCGGCGTCGGGTGTTAACCCCTAAACCACGACTATTTCAAGCTATAGACTTGGCCGAGATGAGTTTATTGGACAAATATAATGACGGAGTGAAATATTTACTCGTATGTGTAGATATTTTCTCCAGGTACGCCCAAGTAGTACCCTTACGCAGCAAGGACGGGAAAAGTACCAGTAAAGCTCTGGCTTTAATTCTAGATTCACCTCATTCTCAGGGAGTGCGCAAAAATAATTCTGATTGAGCTGGCGAATTTTATAACGCCACTATGAAAAAAATGCTGGCAGCAAGGAAAGTACAGTTATATAGTGTATTTTCTCAGGAGACTAAAGCTTCAATCGCTGAGCGGTTCATACGTACTTTAAAAGGTAAACTTTACAAGTTTATGACGGCGCGCAACACTTTAAAATACATGCAGGCTCTACCAGATATTGTGAAAACATATAATTTAACCCCACACAGAGGATTGAAGGGGAAGACACCCACGGAGGTGCACGCTCTATCCTCGCCCAGCGAACACGCCAAACAATTTGATTTAATGTATAAAAGCCCGAGCAAATCAAAGAGAACTGTCATTCCTCGATTGAGTGTTGGTGATACAGTACGCATCACTCTATCTGATCGCATTTCAAAGTTTAAGAAAGGGTTTAAGCAGCAGAACACCCGAGAGATATTTACAGTTACACGTATTGATCGAAGACAACACATCCCTTTATACTTTCTAAAAGATCTGAATGGGGAAGAAATTGTTGGTGGCTTCTATAAACAAGAATTAACACCAACACATTTACCTCAAACCTTTAATATTGAAAAGGTAGTGGGGCAACGCAGAGTCTCTGGCAAACTTCAGTATAAAGTTAGGTACGCAGGTTATGATCGATCATTCGATCAATGGATTGATGCTGCTGCAATATTACATTTATAATGAAGAAGCCCTTAGTTTATAAATACAAGGAATTGATCCAACTATTATCAAAACTTCAGTATTCCTCGAGAAAACAGTTGATTGAAAAATTGAAGAAACCTCATATAAATTGTTTATCAGAAATTTTTAATAACTTTTTAAAAAAAATTGCCCGTGCCTGACAAGGTCGTTAAAAAGTTGAAAAAATATAAATTGCTTATTCGGTCACTAGCCTGTAAGAAACCTTCTGTGTCAACTAAGAAACGGATATTAACCAGCAAACGAGGAGGCAGTATTTTATCCATTATTTTACCGATTGCAGCTAGTTTAATTACAAGGTTGTTCAGTAAGTAAAGTAAAATGAAAGCCTTTTATCTCGTACCGCGTAAAATAGTGGACAACCGGAAAGCTGCACACAGCCCTGCTTACCCCACTGTGAAAGCGGTTGCTCGTCATCTTACTGTCAAACCTCCCCCTCCTCAGTAGCATACCAACCCTTCCATAAAACATTTAATAGATTTGAAGTTGAAAGTGCGAGATCATGAATATGCAAGATCCTTGCTAAACCATTATGATGCTACTGGAATCGTTCGTTGGGATCTGAATGGAAATGTATTGGCTCCAGTATCTGGCATACATATAATTAACGACATTATACATAAAATGACTGTGCTTAAATCTATTTTTTTACCGGATAAACTCCCCATTGCTCAACTGTTTTTCACACTAACATCTACATCACGAGATTTATTCCGTAATACTACAGCAAGCAGTCAAGTGTATGAGGCTCCATCTGTTAAGAGAAAGGCAACTGCAAAGATTGATCCTCACAGTAAAAGGAATGCTTCTTGGATCGTATATTAACAGGTGAGTGTATATAAATGTGTATGTAATGTGTAACTAGCTTTACTAGACAAAAAGCAGTCTAAGGAGACAGAGCGATGGACACTCACGTGATATACGCCACCAGCGTATCAGATACGCATTTATTACCCAATAACATCCCCGCATCTTTCCAAAATCGATTGTTTAACCAGCTAGAATTAGATTCCAGGAGGAGTTATGAAATGTGTCTACAAAAATTACTCCTCCCCACTTCACATTACGTTATTAAGCGTAATAATCCTGAGGCATATATACGTGTAGGGGGTTATGTATGAGAAAGTGGGTGAGGGGAAATACATGCATTCAAAGCATTTATTATCATCTGATGTTTTAGCTGGAACTATAAAAGAAATTAATACCACGATTAATACAGAAATAGAGGCCATATTTTCAAGTAATGCTAAACTGAGTTTTTTAGGAAAGTCATTAAAACAATTTTCAGCTAAATATGGAACGCATTTTATTAAATATGATTCTTCCTCCAATCGAAACAAGTTCACTACTGTGATTAGTGATGAGAATATTAGCTCTGCAACGGGACATAAAAACATCAGTAGAGTTACATTATCATTTGGAACCGCTTTTGGGAAAGTGTTGGGCATAGTTCCAGAAATAGAATATGACATATTCGCAAAACGTCAGTATGCCTCGAGTGTAGTTAACACATGCCTATTCCCGCCAATGCCTAGAGGAGGAGTTGATATTCTGTGTGTTTATTGCGATAGAATCTCTTCTACTAGATATGGAAACCAGTCTGTAAATATTTTGGATGTAATCTCCCTAAATGGAAGTGATAACAGCAACAATAAAAAACTATATGTGCGTCTTAACACTAACATGATAGACAGCGTCAGCATCACTATTAGGGATCAAGATGGTAACCCAATACATTTTGATGAACGTGGGTGCACCATAGCAGTCTTGCATGTACGCCCCGTTGCAGGAGGTATATAACACCAATGCTTTCCCGCCACTCCTCATTCATCTGAAACAAGCGGAGAAATGCGTGTCCACTTTATTCCCCCTCTGTTGAGGAATTATACATTCTGTTAACCCCTCCTAGAGGTGGTGGGACTGATGATATACGGATTTTCAACAGCAGTAGACGTTATACGCGAGGAGGAGGAATATTTTCCTTTTTAAGCGGGATAGCGCGTCGAGCAGCGCCCTTTATCATGAGGACTCTGGCCCCGGCTGCGCTTAGCTTGGGGCAGAACGTACTAGACGACATTAATAATGACAAACAAACTTTCAAACAATCTCTTAAGAAACGTGGAGTTGAAACATTGAAAGGAGTGGGGAAGCAAATGATAGGCGGAAGAGTGCAGAAAAAAAATAAACAAACAAAAAATTAGTAAACATCAAACGTTTTACTAAAGCGAAATATAATGATGTGTTGTCATAAGTTCTTCTCACTCGGTTGGTGTTGTCTAAAGCGCGAACATGGCCGGATATAACGCTCTTGGCCTCCAGGTGCCATTAGAACACTATACAGCTGCTGTTAGTGAAGCCTTTCCTAAAGTATTTTCCCCTCGATTGATAGAATCAACAATTGCAAGCAGACAAACGGTTTATGTATTACCTGTGAATTCTGGGGTCAATAATAAGTTTACAGACACCTATCTGGAATTCATCATCAAGGGAGTGAATGGTCAACTGGTGGATTTATCATCTATAGCTTTGGAGTTGTCTATTGATCTAACCGAAGAAGATGGAATAACGCCTTTAGTAGACGCTAAAAACGTTTCGTTGGTGAATGGATTATCGCAAACTCTATTCAAATCCGCTATTGTGTATTTAAACGAAACAGTAGTTGAAACCAGCTTATTATTCTCATTCTGGTCATACGTAAAGTTATTATCTACGATTTCTGGGTGTAAGGATAACCACTATGATAAACTGTCACAGTGGTGAGAAGCAACGGATGACTGATATGAAAACGAGTGGCGTGAATACTTGTTTTAAACTAATGCTGGATGCCACATCAGTTAGTGAATACGTTTTGGATAATGTGGACATCAGGGTGCGGCTCGAACTTCAACCTGATAAGTGGCTTATACTCAGCGATAATGAACACGCTAATTTTAAATACAATATCAAGTCTACACGACTATGGGTGGATCGGGTATTGCCATACCCTGAATGATTAGTAGCTGTTAATAAAGCCATGGTGCAGAACAACTCTCCTATTACGTATACTTTTAATAAAACTTTATACAAAACGTATATATTGGGCACAGGTCAGCGCTCGATAACAATGGACCAACCGTGGGGGACTGTTATACCAGAACATTTATATATGATCATCCTTGATATGGAGGCTGTGTCTGGTGCATATAATCGCAACCCGCTTTATTTGGAAAACTGCGAGCTTAGTAAAGTATTAATATCGCAGAATAGCACTAATATTGTCAATATTGGGTGTGACTTCCCTCATAACTGCGCCAAGTTGTATTACACTGCATTACAAGCCTTAGGCTTCGATAAAGACAATATATTATCTTATGACATATGTGAATGGTGGAACCATACTGGCCTTTAATTTACAACCTGAGGATATAGATGACACCATCCCGATTGAAAAAAGTGGTAATCTGCGGATCGCTTTGGAATTTAAACGCAGTGTGGCTAGAAATAAAGTCATTCTAGTTTACGGGTCTACAACAGGTGTGATCAGCATTAACGCGGATCGTCGCGTTATTTGCGATACGCGAGGATAAAATACTAATATGAATTGTTTGGAAATAAATGAGGCTATCAGAAGTAATTTAGGTGATAAGGTAGACTATCTAGGATGTTTCCTAGCTGATGACGTAAGGAAAATACTGACAAAAATACATAAAAAAAGACCTGTGGTGTTCATAATCAACACTCTAGAGTCTGGTTCTCGTAATAAAATGGGGCATTGGATAACATTCTATGTAAATAAGGATGAAGGTAGAAGCGAGATAGTTATACTAGACAGCTATGCCAATCCTGCAATAGGATCTTATTCAAGATATTCCGAAGAGTTTATGTCTTACTTCCAAGACTATACCCTATATATTATGAAGAAAAGGATTCAATCCCTGAATAGTTACTTCTGTGGGAATTACGCCGTTTATTTTGCATATCATTTTTCCAGACTAGGCTTAGAGGCGGCCTTGCTTCTCTTTGATGAAGCATTTAAATATGGTAAATTTCGCAAGAATGATGAAAAAGTGTTGAAATTCAATTATGCTCAGATGAAAATGCCTGTGTGTAAGCAAACATTTTGCTTAAACGGTACTGATGCTGAGTGTGAAACGCTGTGTGACGAAGTTGGCTAGGATGATAGTGCGGTGAGTAATACTTTATGTTAGGATTGAATGATGAATATAATTACATCTGTATTTATGTTTACAACATTGACAACAACAACAAAAAAAAAAACTTATAACCTTTTCCCCTTTCTACAGATTGACTGATTGACTAGCCTGCCGGGAAGGTTCGATGGAGTGGATGAATGACTCCCAATCTGTCTGTCTACTACCTAAACCCTTTCTACAGATTGGCTGGTTGACTAGCGTGGTGGGAAGGTTCGATGGACTGAATGAAAGCCTTTTCCCATCTGTCTGCTAGCTAAACCACCAAGAAGAAGTCTTATTATTATTATTATTATTATCGTTGTAAATCGCTTAAGTGTTTAATAAAAGAAATAAATTTATATCTTAGGTGTTTACTTTTCCCTCGTTTATTGCTCTTAAAAAAAAAAATGCTATTTGGGCAAAGAATGATGATGATGCTGTTGCCATGTTGGTCACGTTACGATACAGCTTACACATATTAACAGAAATAATACTAAAGGCTTTGCACAGAACAATGGTTGATGGTATGGGGAGAGGAGGGGATAAGGGGTGGGAGTGATTGATGGTTGGCAGGTGAGGGTCTGCTGGTAAGGACCCTGCTGGCGGGAGTATGAACCTCGCCCCTCCTTAACGAATCACAGTGGAGGGAGAGCCATGCTGGGGTGAACATCTCCAGACAACTCTGAAGACATCGAAAAACCATTAAAGCAAATGGACCACATCCGCAAGAGGCTGCTCTTACCCCCCTCAACACTTACGGCTTCCTGTAGGGGGAAGCTAATGGACGTCAATGTTATCCTCTCAGGTATGGGGGCTCCCCTCTCCCTACACAACATAACCTACATACTCCTCCTCTTCCTCCTCCTCCCTACATGACTGCATATCATCCACTTAGCTTCCAGCCCCTACCCAACATGACTCTCTCAAGCGATGCCTGGCCGGACGCCATGCGTCATAACATCCGGGGAAACCTTTGAGATGATGTACACATGCCCACATACTTATCCTCCCCTCTTACCTACATGACCCACAACATCCCTTACATTTTACCCCTGTGACCCACAACGTCCCCCACGACGCAACCCGTCCCATTCTACGGACTCCCACGCCACTTTTGACTATGACTGAGTTCAATCCCTGAGGTTCTCCTCGGGTTTGGGACGGTTCTAGGCGTACATTTCACTACTGATGTAGATCAGGTCTTTCTATGGGCTATAGAAAATAATATAGTGTTTAACGAAGATAAGTTCCAGCTCATGCGCTACGGAAAAAAATAAAATATAAAAACGGAAACCACGTACAAAACTCAGGCAAATCATAACATAGAACGAAAAGGCAATATAAAGGATCTGGGTGTACTCATGTCGGAAGATCTTACCTTTAAAGAACACAATAAAGTAGCCTTCACAACTGAAAGAAAAATTACAGGTTGGATAATAAGAACTTTTCACACTAGAGATGCTATACCGATGATGATACTTTTCAAAACGCTTGTTCTCTTTAGAGTGGAGTACTGCTGCACAATGACAGCCCCTTTCAAAGCTGGAGAAATTGCTGACCTGCAGAGCATGCAGAGATCCTTTACTGCTAGAATCCACTCAGTAAATCATCTAAACTATTGGGACCGACTAAAGAGCCTAAATCTGTACTCCCTTGAGCGCAGGCGGGAGAGATACATAATAATTTACACATGGAAAATATTAGAGGGGCTGGTCCCAAACCTGCACACAGAAATAACATCACATGAGACCAGAAGACATGGCAGGATGTGCAGAATACCTCCGTTGAAATGCAGAGGTGCAACAGGTACTCTGAGAGAGAACTCTATCAACATCAGAGGCCCGAGACTGTTCAACACACTTCCGCTACACATCAGGGGCATATCTGGCAATCCCCTAACAGTGTTCAAGAGAGAACTGGATAAGCACCTCCAAAGGATACTTGATCAACCAAGCTGTGATTCATACATCAGGCTACGAGCAGCCGCGTCCAACAGCCTGGTTGATCAGTCCAGCAACCAGGAGGCCTCGTTGACGACCGGGCCGCGGGGACGGTAAGCCCCGGAAGCACCTCAAGGTAACCTCAAGGTAAGGTTCACTCTGTCAGGATTACTATACAACGTGAGTCATTACACAAAACTTTGAGAACCATTACAGCAGTCTACCCCAAAAATAATCACACAACACTTTGAATACGATTAAGTCACCTTAATGTTTAACTCACCGAGGACTGCCTAAGTTGAATAGAGAAGGGGGGGGGATGTTCTCACGTTGACAGGCAGAGTTGACACTTTGCAGAGGTGCAAAGTCTGGCCGATCGCCTATCTCGGCTGCTATCATCTGCTCTGCTCTGCTGTGCTGTCTCTCTCCTATTGCTCCCGAAAGTACAGTTCCCTGGGTATTTATTGGAAATCTAGTAGCAAACTCCCCCTACTTGTTTGAAGGACACCCCCGGCTAGCTGCCTGCAATTATGAGCTTAGCAGAAACAAGGTCAAAGTAACACGACCTGACCTTGGTCACTTGGTGGTCATTAACACTCTAGAGGTGTGACTTTAAGGCCGACAGAACGACGCCTCTTAAAATCTTCTCTGTGACTCATGTATTTATATGTATATATTAAATACAAAACACATTTACGGTGTTGCATCTCCCCTTCTCCCCGAAATAAAGTTTTTGCAACACTGCTAAAGCAAGTAAGCTGTGTACGACAACTTTATCAACATAAAAATACATCCTAGCTAAACAATTATTCACCTTCCTACTCTAAAAATGAAATATGTAGCAGACGTCCGGAATCTCTGGCTGGTGACATCACTCCTTTGTCCGATAGATAATCTTGTGACACGTTTCCTCAACACAACTGCCTTCGTCGGTTCTCCGTTGTTAGCGTACAACAACGCCGCGGCCAACCAGGAAGCTGTTCTTGCACTGTGCACAGGACTGTGGAATTCGGTTGTCCCAGCTGATCTGTAATTGGCCCTACATCAGTTACCATGAGAGACGTATATTGGGGTTCTTCATAGCTATAGGGACTACAAGTTTCGAAACCTCCATATAGTTGGCACCGTAGAAATCCCATCCTACTTTTGGCTCTCCCTGTTGCTCCAGCACACCTCCTTCAGAGAGCCACTTCTGACAGCCACATCAAGTCCTCACGACGCAGGAAGAATCAATCACCAGAGCGACAAGCTAGCCGGAGCAGTGGCCAGTTAAGGCAAATGATCCTGTCTTGCAAATACGCTCCATGCAATGATGCTGACACCAGCAAGGGACACTAGGTATCGTGTCTTAGCTTGGTCTTATCATCTCCTACTCCTCTTTCTTCTTTCTCCCATGGGTCTTTGACAAACGACCTGGGGTCCACTGGGGTCCGTCCATCCTGGGGTCCACCCTAGGTAGACCAATATTGGTGGGACAAACTGGAGTCGTTGTTGCATCTCTTCCATCTTTACTGGGTCGTCTGCAGAACGACCTGGGGGTCCACTGGGGTCTGTCCGTCCTGGGGTCCATCCTGGGTAGACCAATGTTGACCAACCAAGACGGCTGCATCTTGGGGGTCTCCCAGGGTGGTGGTGGTGATGGAGCCATGTCAGCCAGGTAGAGGGCCGTCGTCGCGGTGGTGGTGAGGAGCTCCCATGAGTTTGGTACAAGGCAGCCGCCTCCCTCTTCTGTATGTGCGCGTCTCTCCTCTGGCTCCAACCTGGGAGGGATCATAATGGCAACAATATCCGTGTTCCAACATGTTGTGTGACCCCTACAATTTGTATAGGGTTCACCCAGTCCAGTCTTAAAGCTCTCCTGGCAACAACTCACAATTTTATTAACTAATACTGGAACTAACTTGGTGGAGCATGAAACAGTACCAGAATAAAGTTGGGACGAGAGAATAAGGTCTTCACTACTTGTCACCTAAAACAATCTTCACAATAAAATATTGATGCCCCTCGAGACATAAAACACTAGCCTGACCTAACTATACCGATCTTAATCTAAATTACTTAACTAGCCATTACTCCCACACTTAACCTACAGCCACGTACGTCACCCAGAATTGCGTTCCTCGCTTCTCCGCGGGTCAACAACTCAAAACTTGCCACCTCTGTAACCAGACTATCTAACGTCAAGCGTCCACAATGTGAAGTCTACTGACATACTAAGCCTCCCCTAGCATGCTGTACAATACCAGTACACCTCGGGATATTGCGCTCAAATGGAGTAAATCATCGATCGCAATAACCTGAGCAGAACCACCACTTAAAAACTACTTAAGAAGTACACCACACCTGTTACTTCACAACTGACCTGGAAACCAGAGGAGGCTGGGTGTCCCCCTGGGACATGCGGGTCACCTGGCACACTCAGCTGACCTACACTACCGCCAACCGCTAAGTTACCAGATCGCCAAAATTTTCCCTAACATAAATCTCATTACACACTGAAGTTCTGATGAACTTTCTATGAACTTCAAAAAACTACCAGTCACTAGAACACATCGCCAGGGAATCACTATCTCCTAACCCGAAAAAAACTCGCTAAATCGCGAGTATTAAGCATCTGTCAAGATCTCCCTGATAGCGCCTGAGCAGCAAAAGGACACGTGGGACTGAATAATGTTAAACTAACACCATCTTCATTAAACATTGTTCAACACCGCCGCCATCAATGTAACGGGAGGTGGAGGAAATAGCTCTCTGTAGTCCATTATCCCGCCCCTTGTGTTAACTATTCTAGAGTTTCCCCAGAGTCCCTACTGTAACCTCTCTTACTCAACACCTTGTAACCTAGGCATTTGATTACCACAGAGTCACGACCCCAAGGCGTTGTAACATGATCAGCTACCCGCCACTCTAGGGAACTCTAGAACATTTTACTGCCTCGAACGTATAAAAGAAGCGAAAGGAAAGAAATGAATAATGAAGTAATTAGTGAGGGTTTGGGGTGAGGAAGGTAAGAGAGGAGGGAGGATGAGGTGGGAGTGAGGAGTGTCGTCAGGTGAGAGGGAAAGTGGGAGAGAGGCGGAGGAAAAGGAGAGGGAGTAGGGAGTGGTAGAGGTAGAAGGGTAGAAAAGTAGAAGTAGAAAGTGCTGCCACTATCCATTCTAGTCAGTACATACAAGACAAGGAATGGAACTAGTCTGTATCAGAAAGTTCTCAAAGATGTTATCAAAAGGTCATTATTAGTAAGCTTCATCTGTATCATAATCTTGTTTCTTGTACCAACTCTAACCAGGTATGGATATGTAATAAGTAAACTCAGAGACAGTGTCGCCTCAACTCACAAAGTTCTAGGGAACCAAATTAATGACAATGTAAACAATTAAGTTAACCAACATATATTTTAGCAATGATAAGTAGCATCATTCAAGCACTCGAACTGAAGGTTCACTCTGTCAGGATTACTAAACAACGTGAGTCATTACACAAAACTTTGTGAACCATTACAGCTGTCTACCCCCAAGATAATCAACACAACACTTTGAACACGACTAAGTCACCTTAATGTTCAACTCACCAAGGACTGCCTCGGTTCTAGGAAGTTGAATAGAGAAGAGGAGGGGATGGTCTCAAGTTGACAGGCAGAGTCACCCCCTGTCCGACCGACAGCCTATCTCGGCTGCTGTCTTCTGCCCTGCTCTCTTATTGCTCCCGAAAGTACAGTTTCCTGGGTATTTATTTATTTATTGGAAATCTTGTAGCAAATCCCCCCCCCCACACACACAAGTAGATAGCCCCACGCCATCTATCAGACCACACCTTAACTAGCGGCTTGTTTGAAGGACACCTCCGGCTAGCCGCCTGCAATTATGAGCTTAGCATAAACAAAGTCATCTTCACACGAACTGACCTTGGTCATTTTGTGGTCATTAACATTCTAGAGGTGTGACTTTCAGCCCGACAGAATAGAGCAACTCAAAATCTTGTCTGTGACTCATGTGTATCTATGTATATTAAATACAAAACACCTTTATGGTTGTACAGTAGAGCAGCCTATTGACATAGCTCAAGTGCATGGAGGAATTGTGTAAAATCCTGGATCCAAGTATGTTCTGTAGAACTCCTGGTTTCAATTCTTTTGACCATGTAGTAGCTCATTCGATTAAGGCAGCATCTGGGATTCTCTTGGACGTAGGTTTGAATCCTAGTCACGGCACATTGGATTTGCTCATTTGATGCATCACGCTATTGTGATTTCTGTGTGTAATGTAGTAAGGGCGAAGAGGTAGAACGGCCTATTGACATAGCTTGAGTGCATGGGGAAATTGTGTAAAACCCTGGTTTGTGTCTCGGAGAGGCTGCAGGATCCAAGTAAGTTCAGTAGAACTTCTGGTTTCAGTTCTTTTGACCATGTCGTAGCTCAGTCGATTAAGACAGCATCTGGTATGCTCTTGGATGTTGGTTCGAATACTTGTCATGACTCTTGTTGATTTTTTCACTGATTAATACACTGTCATCACTCAACCCTCTCCCTATCTCTCCCATTCTCTCTCAACCCTCTCCCTCTTGCTCCATCGCTCACTTTCGCCCTCCCACGCTCTCTCCCTCTCACCTCTCTCGATCTCTCTCTCACTCACCCTCTTTCTCTCTCTCTCACCTTCTTTATTACCCCTTCTCTCTGTTCCACCCCCTTTCACACACTCTCTCTCTCTCTGTTTCCCTCTGTTTCTCTCTCTCTCTCTCTGTTTCTCTCTGTCTCTCTCTCTCTCTCTCTCTCTCTCTCTCTCTCTCTCTCTCTCTCTCTCTCTCTCTCTCTCTCTCTCTCTCTCTCTCTCTCTCTTTCTCTCTCTCTCTCTCTTTCACGACACGACATAGTAGGATCAGGGACAAACATAGCAGCGAGAGGTAACAAGGGAACAGAGAAAAGTCAATGTTAAAAAATGAAGGAAGTGTTCTCCAAAGTTTTGGAGGAAATCAGGAGGGAGATGTAGGAAATGAATAATAAAAAAGCAACCTGCAAAGCGAGCTGACAGCCGCAAAGGAGGAGATTAAAATCCTCAAAGAGGTAAATATGAAGGCTGAGGCTCAGATAATCATCCAAAGAGAGGATGGAAGTGGTACATTAGAAGGGAATGCCATTGTGCAAGCAACATTTGCAAAAATGCTAAAAACGAACTTGGAAGCAATGTTCATAGTGAGGGAGGTAGCCATGAAAGCATCCACCTCACAGGAAGCAGCAAGATCCACTAGTCAGCTGCTGGAAAGAAAAAGATCTATGGTAGCTGTGGGTATTAAGAAGCAGGAAGGCTCCAACAGGACATAATGGGATGATATGGACACAGCGAGAGTAAATGAAATACTAAAGGGGCGAGAGATGGAAGAGGCAGAACATAGCAATGAGAAGGTTTTCAGATTGGGCTGGAACAAAAAGGACAGAGACCGTGTCTTAAAGATAATGTTTGCAAATGAGCCTGCAAAGGAGAAGATTCTAACAAGGAAGAGCCACCTGCAATATATGGGAAAATTCAAATAAGTATTCCTCCAGAGGGACATGACAAGAGAAGAGAGGGCCATGGTGGCAGAAGCAAGGAAGAAGTGCTGGGCAAGAGGAGAATACCAGGAAATCACAACCCCCGACATAACATCCCCAGAGGTGAGGGGGAGGGGGGGGGAGACACCCACAACCAGCAAACCAGTAACACCAGAGGGAAGAGCAACTCCACCACCTTCCTCTGCATAGAAATCACCTACCCAGAACCCTCCATGCTCCCACTCAGCTCAGCAACCTAATCCCCCTACCCCCCTCAACCCATTTCCTCCCTGCTACCCCTCTCCTACTCCCACCATGTCCCCCCCCCCTTCCCCCTTTCCCTCCCTGTCTTCCCTCCCCCTTCGTCACATACCCTCCCTGTCCCTGCTTTACTATATCCCCCACTTCTCACTCCAGTATCCTCTGAGACCCTGTTATCCACCTCACAAATCCTCACACCCATGGAACAGCTCTCTCTATCAGCTGAACACTCGCCAAGAAGGGGACATGAGAAGGGACAGAAGAGAATCTCATGGTAATATACACTAACATAGATGGGATTACATATATAATAAATGAACTTGGAGAATGGGTACTAGAAGAAAACCTAGACATATTAGCACTCACAGAAACGAAACTGACGGAAAACATAACATATGCAGTGTTTCCACAGGACTACTATGTTCTGAGGAAAGAGAGAGAAGGAGGAGGAGGTGGTGGTGTATCTCTTCTGGTAAGAAAAGGCTGGGATTTTGAGGAGATGGTTATTCAGGGCTGTGAAGAGTTCAGTGACTACATAAGAGGTACCATACCAACTGGAGAACAAAAAATTATAGTCGTAGTCATATATAATCCAACACCAAATGACAGAAGGCCCATACAGGAATATGATAGAAACAACATGGTCACCATTAGCATAATAGAGAGAGCAGCTTCTGTTGCTAGCAGGAATGGATCTGGACTACTAATCATAAGAGACTTCAACTACGGGAAGATAGATTGGGAGAACAGAGACCTACATGGGGGACCAGATACACGGAGAACTAAGCAGCTGGACGTGGCAACAAGAAACTTTCTAAGCCAACACATCAAGCAACCAACAAGAATGAGAGGGGAAAGATGAACCAGCTATGCTCGATTTGATATTTACCCTAAATGAGTGGGATATAAGGGAAGTTAAGTTGGAAGCACCCTTGGGAATGAGTGGTCACGGTGTATTGATCTTTGAGTTTCTGGTAGAGCTAGGATTTATCTCCCCCAAAAATGATCTAGGAAACAAAATGTTGGCATACCGCAAGGGGAATTATGATGAGATAGGAAGTTTCCTAAGGGAAATACCATGGGACACAGACCTCAGAGCTAAGTATGTACAAGATATGATGGACTATGTCACCCAAAAGTGTCAAAAGGCAGTAAACAGGTTTATCCCGGCCCAAAAAGAAAAATCCGAGAAGCAAAACTAGAATCCATGGTTTATTAGGGCACATATGGGAAGCAAAGGAACTGAACAAAAGGGCGAGGTGGAATTTCCAAAATAACAGAACACCAGAATGCAGAGAGAGATTCCAGAGAACCAGGAATGAGTATGATAGTGAGAAAAGAGAAGCAGAGAAAAATAATAAAAATTATATAGCAAACAAAGCCAAGACCGAACCAAAGCTACTCCACAGTCACATCAGGAGGAAAACAACAATGAAAGAATAGGTAATGAAACTTAGTACAAGCGATGACAGGTATACAGAGAAAGACAAAGAAGTATGTGAAGAATTCAACAAGAGGTTCCAGGAGGTCTTCACAATAGAACAAGGTGAGGTCACTGCACTAAGAGAGAGTAAACCAGGCGGCCTTGGAAGGGTTCGAAATTACGAGAGATAAGGTCAAGAGAGACACATGTTGGATCTGGATATGAGAAAGTGCTGTTGGTCCAGACAGAATCTCACCATAGGTATTGAAAGAGTGTGCAGAGACACTTTGCTTGCCACTCTTCATAGTGTATAGAAGGTCACTGGAGATGGGAGACCTACCAGAAATATTAAAGACATTGGGTAATATGGTCCCAATATACAAAAAGGGTGACAGACAAGAGGAACACTACAGGCCAGTGTCCTTAACTTGTATACCATGCAAGGTGATGAAGAAGATCGTGAAAAAAACCTAGTAACGCATTAAGAGAGAAGGAACTTTCCATCGTTAACCCATTGTTAACATGGGTTCAGGGAGGGTAAATCTTGCCTTACCTGACTTAATAAAATTCTACGACCAGGTGACAAAGATTGAGGAAGAAAGAGAAGCATTTTTTGGACAGTCGAAAAGCCTTTGACACAGTACTCCAAAAGAGGCTGTTACATAAGCTGGAGAGACAGGCAGGAGTAACTGGTAAGGTGCTCCAGTGGATAAGGGAGTTCCTAATCAATAGGAAGTAGAGAGTTATAGTGAGGAGTGAGACCTTAGATTGGCGTGGTCACCAATGGAGTCCCACAGAGCTCTGTACTCGGACCTTTCCTGTTTCTGATATACGTAAATGATCTTTCTGATGTAAAGGTTCATTCCTCTCAATGTTTACAGACGATGCCAAAGTTATGAGAAGGATTGAGATAGAACAGGGCTGCTTGAGGCCTCAAGAGGACCTGGACAAACTGAAGGAATGGTCGAGTAAATGGTTATTAGAGTTTAACCCAAGCAAATGTAATGAAATGAAGAGTACATTTTTACATAGTAGGGTGTTGCAGGAGGCCAGATACAAGGTATCATTTTGAAGATAAAATTCTTCAAGAGTCAGAGACACAGAGAGAGTGAGAAAGACTTAGGGGTTGATTTCACACCAGCCTTGTTCCTAGAAGCTATCTAGAGGATAACATCAGCCGCATATTCCAGGTTGGCCAATATAAGAACGGCCTTTAGAAACATGTGAAAGGAATCATTCTGAACTTTGTATTCCACATATGTCAGACCAACCCTGGAGTATGCAGCTCCAGCATGGACAAACTAAACTGGAAAAGTTTCAAAAGTTTGCCACCAGACTAGTACCCAAAATGAGAGGTATGAACTACTTGGAGAGACTACAGGAATTAAACCTCACGTCGCTGGAAGACAGAAAAGGTAGGGGGAACATGATCACCACATACAAGATTTCCAAAGGAATTGGTAGGGCCGATAAAGACAGGCTTTTTAATACAAAGGGCACACGCACTAGGGGACATAGGTGGAAACTGAATACCCAAATAAGTGAGAAAGAACTTTTTCAGTGTCAGAGTAGTTAACAAAAGGAACTCATTAGGCAGTGATGTGGTGGAGACTGACTCCATACACAGTTTCAAATGTCGAAATGATAGAGCCCAATAGGCTCAGGAACCTTACACTAGTTGATTGACAGTTGAGAGGCGGAACCAAAGAGCCCGAGCTCAATCCCCGCAAGCACAACTAGGTAAGTACAACTAGGTAAGTACACGCATTCATCAAGGGGTTCGGGCCGAAAAAGCAGTGATCAACCCCCGTAAGTACAACTAGGGAAATAGAAATTGGTGAATACACACACACACACACACTCACGTCCCTCCGGTGGCCTGATAGCTGAGTGGACAACGCTATGGACTCGTAATCATAGAGTCCGGTATCGATCCCCTGTGATGGCAGAAACAAAATGGGCAGAGTTTCGTTCACCCTGATGCACTTTTTCATGTTCATGCAGTTGTATTGAAAAACTAAACAGATATGTTCTGGGTTACATAAATAACATAAAATATCTATATTAACTGTGGTGAATATTTTAGACAAAATCGTTATATAAAGATAAGTCATAAGTCATTGGCTGACTCAATAAACAAGGTTAGTTTGGTCAGCACGAGGCTAAAGCCCTAAGCCAGTATACTAGAATGGTAATTGAAAGAAACTTAATGATATGGCACTGACATTGGATGGAGAGAAGGGATCGTGCCCAACCACTTCGACTGTCTGAGGTCGAAGAAACACCTGTGAGAAGCGAGGCCTCTGTGCTATCGACGAGCCCAAGTTGTTGGACTGAAGAATCCAAGTATCTTTCATAAACCTTTTTCTTAATATGTAAGGGAACAAAAATGTTCTCATCTTTTAAGACTTTTTGAATATCAGAACATCGTCTGGTGAGGAGCGGAGCGCCGGGGATCGAACTCGGACCTGTAAGAAGCGAGGCCTCTGCGGTATCAAAGAGTCGGAGTAAACCTAAGAATCTGGTGGAAAAAATAACTTTTCTATGTTGCGAGTCAAAGACCTTGGCAGCCTTCAACATTTCCTCTGTTTGATAGCGTCGTTTGGTGAAGGCGGCCCGGTCTCCGCGGAATATCCAGCGGCCCACATCTTGTCTATCTTCCCAGCCCTCGTTAGGCCAGTCATAAGATCTGTCCTCGGTCACCTGACCCCGACGGGTCTTCTTCTTGTGTTTACTGTGACCTTTGCCCCCAGACACTTCTAACTTCCCGCAGGTAAAGCATGCAAGGAAGGGGCGGAAGAAGCCTTGTAACTTACTCATACTTATCTTGGTGCAGTAAGTCAATAAACGAGAAGGGAACACGACACAACACAACACTAACAGTTGACCACAACACTGCCAGCATACTTATATATATATAACTCAGATGCTCTAATTATAGTTAGTTTGGAATTGTCCTCTAGCTAGGGCTTTGAGCTGATTAGAGACGTGAAGCAGTTAATGATGCTCTGTGTCTTGTGTCCCTGTTGTCCCTGAGTCATGAGACAGTGACGAGTAGAGGTTAATGATGCTCTGTGTCTTGTGTCCCTGTTGTCCCTGAGTCATGAGACAGTGACGTGTAGAGGTTAATGATGCTCTGTGTCTTGTGTCCCTGTTGTCCCTGAGTCATGAGACAGTGACGTGTAGAGGTTAATGATGCTCTGTGTCTTGTGTCCCTGTTGTCCCTGAGTCATGAGACAGTGACGTGTAGAGGTTAATGATGCTCTGTGTCTTGTGTCCCTGTTGTCCCTGAGTCATGAGACAGTGACGTGTAGAGGATAGTGATGCTCTGTGTCTTGTGTCCCTGTTGTCCCTGAGTCATGAGACAGTGACGAGTAGAGGATAGTGATGCTCTGTCTCCTGTGTCACTGTTGTCCCTGAGTCATGAGACAGTGACGTGTAGAGGTTAGTGATGCTCTGTGTCTTGTGTCACTGTTGTCCCTGAGTCATGAGACAGTGACGAGTAGAGGATAGTGATGCTCTGTCTCCTGTGTCACTGTTGTCCCTGAGTCATGAGACAGTGACGTGTAGAGGTTAGTGATGCTCTGTCTCCTGTGTCACTGTTGTCCCTGAGTCAAGAGACAGTGACGTGTAGAGGTTAGTGATGCTCTGTGTCTTGTGTCACTGTTGTCCCTGAGTCATGAGACAGTGACGAGTAGAGGATAGTGATGCTCTGTCTCCTGTGTCACTGTTGTCCCTGAGTCATGAGACAGTGACGAGTACCGGTTATGGTCGACAGTGTTGTATAGAATGTGGTGACGTTGTTGCGGCGATGGTCGAAAGTTTTATATAATGTGTTTAGTGACGTTGTTGTGGTGATGGTCGACAGTCGTGTATAGTGTAGTTACTTTGCTATGGTGATGGTCAGCAGTCTTGTATAGTGTGTATTGACGTTGTTGTGTTGATCTCCAGTCTTGTATAGTGTTGTGACCTTCTTGTGGTGATGATCGACAATCCTTTATAGTATGTAGTGACGTTGATGTGGTGATTGTCGACAGTTTTGTATAGTATAGTTACGTTGTTGTGGTGATGGTGGACAGTCTTATATAGCGTGTGGAGACGTTGTTCTGGTGATGGTCGACAGTCTTGTATAGTGTGGTGACGTTGTTGTGGTGATAGTCGACAGTCTTGTATAGTGTGTGGTGACGTTGTTGTGGTGATAGTCGACAGTCGTAAATTTTGTAGTGACGTTGTTGTGGTGATTTTCGACAGTTTTGTATAGTGAAGTGACGTTTTGTGATGATGTTCGACAGTCTCGTATTGTATTGTGACTTTGTTGTTGTAATGGTTGGTAGTCTTGAATAGTGAAGTGACGTTGTTGTGGTGATGGTCGACTGTCCTGTATAGTGAAGGGACGTTTTGTGATGATGGTCGACAGTCATGTATATTGTAGTGACCTTGTTGTGGTGATGGTCGACATTCGTGTATAGTGTAGTTTCTTTGCTGTGGTGATGGTCAGCAGTCTTGTGTAGTGTAGTGACGTTCTTGTGGTGAAAACCGAAAGACTTGTAAAGTGTAGTGACGTTGTTGTGTTGATGGTCGAAAGTCTTGTTTAGTTTGTGGTGACGTTGTTGTGTTGATCTACTGTGTTGTATAGTGTTGGGACCTTGTTGTGGTGATGATTGACAGTCCTTTATAGTGTGTAGTAACGTTGATGTGGTGATTGTCGACAGTTTTGTATAGTATAGTGACTTTGTTGTGGTGATGGTCGACAGTCTTGTATAGTGTGGTAACGTTGTTGTGGTGATGATCGACAGTCTTGTATAGTGTGGTAACGTTGTTGTGGTGATAGTCGACTGTCCTATATAGTGTCTGGTGAAGTTGTTGTTATGATATCCGAATTTCTTATATTGTGTGTGTGGTGACTTTGTTGTGGTGATGGTCAACAGACAGTCTTTCATAGTGTAGTGACGTTGTTGTGGAGATGATCGACAGTTTTGTGCAGTGTGTGGTGACGTTGTTGTGGTGATGGTCGACAGTCTTTTATAGTATAGTGAAGTTGTTTTGGTGATTATCGACAGTTGTGTATAGTGTGTGGTAACGTTGATGTTGTGATGGGCGACAGTCATATATAGTGAATGGTGACATTGTTGTGGTTATGGTCGACAGTCTTGTATAAGGTGTTGTGACTTTGTTGTCGTGATGGTCGACAGTTTTCTACAGTTTGTAGTGACGTTGTTCAGGTGATGGTCGACAGTCTTGTGTAGTG
The DNA here is from genome assembly GCF_040958095.1 of Procambarus clarkii. Taxonomy (NCBI): domain Eukaryota; kingdom Metazoa; phylum Arthropoda; class Malacostraca; order Decapoda; family Cambaridae; genus Procambarus; species Procambarus clarkii. The sequence goes on along the minus strand of NC_091184.1, from coordinate 17,344,409 downwards.
TGGTGACGTTGTTGTGGTGATAGTCGACAGTCTTGTGTAGTGTGGTGACCTTGTTGTGGCGATGGTCAACAGTCTTGTATAGTGTAGTGACGTTGTTGTGGTGATGGTCGACAGTCTTGAATAGTGTATTGACTTTGTTTGGTGATAGTTGACAGTCTTGTATAGTGTAGCGATGTTCTTGTGTTGAAAGTCGAAAGTCATGAAAAGTGTAGTGACGTTGTTGTGGTGTGTTACGGTTTTGACACCATCGTCGGAGTGTGGAGTGGCAATTTAAGCGACACCTATGAGTCTGCACTCCAACTCCCCTAGTATTGGGCGCTATGTAGACAATGCCAACTGTTGGTGGTGACCTGGTATCAGCGAATAACTCGGGTTTCCTGCCTCAATCAGAAGGAGAGGTCGATGTTGATGACCTCTGGTGGGTGGAGTATCAAGATCAGCACCATCTAGGTTGTGGCTACAAGGCATAATATCAATTTCCCGGTGAATGAGTGTTAGCCCATGATTATCCAGTGTACTGTCCATCTGGCTAATGGCGTGTTTATGTCCAGAGAAGTGACATATGGAGGCAATTGAGCTGAGGAGGCAGTTCACCTTGGGCAGTCCACGAACTTTTAGCTTGGTCTTGCGAGAAGACTAAGTAGCCTCATTCGATCTGAGCAGTGTGTGATAGCTGCTGTGTTATACAGTGTTTCTGAAGCTCGACGTACCCGGGATTGTCTTGTAAGAGTTAATGAAAACAGTGATGTATCTATTGTGAAGTGCTGCTAGCAAGCTGCTAGAGGCTTCAGTCAGGGTAATAACTACCCTTGTTTGCATTAGTTTGGGACCCCTGTCAGCGTGTTGCTGAAGCCCTCTGCGAGTGAGTACCTGGAGAGTGAAGGTTAGGTGTATTCTATTAGGATGTTGTTGTTGGTCGTCCTGCCTTATGGACAACCCAACCCAAAACTCGAAGAGTGCATATTTTGACAAGGAGATCACCCTGGGCCCTTCTGGCACTTGGAGAGGAGTTCAATGTCACACGTTTAAGAGGTTGCGGCTCCAATACTGACCTCGTTGTCACGTGCACACACCCACTCAAGCCGCCGTAACTCCCCACTCTCTCCTTATTTGCTATGATCTCCTCAATTCGCTTTTCTGAAATATTACTCTGTACTACACTGTCCACAGCTATGGGTCTTGGTTCTGGCTCTCTCTCTCTTTTTTTACTTTCTGGGAAGCTTCACTAGGACAAGGGCAAATAGCTGTTAACTGCTCAGATTTAATAAAAAACAGAACATATACAAAGCATTCACATATAATACAAATGACTCTAAACTTCTACACTTTATGATATTATAACCTGGTTGCAGATCAAATCCATCAGGACTCTGACAATCACTTATACCAAGTGGTCGCCCAACTTCTGGCTCGCCACTTACACTATCCACCTCACGAAGTGGATAAATCTTACAAGATAAATACGGCACTATCAGCCCTAGAACATATATATATATCTGCAGGTAATTCAGCCCACAGTTGTAACTCTATAATCTTCAGCATAAGTAAGTGAAAACCAATCACCCTATCAGTCCTAGAATATGAATATATATATATATATATATATATATATATATATATATATATATATATATATATATATATATATATATATATATATATATTGTGACGGTGTTCCCCCCCCCCCTTATATTTCTCCCACGCAAGCTGTAAGAGTCATATTCCACTTTTCCCGAACGTTCTCTACGTTCCGGGGAACAATTTGACATGTGTGGGAGCGTGGAGTGTTCTCGCGTTGCCGAGAAATTCGCGAAAGAAGAGTATTTTGGCCTGTAGTTTAGGCCCTTTAGGACGCCAATATGGCGCCGGCCCCTCCGTTTTGCCGCCAAAACGGTATGACGTCAGTGGCACCAGATTGGTCAAGAACAGTGACGTGGCACAGGGAACCAATGAGAAACGCCCTGGCAAGTATGATGTCACAAGAGCAAGGGAGTCCGGACATCGCGCCCCGGTGGTGCCAGCAGTTTGACACGACACGTCGAGGTCAGACGTGCGAGAGAGGATCCTGTCAGTTTGACAGTTTACCTCACTCCGGTGGATTTTACGCGTCACCCAGTAGTCTGCAAGCACCCTGTGAGGTCTTCCTTCATTCCATGTGTTGGACCGAAGAAGGAATCGACGAGAATTGAGCAGCAAGTGTTCCAGTGACAGGCGCTTTGCAAGAGGTGAAGTCTGTGCAGTGACGTATGGGACGTCTGAGCAGTTCACCCATTTAGTGACGACGTAGCAACTGGGCCAATCCACCGAGTCAGGAGAAGAACGAAGCTAATTGGGAATCAGAACGACTGCAGCCGAAACAAAGGACTGCAGGCGTAGTTGTGAGAAGTCGACGGCCAGGAGACCGACTCCAACCCTTCAGGAAGTTATGGAGGAGCACGGGCCTGCAGAGGATAGAGCATGGTGAAGACGCGTTTTTTGAGGTGTTGAAGAGGTTCCTGGAGAGAGCATCAGAGTGTGTGTGGGGTCGTTCCCTACAACGAGTCGAGAGCCGGGACCAGGAGCTTCAATCCAACTCTCAACAGAGGGCGAGTCCACATCAGTGAGGTGGAAGTAGGTTATCTAGTTTTCCCTCTCATTCCCCTTTAGTCAGCTATTTTAGCCAGAGTATCTTCTATGTCGTTAGTAGGGCTCACCAATGTCTATGTCATAGTAAGGCACAGTTGTGCAGAGTGAGGCTGTAGAGAGCTCTCACAGAATATATGTGTGGTGTGTGAGTGCACCGATGATTTATTGAAGAGTTTGCTGTGTCAAGGACATTTATGCTCATGTGACATTAATAGTATAAGTTTGTGTCGAAGAATATATATATATAAATGTACCATTTATTAGTATAAGGCTGTGTGCCCCGAATTGACTCATTATTGCTAATATTGATGAAGTGATCTATATATATGCTCTAGCATATATATAGATCATATATATAGATAGAATATGTCTGAATAACATATTCAGGTGTACAGTGATTTGCTGTGTCATTGCCATTGAAGTGACTTATGATGCTTAAGGGCAGTACAGTGACTTATTGCCTTTACTACCATTACTGTGATATATGGTGTTCAATGCCTTTACTGTGAGCTACTGTGTTAATCGCCATTGAAATGAGTTATTGAGCATTAAGGCCAGTGCAGCGATCATTGCGTTTACTGCCATTATAGCAAGTTATTGTGTTGATTGCCAGTTTTGTGTTTACTGTGAATTTAAAGAAATAGGCGCTTAATGCCAGAACAACAAGTACAGAGAGAGATCATACAGCGAGGGGGCGTGGCGGCTGTGAATGACAGGAGGGGGAGTGTTGCCGTCTGGTTGCGCTCCCGTTTATGAAAAGGGAGTATTCTGCTGTCATGTATTTCTTCGCCTTGTTGTTGATATAGAGAGATAATACTTTAATATTTTAAGTAAAATACAAAACTACCTTCGCGTTTGCATTATCCCTCCATTGCTTGTTGCTACAGAGTCCATACAAAGAGTGAGAGTGATAGAGATACATACCTGCCTTATACCAGATTTATTTAGTGTGCTTTCTGCCACTACTACCACAATCTCACAATACCACTGACGTGTTACTGGACACGGAGAACACCAGTTGGTGACCTTTCAGATAGCAGTAGAGCCCTCTGTCGGGGCGGGCACACGATCAAGAGAGTAGATTGTGTTGCTACTCGCCTTCAGGTTATAAGGCCAGCCGGAGGTAGACTGGGATACTCTCCAGGTGAACAGTGGCACCTTGAGGATGGAGTGAAGACCCGCAGGGCTGCAGTAAGTAACAGTTACCACTACTACTACTTAGCAGTGGCTGGTAAGAGGTAGAGAAACCCCGACATTGTCAATATTGACAGGATATTAAGTACGGTTATTTACTCCTACTGATTTAAGCGAATCCCCAACATTGGCGACCTTGCCAGGATTCTAAGTACGGTTACTTACTGGACGGACGAAACCCCGACATTGGCGACCTTGCCAGGATAACGATCAAGGATAACGATCAGGATAACGATCAGGATTACGATCAGGATAACGATTACGGTTGCGATTGTGGTACTTGACAGTGGTATTTGGTTCAGGTACAGGTAATCACTCGTAGCACAAGATGGAGGATGAGAAGGTAGCAAGGTTCATTGACACTAGAGATGAGCAGGTGCTGGAGATTGCACCAAGGCGCAGCTGCAGTTGGTAGCTGACCACTTTGGGATAAAGTTGAGATCCTCCAAAGTTTGAGAGAGGAGACTTGAGATCGTGGCACAGCTCAGGGCACGTGATGAGGCTTTGGGGGAGGAACGGCCACAGACACCTGCCAGTGCAAGGTAGAACTTGAGCATCGGTGGACGCAGTAGGGGATCCAGCGGCAGCAGACGCAGCGTCAAGCTGGAGATAATGAAGCTGCAGCTGGAGGCACAGCTGCGCAGGGAAGAGCGAGAGGCACAGCTGCGCAGGGAAGAGCGAGAGGCACAGCTGTGCAGGGAAAAGCGAGAGGCACAGCTGCGCAAGGAAGAGCGTGAGCAAGAAGCACAGCTGAAGCGGGAAGAACAAGAAGTGCAGCTGAAGCGTAAAGAGCAAGAGGCACAGCTGAGACGGGAGGAGCGCGAGCTGGAAGCTAAGCTGAAGCAGCAAGAAATTGAAGCTAACCGTGAAGTTGAGCTGAAGCGGGCTGAACTAGGGCTAGCCCCACCTGCACCTCCACAGCAGGAAGACCGCCGAGTGATAGAGCGAGATTTGCCGGTCTTTGTGCCTAACGAAGCTGAGGGCTTCTTTGACCACTTCGAGAGAGTAGCTACCTTGAAGAAGTGGCCGAGAGCAGAGTGGGTGGAGCTGGTTCAGGGTAGGCTCACCGGTGAAACTCGCGAGGCCTACAACATGCTCGACCTCAAGGAATACACCAACTATGATGCTGTGAAGAGAGCCGTGCTCCATTCTTTCAAGCTGACGGCAGAATGTTATAGGAAAAGATTCCGTGAATGTACCCGTTCGCCAGGAAAATCTTATGCAGAGACGGCGAGGGACATGGAGAGAAAAATCCTGAAGTGGCTGGAATCTGAAGGAGCGAAGTCGGCTGAGGATGTCAAGAAGCTAATGGTCATGGAGAAGTTTATGTTCGTGCTCTCCCCTGAGATCAGGGTTAGAGTCAAGGAGGCGGACATAAAGGACCTGAGAGCCGCTGCCGACAGGGCTGACATGCTGGAGGAAGCCTTGCGACCACGCCGAGAGGGACAGCACCGACCGCCAGTATACTCCGGATATGGGAGAAGTTATAGAAGGATGGACGAATGGAGAACAGGAGCGAGTTCTCCCAAGTCCCACCTCTCGAGTGGAGACGGTAGAGGATCAAAGAGTTCTGTGGAACCGGCCAAGAAGCCCCTAGCTGAGAGTTCAGGAGTTGTTACTCTGACAAGAAACGCTGCGAAGGAGATGACGGAAGGCGCAAGGAAGACCCACGGAGCGACTGCCTCTGGAGGCGTTGCCAGGGCGAGTGGTGGTGGAAGGTCACCACCAAGGAGGGTCCGCTGCTACAACTGCGAAGGATTGGGACACATCTCGCGAGAATGCAGACACCCTAAGCAGCGGGGGAACGTTGCTTTCGGTCGGGTGGAGGACCAAGAGGCCGAGAGGGTGCAGGATGAGCCCGTACCAAGTGGGGAGAGAAGAGTTCACCCGTTCGTGTGTGAGGGGACCGTAAGGATAGGGGACGCAGACCCCATTCCTGTGAAAATATTGAGAGACACCGGCGCTGATTTTACCCTGGTGAGTAGAACCCTGTTTCCCGAGGGTTACGAAAGTACCAGTGTGGGGGTGGCAGTTGTGACCACTGTGGGAGGCCCAGTGAGGATGCCCCTGCACGAGGTGACTCTAGATTCTGATTATGGCTGCCAGACCCTAATGGTAGGGGTCTGTGCCTCGATGCCCAAGATGGAGGCGCAAGTCATCCTTGGAAATGACGCCTGTGGAGGATGTGTCCTCCCTAACCTCGTGAAAAGCGAAGAGTGCTTGGAGCACTATATAGAGAGAGGCGGGGTATTGGACGCCTGTGGGAACGAGAAGGAAATCGCCGAGGTGGCGTTTCCTGTGTGTGCTGTGATCCCAAGACAGTGCAACAGACACGAAGTGAGTGGATCTGATGGGGCTGAAGAAGAGACGTCTGACAACCTGGGGGTCGATCACCTCTTCGTGGAACCCGGAGGACAAGTGGAGGGCGATGGCAGCCCGGATGGTGAGCTACAAGTGACTCTCGCCAGTTCTCTTGGAGTGGACCGCACTCGTCTGGGGGAGTTGCAGCAGGTGGAGTTCCCGGAATTGATTAAGGAGGCCAAAGGAGGACGTGTTGGTCCTGAGAGGGCCACTCATTTTTATATGCAGGACGGAATGCTGATGAGACAATGGATACCTGTGAGAATGGAGGCCGGAGAAGAATCACTAGGTACGAGGCACCAGGCAATGTTGCCAGCCCAGTGCAGAGCGGCAGTGCTGGATATGTCGCACTCTGTGGATTCTGCAGGTCACCTGGGGGTGACCAAGACTTTGTGCAAGATCAGGGACTATTTCTACTGGCCGGCAGTAGAAATGACATTTCTACATTTCTATGGACGCCGACATAATGCGTCACTGTAAGACGTGCTTACCTTGCCAGAGGGCTGGGAAGAGCCATCCCGCGATACCAAGGGCCCTGTTAGTCCCTGTTCCTGCGTTTGGGCCTGCGTTTGAGCGTCTGTTGGTCGACGGGGTAGGACTGTTGCCACGGTCGAAAAAAGGAAATATCTACCTGATGACCATCATGTGTGCGTCGACAAAATTTCCGGAAGCTGTCCCGATGCGACGTTTGACGTCGAAAGGAGTAGCCGGACAGTTACAACGATTTTTCTCTTGGGTGGGAATGCCCAGGGAAATCTAGACGGACTGTGGAAGTGTATTCCAGTCCAAATGGTTCAGACAGACCGTGACAAATTGGGAAGTGACTCAGATTCGGTCGTCGCCCTACCGACCGCAGTCGCAAGGGGTGATTGATAGGTTTCACTACACCCTGAAAACTATTCTAAGAGTGTTCTGCACAGAACAAGGAGCCGAGTGGGATGAGGCAGTGTACCCTGCGTTGTTTGCCATACGAAACGGTGTGGTAGAATCGTTAGGTTTCTCACTGTTCCAGCTGGTATTTGGACATGAGGTACGGAGTCCTCTGTCCATGCTGAAAGAACAATGGGCACCAGGAATGACCATGGGAACGGTCAACGAGTATGTTCAGAAGTTTAAGGAGTGCCTCACTTTGGCAAAGGAACTAGCAGGACAACATTTAAAGGAGGCGCAATGTAAGATGTCAGAGTGGTATGACAAGAAAGCCACGCCAAGAGAGTTCCAGGTTGGGTCCCAGGTTATGGTCTTGCTGCCAGGGAAGAGCCAAGTGACCGAGTCACGATTCGAGGGACCGTACAAGGTGCTACGACGGTTGGGTCCTGTAGCCTATGAGGTCAGTATGCCGGACAGACACCGCAAGACACAGGTGTGTCATGTTGACCGCCTGAAGCCTTTCTTCCCTGAGGAAGGAGGAGCCGCCGTGCAGAACGAAACGATGACTCGAGATCCCCAGCAGAAGATGGTTTTGTGCATGCAGGTGAATCAGGAACTTCCAGAGGAGGAAGGAAAGTGGTCCAGGGTGGACGGCACCCATCTCTCCAATTCGGAGAGTTTGGCGAAGATCAAAGACAAGTTACGACACCTGGAAGGACGACAGAGCGCGGACCTGACGGACCTGTTGAGAGAGAATGCCTCTCTCTCTTTACCGACGTGCCACGACGACACAAGAGTGTAACGCACGAGGTAGAGGTGAGAGACGCCAGGGCCATCAAACAGAGCGCTTATAGGGTCAGTCCAGAGAAGCGAGAGTTGATGAGGAAGGAGGTGGAGTACCTCCTTGAGAACGACCTTGCAGAGCCTAGCAACAGCGAGTGGAGTTCCCCGGGCTTGTTAGTGAAGAAAAGCGATGGTACATTCTGCTTTTGTACAGACTACAGAAAGGTGAACTCCATCACTGTGGCAGATTCCCACCCCATGCCCAGGGTGAATGATTGCATCGACCAGGTGGGAAGTGCAAGATATGTGTCCAAGGTCGACCTGCTCAAGGGGTACTACCAGATCTCGTTGACTCCTGAGGCCAGGAAGATATCAGCTTTCGTAACACCGGGCGGGCTGTATCAGTACAAAGTGTTGCCCTTCGGAATGAAGAACAGCGGTAGTTGTTTCCAGCGCATGATGAACGAGTTGCTGAGGGGAGCCGAAGGCTGCACGGTATACATCGATGACATAGTAGTGTACTCCGACGATTGGGAGACGCACCTGGAGCGACTCGGAGAACTGTTCAGGAGGCTAGAAGATGCCAACTTGACCGTGAACCGTGAACCTAGCCAAGAGTGAGTTTGGGAAAGCCCATTTAGAGTACCTAGGCTTCGTCATCGGCCAAGGAGAAGTAACCCCTATGGACCACAAAGTGTCAGCCTTAGGGAGTACCCAGTACCCAGGACACGTAAGGAATTGTTGAGGCATCTTGGGATGATCGGATACTATCGTGGGTTCTGCAAGAACTTTTCCACGGGTAGCGCATCCCCTGACCGAATTACTGTCCAAGAATGTACGATGGAAGTGGGGAGAGGCCTGCCAGGAGTCTTTTGAGAAGACGAAGAAACTGTTGACAGAGGCCCCAGTATTAATATCCCCAGATTTTTAAGCCAGATTCATTCTGTATGTAGATGCCAGTGACGTTGGGATAGGAGCCATGTTGGCCCAGGAAAGGAGCGAGGTGAATAGGCCAGTCGCTTTTTACTCCAAGAAGTTTGTGAAGTACCAGCGGGCCTATAGTACCGTCGAGAAGGAGGCTTTGGCTTTAGAAAAGGCCCTGAAGCACTTCGACGTGTACGTAGGAGGAGGGGCGAGACCTGTTCTTGTCTTTACAGATCACAACCCTCTGACCTTCCTGTACAAGATGAGAAACTCCAACCAGAGGCTGACGAGGTGGGCATTACTACTGCAGGAATACTGGCTAGACATCAAGCATATCAGAGGGAAGGACAACGTGGTAGCGGATGCCCTGTCCCGAGTACACTAAACCTATATGATTCTTATTTTAAGGGGAGGGGGTATGTGATGGTGTTCCCCCCCTTATATTTCTCCCACGCCAGCTGTAAGAGTCATATTCCACTTTTCCCGAACGTTCTCTACGTTCCGGGGAACAATTTGACATGTGTGGGAGCGTGGAGTGTTCTCGCGTTGCCGAGAAATTCGCGAAAGAAGAGTATTTGGGCCTGTAATTTAGGCCCTTTAGGATGCCCATATGGCGCCGGCCCCTCCAATTTACCGCCAAAACGGTATGACGTCAGTGGCACCAGATTGATCAAGAACAGTGACGTGGCACAGGGAGCCAATGAGAAACGCCCCTGTCAAGTATGACGTCACGAAAGCAAGGGGGTCCGGACATCGCGCCCCGGTGGGGCCAGCAGTTTGACACGACACATCGAGGAAGTCGGACGTGCGAGAGAGGATCCTGTCAGTTTGACAGTTTACCTCACTCCGGTGGATTTTACGTGTCACCCAGTAGTCTGCAAGCACCCTGTGAGGTCTTCCTTCATTCCATGTGTTGGACCGAAGAAGGAATCGACGAGGATTGAGCAGCAAGTGCTCCAGTAACAGGCGCTTTGCAAGGGGTGAAGTCTGTGCAGTGACGTATAGGACGTCTGAGCAGTTCACCCGTTTAGTGACGACGTAGCAGCTGGGCCAATCCACCGAGAGTCAGGAGAAGAACGAAGCTAACTGGGAATCAGAACGACTGCAGCCGAAACAAAGGACTGCAGGCGTAGTTGTGAGGAGAATTCGACGGCCAGGAGACCGACTCCAATCCTTCAGGAAGTTATGGAGGAGCACGGGCCTGCAGAGGACAGAGCACGGTGAAGACGTGCTTTTTGAGGTGTTAAAGAGGTTCCTGGAGAAAGCATCAGAGTGTGTGTGGGGGCGTTCCCTACAACGAGTCGAGAGCCGAGACCAGGAGCTTCAATCCAACTCTCAACAGAGGGCGAGTCCACATCAGTGAGGTGGAAGTAGGTAATCTGGTTTTCCCTCCCATTCCCCTTTAGTCAGCTATTTTAGCCAGAGTATCTTCTATGTCGTGAGCAGGGCTCACCAGTGTCTATGTCATAGTAAGGCACAGTTGTGTAGAGTGAGGCTATAGAGAGCTCTCACGATATATATATACATATATATATATATATATATATATATATATATATATATATATATATATATATATATATATATATATGTGGTGTGTGCAGGCACCTGTGATTTATTGAAGAGTTTGCTGTGTCAAGGACATTTATACTCATGTGACTTTAATAGTATAAGTTTGTGTCTAAGAATATATATATATACATGTACCATTTATTAGTATAAGGCTGTGTGCCCCGTATTGATTCATTAATGCTAATATTGATGAAGTGATCTATATATATGCTGGAGTATTGAATAACATATTCATGTGTACATTGATTTTCTGTATTATTGCCATTGAAGTGACTTACAGTGTTTAAGGACAGTGCAGTAACTTATTGCATTCATTACCATTACTGTGAGATACGGTGTTCAATGCCATTTCTGTAAGTTACTGTGCAAATCGCCATTGAAATGATTTATTGAGCATTTAAGGCCAGTACAGCGATTATTGCGTTTATCGCCATTATAGCAAGTTATTGTGTTGATTGCCAGAATTGTGTTTACTGTGAATTTAAAGAAACAGGCACTGAACGACAGGAAACAAGTACAGAGAGAAATCATACAGCGAGGGGGCATGGCGGCTGTGAATGACAGGAGGGGGAGTGTTGCCATTTGTTGCGCTCCAGTTTATGAAGAGAGAGTATTCTGCTGTCATGTATTTCTTTGCCTTGTTGTGGATATAGAGACATAATACTTTAATGTTTTAAGTAAAATACAAAACTACCTTCGCGTTTGCATTATCCCTCCATTGCTAGTTGCTACAGAGTCCATAGAAAGAGTGAGAGTGATAAAGATACATACCTGCCTGATACCAGATTTATTTTAGTGTGCTCTTGACACTATTACCACAATCCCACGATACCACTGACGTGTTACTGGACACAGAGAACACCAGTTGGCGACCTTTCAGTTAGCAGTAGAGCCCTCTGTCGGGGCGGGCACATGATCGAGAGAGTAGATTGTGTTCCCACTCATCTTTGGCTAGAAGGCCAGCTGGAGATTGACTTGGATACTCTCCAGGTGAACAGTGGCACCTCGCAGATGGAGTGAAGACCCGCAGGGCTACAGTAAGTAACAGTTACCACTACTACTACTTGGTAGTGGCTGGTGAGAGGTAGAGAAACCCCGACATTGTCGATATTGACAGGATATTAGGTACACTTACCTTAACTTATTTACTTACTGGACGAAACCCCGACAGTGAGCACAACTAGGTGAGTACACACGCCAACATAAGAACTGCCTTCAGAAACTTGTGTAAGGAATCTTTCAGAACCCTGTATACCACTTATGTAAGACCAATCCTGGAGTATGCAGCTCCAGCCTGGAGTTCATACCTAGTTAAACACAAGACAAAGTTAGAGAAGATTTAGCGGTATGCCACCAGGCTAGTCCCGGAACTGAGAGGATTGAGCTACGAGGAAAGGCTAAAGGAGCTGAACCTCACATCCTTGGAAAACAGAAGAGTAAGGGGAGACATGATAACCACCTACAAAATTCTCAGGGGAATTGACAGGGTGGACAAAGACAAACTCTTCAGCACGGGTGGGACACAGGTGGAAACTTAGTACCCAGATGAGCCACAGAGACGTTAGAAAGATTTTTTCAGTGTCAGAGTAGTTAATAAATGGAATGCACTAGGAAGTGATGTGGTGGAGGTTGACTCCATACACAGTTTCATATGTAGATATGATAGAGCCCAGTAGGCTCAGGAATCTGTAGTTGATTGACAGTTAAGTGGCGGGACCAAAGAGCTAAAGCTCAACCCCAGCAAGCACAATTAGGTGAGTACACTGTCAGGGTGGAGAAAAACAAACTCCCTCGGGCGCTGCTGGGCTGCAGATCCTCACCCCCGGTCGCTGCTGAGCTGCAGATCCTCTCCCCCGGTCGCTGGTGGGCTACAGATCCTCTCCATCGGTCGCTGGTGGGCTGCAGACTTTCTCCCCCGGTCGCTGGTGTGCTGCAGATCCTCTCCACTGGTCGCTACTGGGCTGCAGATCCTCTACCGAGGTCGCTGCTGGTCTGCAGATGCTCTCCCTCTGTCCCTGTTGTGCTGCAGATCCTCTCCCCCGGTCGTTGCTGGGCAGCAGATCCTCTCCCACGGTTGCTGCTGAGCTGCAGAGCCTCTCCCATGGTCGCTGGTGGGCTGCAGATCCTCTCCCGCGGGCGCTGCTGGGCTGCAGATCATCTCCCCCAGTCGCTGCTGGGCTGCAGATCCTCTCGCTCGGTCGCTGCTGGACTGCAGATCCTCTCGCTCGGTCGCTGCTGGGCTGCAGATCCTCTCCCTCGGTCGCTGATGGGCTGCTGATCCTCTCCCTCTGTCGGTGTTGGGCTGCAGATCCTCTCCCCCGGTCACTGGTGGGCTGCAGATCCTCTCCTGGAAGCTGCTGGACTGCAGATCCACTCGCTCAGTCGCTGCTGGACTGTAGATCCTCTCCCCTGATCGCTGCTGGGCTGCAGATCCTCTCGCTCGGTCGCTGCTGGACTGCAGATATTCTCCCTCGGTCGTTGCTGGGCTGCAGATCCTCCCGCTCGGTCGCTGCTGGGCTGCAGATCCTCTCCCTCGGTTGCTGCTGGGCTGCAGATCCTCTCCACTTGTCGCTGCTGACCTGATGATCATCTCCCCCGGTCGCTGGTGTGCTGCAGATCCTCTCCAATGTATAAAGATCTGGGGCTCAGATCATTGGCTCTCCCTTCTCCCCTCCTTCCTTCTCCCTTCTCCCCTCCTTCCTTCTCCCTTCTCCCCTCCTTCCTTCTCCCTTTCTCCCCTCCCCTTGGCCGTCATTCGTCTCCTCCTCTTCCCCCCCTCCCCTGTCGCCCATTTGTCAGGGCCAAGAGGTTGACCTGAGGGTGGTCTTGGATACCTTTGGCTTCCCCCACTCAGATTTCCCTCTCTATCCACCTCTCATTCCCTCTCTTCCCCTCGCACCGGTCCCTTCCCCATACCAGGCGAGTCAAATGTCCTTACCCTTTATCTTGGAGGAGACAGGCTTGAACATAATTTATCAGTTGGTAAACATTGCCCGCAGGTGCACTGGGCTCCATAGAGGCGCCTTGTTTCTCCTTCTAATAGCTGGAGAGAGCTGACTAAATCTTCAGGAATTCGTGTAGCCTTCCACGGCAGTTCAGGGAAAGTGATTGGCGAGAGATAAGGGCCAAGTCCTTATTGGCCCTAGAGAGCCAGACCTCAGGCCTAAGTGTTAAATGGTTGGCCTTTGCCAAAATAATGGGTGGAGCCCTGGGGCTGTATTAGATGGTGGGAGGAGTAATCCTTCGCAGCAATAAGCTGGTAAAACAAAATTTGATTAGTGTGTCTTGGGAGTGTGTGGATTAAAGGGGCCGCAAGCCCGCATCCTAGGGGCTGAGGGCAAGCATCAACATCGTGGCCTCAGTGCGATTTTAAAGTATTGTGCACTTGACTCTCATGTCCTCAGTAGATATCCATTGTGCCTCTAGGGGAATAGAATATTGTATATGTTCAAATTGTCTTAATTACATGTTTTATAAAATAAATTGTATAACTTGTCCAGTGGTATTCACTTAACTCCACTTTCACATATTTCTCTACTTGTCATTTTTATGTGTTGAATTGGAAACCCCCCCAGGTTCTCCTACAATTAATAGATACTAAAGTTTCCCTTCGATTTAAATAAGTAACGTAAATTAAACAAACTAATTTCCCAAAATTTATTACCGAAAATTCATATTACCCGGGAGTCCCATAATTACTGATTCCTTGCCTTCCTGGGGGATCGGTGATAGACACATTCAGGTATGGTTGGTCGGGAAGGTGGTGGCAGTGTTTAATGATTTTTATTATTTTTTTATAAATTAATAACCCTTGTCCTTGATGTATCTTCCTCATTTAATATTCCTCTGATTGACGTGGCAGTCCAGTGAGGGGTCATACTATACGGTAACAGTGATAAGCTGGGGTATTGAGTGAAGAGAGACAGAGAATTACAACAGGGATAGCGAACGATTACGGTCACGAGAGACGATCATAGAGGTCAGATGGATATTACATGGTTTTGGGTCATTACAATGGTAGCAGCGGTGTTTCAATAATTTCTTGACGATTATTGAAGCCTCACGCGTCTGTCCGTTCGGTTATGCTGTGTGGTGAGAGTGCAGCCGGGGCCCATGAGATAGAGTCGACGGTAATCCTATGTAGTGTGATTTGCATAGAGTAGGCGATTCTAGCGTCGTGAGGGGCTGGTAGTTTAAGTATAGGTAGTTCAGTGTATGCGCTAAGCAGGCAGTTTAGAGTGGAGGCCGCCTTGGGTAGTTGGAAAGGGTGTTATTTACTCGACCCTCTGCAACTATGGACAAGGGTGCTGCGTGGTGGTTTTCGCAGCAACAATTCTAGGTTTCGAATTGTCGGGGCGGGGAAGTATTAGGACGCTAATTATTATCCCCGAGGGCGTGTTAGGCGACCCAATTGCTAGATTTTTACGGTACAGCCATGAAGGTACCAAGAGTTCACTGAGGGATGGTAGTAGTAGATTTTCTAGCAACGGAATTACGGTGGTGTCGGACAGTTAGATCCGTCGGTTGTTCCGCTATCTAGTCTAACCGTTGACCGCGAAGGATGGGATTATTTGGTACTGTCGGGATCTGGGTGGATGTGGTTACCAAGGCTTGTAAAAGTGACAGGGCGGGCCGGGACGGGACGGTTATAGGTTAATTCGAGTGTTCCTTAAGTACTTAATTAAGTTCCCTTTCAAGTTAAGTATCCCCTCGTTAGTTAGGTGTTCCCCCTTGGTTAAGTAATTCTCGTAAATAAGTGTTATTATTTTCTAGGTTTTTTTTTTTACATTTTTAAGTCTGGAATTTTTGTTTTCATGTTGTGCATTACTAAGGTGAGTGGTTTTACTGTTTTCAATTGTAGTGAAGTGCAGTGCATTAAAAGTAAATCGTGGAAAATTTTTGTGATGTCATTTTTCAGTCGCTTGGAAAATCTCAATTGTGGAATAAATTCTAGTTGTGTCTAGCCCTCCGTTCAACGGGTCGTCAGTGTTAATTCAAGCGTGCGATTAAAGTGATCAGACTTAGAACTTTGAGAGACCAAAAGTCGATTTATGGTCATTTAAGCGAATTAGCGTTGGGACTGAATTTTCTAGCGGTTTTACTCAGCGATCAGTGTGGCAGCGCTCAGTAATTGTTTGTGCTCAACCAAGTGTCTAAGTGTCTCGCGAGTAGTATATTCAGTGCAAGTGATAAGCAAACTACACGACGGTATTTAATTTATGATTTTGAGAAAAGAAATACTTGGTTAATTAAGAGTGAGTGCGGAGACTACTTTCTGAGGATTCGACTTCGTGTCAGTGAACGCGCTTTTAATTTTTGTATACTTACCAACGTGTCCAAGTGGTTAGCGAGTGTTTTATTCGGTTAAAGTGACAAGTCAACTATGCGCCAGTATTTAATTTGTAATTTTGGGAAAATAATTACTAATTTTTAATTAAGATTCAGCACGACTCGGTAGCTGTGAGTGTCCCGGCTACCAGTGTTAATTTCTCGGTATTCTACTATGCGACCGGCGGTGACCCAGTGTATGCTATGTAAACATCGAGTTCATTCAGTAACGCAAATAAGTAATTTATCATTAACTTTTGGTTAATTAATAAATACTTATAATTATTTCTGAGCGCCGTTGTTAGCGTTGGGCGTTACGAATTAAAAATAATTGTTGAAGATATAAACATCGCGCCAGTGTTAAATTATCGATAACGTCATTCATTCCTAGCATGCCTGAGATTTACAAGAAATAGTTAAGAAATTCAGGTAACGTAAAGTGTTGTACTAATTGTGCGCTGGTTAACGAGACTTAGATTATTTTCGATAAATAAAACAGAGTTGAAACTAAATTATTTACAGTAAATTCAGTGTAGTTCCTTTCGTGTGAATATTATTTGTATAATTTCAGTATATTTTGTTCAAGAATTCGGTAATTATCAATTTTTCTAAGATTTATATTAGATTTGCATTGAGAGACAAGAAATTCATACTATAATTTTTATAATTGCGTTACCAGTCCAACCTGTCCTCTTAAAAAGATCGTCGCTTTTGGCCGTTTGCCAGTATGGCCGATTTTGGACGTAATTTGAAAATGAAAAAAAAATGAAAATAAATTTGGATTTTTTTTTTCAACAACAGTCAGTTAAGGGTCCTCTGATAGGTTAGGTGGGCAGGAAATTCTCATAAAGTTTCAAAACATTATGAAAAACGTTAATTTAAAGTGTCCTCTCATAACCTCTGCGCGTAAGCCGGACGACTCAAATAGAAAACGGAACAGAACGTCACTTTTGTGAGTCAATTTCATTTCAAATTACGTCCAAATTTGGCCATAGTGCGCATACGGGCCAAAAGTGACGTTATTTTTAAGAGGACGGGTTGACCAGTCATCTTCGAGTGTAAAATAAATATAGTGGAAATTAATTACAGTTTTTCAAGTTTATTCTAGAAGTTCGATCATTTAATAATTAACGTAACCTTTTTATGTAGTTATAATTGCGCATGTATTTTTATTCAACATCGTATGCAGTGTTTGTTTCACGAGTGGTAAATGGTAGTCGATGCCGTCGTGTATTTTATTTGTTTGCGTATTAATTTTACGAATGGGAGACGAGGTTAATAAGACACAAAAATTCCATTCATTGAGGGAGCGTAGTCACCGAGAGTCTGACGATGACAGCTGTAATCGCCTGTCGACAGGCTATGGTCCTCACTGGGGCTTGAGAAATCAATTAGAAAGGATGGCAATAGATGGGACTTTCGGTTGGGTCTCACGGAGAATTTTCCCATGGATTGGGATTAGGAAACGTTTGGTGGTTCCACCAGAGGTTATTTATGGAGCCAAATGGTATGTTAAAATTTTACCCTGATCCGACGACGGTTTCTGAAGTTCAGTTGTTGGTAGAAATGGTTGTCCTTCATGGAGGGACATGGCGCACAACCAAATCCCCTCCCTACCCAAGCACCCCTCCCTGCTTACAACCCCCCTCCCTATTACCCGCAACCTTCCACCCCCCCTCCCTATTACCCGCAACCTTCCACCCCCCCTCCCTATTACCCGCAACCTTCCACCCCCCCCC
>NC_091184.1:17139851-17322351 GCF_040958095.1 Procambarus clarkii | reverse complement strand
GGGAAGAAGAGAGGATGAGCGGTTCGAGAAGACGACCCCGGCTGTTTGTCAGAACATCACCCCAGAGGGTATGTCAACAACTGAAATCACCCAGCAGGAGCACAGACTCTGGCAAGGAGTCCACTAGGTGTTTAAAATTGGGAAGAGAAAGCGGCACATTTGGGGGGAGATAAATGGAACAAACTGTGTACCATTTACGCACAAATACACGGGCAACAGAACATTGGAGAGGTGATGGAAAAAGTAAGGGGATGAAGGGAACATCAGAACGAATCAATAGCAGAAAAGTTATTGGCCCCAGCAAAATCTGAAGGGGGGGGGGGACAGGGGGGAGAAAGGAATAATCACGGAAGCGACCAGGACGAGCACCAAGCATCGGCTCCTGGAGACGGACACAAAGGAGTGAAAACTGTGAAATCAGAAGTTGGAATTCATGGAAATTGGCGTAATATCCATGAATATTCCATTGAAGAATAGACATCGACAAAAAGAGAAGGGACAGGAACAGAGAACAATGAAGAAACAAAGGTTAAAAAGGAACACAGCATGTCAAAGAAGTGCAGGATCAGGATCAGGGTCAGCGAAGTCAGGGATAGTGGACATGGGTAAACTGAGTAAAGATGGAGGGAAGGGAGTGGGAGGACAGACCACAGGCAGATGAGCAGGGTCCAGAGGAGGAGGCAACCGAGAGGGACTGTCAAGGACAGCAGGAGGGGCAGAAACCGGGGAGCACACCTCAGCAAGGGCAGGAACCGAGAGGGTAGCAGGGGCCAAAGAAACCTCCAAAGCAGGAACAGGGGGCTCGACCACCGAAATGGGAGAGGTGGAGTGATAGTCAGAGGTAGGGGGGCGAGGATGAAAGTGAAGCTTTCTTACCAGCCGGGGAGGAGGAAGGAGATAAGCCAGGCTTTCGCTTCTAACTCAGAGACAGGTGTTCCAGCAGCAACGTACTGGGCAACAGACTCAAACGTCTCAACAGAAGAAGAATGAGAGCGAACAACACGATGATCACTAGGAGAAGGATGGACATCAGCCTGCACAGACAGGCAGCGTGGAGAGCTAAGAGAGAGAGGAGAAGGATGGGAAGGAGGATCAAAGGGAGTTGAGAAAGAAGACACAGGAGACATGACAGACTGGGTAGAAAGAAGGGGAACCCCTGACAGAGAACCAGGAGGGGGACCCTTCGGGTCAGAATGTAAAGGAACAGTGGAGCAGGCGGTGGGCGTATCTGGGTCTAAGGCCTGGAAACTGTTGTGAGACTGAGGAAGGTGGGAAGGACGAGGAGAGGAAGAGTGCAACACGTGAGCGTAAGAAACCCCAGCGAAAGGGGAAGGAGGGGGATGGTGAACTTGGCCTTCGCCTCAGGAAAAGTCAAATGTTCCCAGTGCTTCAACTTGAGGACAGCTGCCTCATGTTTGTAATGGATACACGCGCGAGAGAAGGTAGGGTGGGCATCACCGTAATTGAGGCAGCGAGCCTGGGGAGAAGTGCACTCCGACTTAAAGTGACCTTCGTTCCCACACATAGGGCAGACAGAGAGAGAATACTGGAGCATTTGAGGGCACCATGTCCGAACTTCCAGCATTTATTACAAAGCCGAGAAGAGGGTATGTACTCCTGAATGGAGCATCTGGCACCAGCAAGAATAACAGAGGGCGGAAGTGTCCAACCATCAAAGGTAATTTTCACAAGCCGAAGGGACAGACGGCGACGGCCACGAGGGGGTCGTGAACGTGTAAACCTGGAGAACAGAATGGTCTTGGGCCTCGAGGACATGTTTAATATCCTCGTGGCAGTCCTTGAGGTTCCTAATACCGGTTGTAACATGGTGTGGGAGGAGAACAGTGCCAACACTGGCACTTAACTGAGCATTCTTGGAGACCCGAACAGGGGGGTCACCTCAATGTAGGACAAAGTCGCCAAGTGGACAGCTGCATCCCAAGAAGAAGCAGCAACAACATGCGTACCGAGATGGGTGGGGTTAAAAGTAACAACGGCATCTACTGAATCAACAAGGTGCCTATGGAGGGAGAAATTGTCAGGAGTAGAATCTAAATGATGGGAAGTACTTAGTCCACGTAGCAAGATCAAACAAGGCATGGTATGAATTGGTATGGGAAGGAAGCATGCGAGAGCAGCCATGGCGGGGACGGTGGTGAGAACCCCCTAGAGAGAGAGAGGGGGGTCATACGGTGCAGTAGTCACAATGAGAGATGGAGTCGTACTAGGGGATGAGGTAGTCACCACAGGGGGCTTGGGGCTCAACCCAACCACAGAAGAGGAAGGGGAGCGGGGGAGTAGTCCAGTCTGGGCCCAATGTAGCGGGGGCTACAGAGCCCAGTCTTCCAGCACAGTCCGACTCAGGGGCCTGGTCACCCCCCCCCCCATGAGCCTGGGAAAGGGAAGTCGTTTCATTATCCATGCAGCAGTCTTTCTAAAAGTTTGGGGCCTGGATCCAAGGGATACCACCTACGAGGGCAGCCAGGGAGGCCGAGCGCGGGCCAGTGCAGGAAGGGTGCATCGTCCCCAGCGGTGCCCCCCCTTTTTAACAAGCAGTCCTACTGCATAGTTCATTCTCCCACACTGGTGCAAAGACCCCACTCCCCCTATTGCCCCAGCCTGGACACCCAGCCATCCACTCAGGGCTACCCCTCCAGCGGGCAGTTCGATGGCTCACAAGCCCCCTACGTGGTGCCCATCTGCATGTACAACACACAAAGAGGGGACAGGAGAGGGGGCAAAGGCAACCCTCACTAGTCCCAGGGTGGTGTACGTGAGCCCCTCACCACGACAAGGTGACACCACAGAGGGAAGAGGCGAGAAGAGCAGATGTACTCCTGAATACAGCATCTGGCACCAAGAGTTACGGAAGACGGAAGGGACCTATCAAAAGTGATCTTCATTACACAAAGAGACTGGCCATGACGACCACGAGGGAAGGCGAGTAACATATTAATATGGAGGATAGAATGGCCTTGGGCCTCAAGGACATGTTTATTATGGTAGTCTTTAAGTTCCTTATCACCAGTCGCTACATGGTATGGAAGAATAGCTGTGCCAATCCTGGCATTTATTTAACCAGGCATTTTTTGATATTCGAACCAGTGTCTCCCCAATGCAGGACAACGAGGCTAAGTGGACAGCTGCTTCCCGAGAAGGAGCTGCAACAACACGTGTACCAGTATGGGTGGGGTTAAAAGTGACAAAGGTATCCACCAAATCAACTAAAGTAAGAGTAATTAGGTCAAGTGGAGGAGTAGGTCTGTATATTAAAGAGGAGCTGGAATGCACAGAGCTCCTGAACTTGACCAATGAGGTGGTAGAGGTACTTGGAATCAAGGTAGAGAATATAAATCTAATTATTATTCTAATATACAAACCGCCAGATGCAACAGTTGAGGAATTCACTGAGCAGATCCACAAAATAGAAAATAGCCTTGATAACCTAGCAAACCCAGTACCAGATATTATCTTCCTTGGAGACTTCAATCTACCCAGTTTACAATGGAGAATAGTAAACAGTAATACTATAGCATGAAATCAACTTGGAAATAACCAATCACAGGTCAGAGAACTACTGAGATTCTGTGACAAATTCTCGCTCAGTCAGCAGATTACAGAACCGACTAGGAATGAGAACACGCTGGACCTCATATTCACGAACAATGATGAGCTAATCAGAGACATTACTGTCTCGGACACTACGTACTCGGACCACAAGCTCATTGAAGTGCAAACTAACATTAATAACAGTAGTAGGCCCAAGAGAAACAACAAGCGAGAAGGGCTATTCAATAAATTAAATTTTAATAATAAAAGGATAGACTCGGAGAAAATAAACAGGGAACTTACAACATTCAATGGGAAAATGTTTAAGTAATAAAAATCCTACACAAGGTCCAACGTAGAAAGAGAACACAGACGACATTACAGAAGAAAAAAGTTAACAGAAATGCTGAAGCAGACACGACTTTCCATACAAAGAAGAAATAATTTAAACAGGGAGATTGAAGAAATCGAACAGACTGAAGTATTCATATGAGATTGAAGAAAGGCAACTAAAACAGAAAGCAATTCAAGAAATAAAGAAAAACCCAAAATATTTCTTCGCATATGCTAAATCAAAAGCAAAAACCACTGCCAGTGTTGAACCTATTCGTACTAGTGAAGGTTCATACACTGAGGATGACATAGAAATTAGTGAAATCCTAAAAAAGCAATATGAGGACATGTTTTGCACCCTGATACACAGCATGAAAGTGGAAGATCCGGACAACTTCTTTACGCGTGATATACAAACCCCTGTAAATATAACTGATATCAACACGAGCGTGGCAGGTTTTGAAAGAGAAATTGACAATATGCCCATGCACTCAGCCCCGGGTTCAGACTCATGGAATTCAATATTTATAATGAAATTCAAAGTGCCAGTAGCACAGGCACTCAGTATAGTGTGGAGAAAGAGCTTGGACACGGGGGAGATACCAGATGCGCTTAAAGCAGCAGACATAGCCCCTCCACACAAGGGAGGTAGCAAAGCATTGGCAAAGAATTATAGACCAGTTGCACTTACGTCCCACATAATAAAATTACTGTATTTGAGAGAGTGATCAGGAGTCAGGTCACTAGTTTCATGGAGACCAATGACCTCCACAATCCAGGCCAACATGGATTTAGAGCAGGAAGATCATGCCTCTCACAGATACTTGACCATTACGACAAAATCACTGAGGCATTAGAAGAAAAACAGAGTTCAGATGTAGTATACACAGATTCGCAAAGGCATTTGATAAATGTGACCATGAAGTGATAGCACACAAAAGGAGGTCAATGGGAATAACTGGTAAAGTAGGACGCTGGATATTCAGTTTTCTGTCGAACAGAACACAGAGAGTAACAGTTAACCATATAAAATCGAGTCCAAGAGCAATTAAAAGCTGCAGGTACAGTCCTTGCACCATTGCTTTTCCTTATTCTCATATCAGATATAGACTCAAATACAAGGCACAGCTTTGTATCATCCTTTGCAGATGACACAAAAATCAGCATGAAAATTACCTCTGCTGAAGATATTGAAAAACTACAAGCAGATATTAATAAAGTTTTCGACTGGGCTACAGAAAATAACGTGATGTTTAACAGCGATAAATTCCAGGTATTAAGATACAGTAAAATTGAGAACCTTAAACTTAATACAGGGTACAAAACACAATCTAATTTGCCCATAGTAGGAAAGAAACATATAAAGGATTTGGGAATAATGATGTCTGATGACCTAAATTTTAGGGAGCATAACCAAGCAAATATTGCGGCAGCCAGGAAAATGATAGGATAGATTACGAGAACTTTCAAATCCAGGGATCCCATCACAATGGTTGTACTCTTCAAATCACTTGTGCTGTCCCATCTTGAGTACTGCTCAGTACTCACTTCCCCATTTAGAGCAGGAGAGATTGCAGAAATAGAGGGAGTACAGAAAACATATACGGGATACATGAACGAGATAAAGCATCTAAATTATTGGGATCGTCTCAAAGCTCTCCGAATGTACTCACTAGAAAGACGATGGGAGAAATATCAAATAATATACAAGTGGGAAAATACTGGAGGGCCAGGTCCCAAATCTGCACAGTAAAATAACAACATACTGGAGTGAACAATATGGTAGAAAATGCAGAGTACTGTACAACCAGTGAAGAGTAGGGGTGCCATAGGCACAATTAGAGAGAACTATATAAACATCAGAGGTCCATGGTTGTTCAACATCCTAACAGCGAGCATAAGAAATATTGCCGGAACAACCGTGGACATCTTCAAGAGGAAACTAGATAGTTTCCTCCAACGAGTGCCGGACCAACCGGGCTGCGATGGGTATGTGGGCCTGTGGGCTGCTGCAAGCAACAGCCTAGTGGACCAAACTCTCACAAGTCAAACCTGGCCTCGGGCCGGGCTTGGGGAGTAGAATAACCCCCAGAACCCCATCAACCAGGTATCAACTAGGTATTTATGGATGAATAAATCATCAGGACGAGTAGAATTAACATGACCGAGATTAAAATACTTAGTCCATGTAGCAGGACCAAACAAAGTTTGGAAGGTATTAGAACCGGAAGGAATCGTGTGAGTGTGACTGCGGAGAGGACGACACTGAGCACCCCCAGTAAGAGGGGGGTAAAAAGCGCAGTTTTTACAATGAGAGATGAAGCCACTCCATGTGATGAGGTGGTCATTACTGGGGGCTTGGGGCTCAACCCTGCCACAGAGGTAGAAGGGGAGCAGAGAGAGGTAGTCGGGACCTGGTAGACCAAGCTCTCACAAGTCAAGCCTGGCCTCGGGGACTAGAAGGACTCCCAAAACACCATCAAGCAGGGAAAGTCTGGAGCTGCTTGGTTTGGGACCAAAGTAGCTGGGGGTTACAGAGCCCGGCTTTCCATCACAGTCCGACTCGGGGGCCTGGTCTCCCACAATAGAGCAATGCAATGGCTGGAGCTAAAAATCTAGAGGCTTTTTTTGTAAATTAGGGGTGGTATCTCAACATGCAGTATCTATGCATGGGGTTCATTCATCCACTGCAAACTACCTCAAGCCCATCATCACCCAACGAAAATCTGCTATCAGAACAATAAAACTGTCTTCAAACAACACACAACCTCTCTGTTTAAATCCCTGAACATGCTACATATACACTCGCTCTACACATTCTCTTGTGCTATTTACAAGCACAAAACCTTGTTCCTAAATGCTAACCCTGATCTGAAACTCTCCATTGACAGACATAATAGAACCCACAAGCACCACATCATAAATATCTCTTTGATATAATTTTTTTATATTAATTGACAGTCAGGATAATATAATTGCCAATCAGACTAATATAACTTTGAATCAGGCTTTTTCACCCACAGGGTTACTGATCACTGGAACTGCCGACCCACCGAAGCCATAACTGCCAAAACTGTGCTGAATTTCAAAATATACCTGGAAAAAATCATGAAGGCAAACTGGGAGGGGGAAGGGAACCTTCAACAAGCCGACGACTTCCTGTTCTCATCGAGGCCACTCGGGTTAGTAGCCTTCAGGTAAATCGGGTAAAATATTATTCACAGACAATTACAGCATAACTGATAAAGTTAGGCTAGAGTAATAAATTTCTGGTAAATTTATAGTGATAAATTTCTGGAGTAATATAAATTTAAATTTCATATTAACTTGACTGACAGCTATAAATGCCAGTCAGCCTTCAATATGCTCTTCGGTGAAATATTTATAATCAAAAATAGAACTCATAAATAGGCCTAAACAAAAAATAAAAAATGGACATCAGTTTGCATATGAATCTGATGAGAAAATTCCTTGATTAATATACATTTCCTTACCAATCAAATGGTGTCACCTTAAGTACGTCTCAGATTGTCTTCTTCACCAACTCCAATGCTAAATAATATTACAACAAAAATGTCCATAACTTAGCTACAGAGTATATTACATTTTAAATAAATTTACACAGGAAGCAAAGAAAGGAAGCACATTATTTACATAAATATGAAGAAAAACATTTAAAGCTTTGTTTTACCTTTGCTAAATTAAAGATATTTCTATACTTATAAGCAATTTTGAGTTTTCCTAGTGACAGCTTCTCTAGTTCTTGCTTGGTCATCTAACTTTCATAAAAGAACAATATAATAAAATATCTTCATATCTTTACCTTTCATTGTGAAATTTATTTGTCAAACAAATTATAATTACCTCTGAAGAACATCCAACTGACATTGTGATAGCACACTGTTAGATTAAAGGTATGTTAATATACCTCAAGCCTCATTATTATGGCTCATTATCCTTCAACATTCTCTTAATTATCTTTCGCACTCAAAGTGTTTGGCCTATTATCTACATGTATCATCTTATGCCTCTTCATACTTCCAAGATGACTAAATCTCTTCCCACACTCTGGACACTCGTGAGGTTTGTCACCTGAATGCCCTAACATGTGCTGTATTATAGATCTACGGTCTCTAAATTTTTTACCACACTCGGCACATTGAAAAGGTCTCTCATCCGCATGCACCATCCTGTGAGTCTTCATATTTCCACGCTGACTGAATCTCTTCCCACACTCTGGACACTCGTGAGGTTTGTCACCTGTATGCACTAACATGTGAGTCTTCATACTTCCATGCTGACTGAATCTCTTCCCACACTTTAGACATTCATGCGGTTTGTCACCTGAATGCACAAACATGTGCTTTATTATAGTTCCACGTTCTCTAAATTTTTTGCCACACTCGGCACATTGAAAAGGTCTCTCATCCGCATGCACCATCCTGTGAGTCGTCATATGTACAAGCTGATTGAATCTCTTCCCACACTCTGGACATTCATGAGGTTTGTCACCTGAATGCACTAACATGTGACGCTTCACATGTCCAGGACGGGTGAATACCTTTAGACACTGTGGACACTGGTGAGTCTTCTTCTTCTTCATGACAGGTGCAGTTTAAATAAATAAATAAATAAATAAATTTTTATTTAGGTAAGGTACATACATACAAAAGATTTTACAAAGACTGATGGGTTTATAGATAGGGCTAGTACATACAATGCCTAAAGCCACTATTACGCAAAGCGTTTCGGGCATGAAAAACTTAAATGACTAAAGCTTAATACTAATTGAGCATAAAGAATAATAAGTGTTGAGAACAAATAAAAAAAAAGAGATAAAAAAGGGGGGGGGGGAACATGGTTGAAAAAGCAGCACAAATACAATTAGGTCGACAAACAGCATTGTTTTAAAAAAAGCAGACATGGGTTGACAATAGAGGGGTAAGGTAGGTAACAGGGAATTTATTAGGCATAGCTTCGTTTTTATCTTAAACTGGTTGAGAGAGGTTTTTTTTTATTTGTTCTCAACACTTATTATTCTTTATGCTCAATTAGTATTAAGCTTTAGTCATTTAAGTTTTTTAAATGACTAAATAAAAACAAATAAAAAACTTAAATGACTAAAGCTTAATACTAATTGAGCATAAAGAATAATAAGTGTTGAGAACAAATAAAAAAAAAGAGATAAAAAAGGGGGGGGGGAACATGGTTGAAAAAGCAGCACAAATACAATTAGGTCGACAAACAGCATTGTTTTAAAAAAAGCAGACATGGGTTGACAATAGAGGGGTAAGGTAGGTAACAGGGAATTTATTAGGCATAGCTTCGTTTTTATCTTAAACTGGTTGAGAGAGGTACAGTCTTTAACATGGTTGGGAAGGTCATTCCACATTCTGGGTCCCTTGATTTGTAGAGCATTTCTAGATTGATTCAATCATACTCTTGGAATATCAAAACTGTATTTATTTCTGGTGTGGTGCTCATGGGTTCTGCTACAACCTTCTATGAAGCTTTTGAGGTCAGGATTGGCATTACAGTTCAGCATTTTATATATGTATAATACACATGAGAGAATGTGCAGTGACTTAATATCTAACATATTCAGAGATTTGAGTAGGGGTACCGAGTGATGTCTGGGGCCAGAGTTGGATATTGTCCTAATAGAAGCTTTGTGTTGAGTAATTAGAGGACATAAATGATTTTGGGTAGTAGAACCCCAAGCACAAATACCATAGTTGAGATATGGATAGATGAGGGAGTAATAGAGAGTCACCAGAGCAGGGCGGGGTACATAATATCTGATATTAGAAAGAATGCCGACAGTTTTTGAAACTTTTTTTGATATATTTAGAATGTGTCCCTGGAAATTCAGCTTGCGGTCAATGAGAACGCAAAGGAATTTACCATCTAATTTGTTACAAATTTGGGTATTGTTTATTTTGAGATTTATTTGATTAGAGGATTTATTGCCAAACAGAATATAGAAGGTTTTGTCAATGTTAAGGGTGAGTTTGTTGGCAGATAGCCAAAGATGGACTTTATTTAGCTCAGTATTTACTGTGGCATTTAGAGCAAGGGGGTCAGGACTGGAGTAAATGAAGGTTGTGTCGTCAGCAAATAGAATTGGTTTGAGGAGTTCGGAGGCATTTGGAAGGTCATTAATGTAGATGAGAAAGAGGAGTGGGCCAAGTATGCTGCCCAGAGGAACACCAATGTTGACGAGTAGGGTGGGAGAAATTGAATTATTCACAGAAACATACTGGAGTTTGTCAGTAAGGTAAGATTTGAGGTATTGCAGGGAGTGTCCTCTGACTCCATAATGATGTAATTTAAGAAGAAGGTTTTGGTGGTTGACAGTGTCAAAAGCCTTACGCAGGTCCACAAATAACCCAACAGGGAACTCATTTTTATCAAGAGCTGCATGAATCAAGTTAATCATACTAATAAGTGCATCGTTAGTGCTTTTTTTGGGTCTGAAGCCACATTGGCAAGAGCTAAGTATATTGTGTTTGGCTAGATAAGAGTAAAGCTGCTTGTAGATTAGTTTTTCAAAAAATTTTGACAAGTTAGGCAGGATTGATATAGGTCTGTAGTTGTTAACATCTGAGAGATCACCACATTTGTGTACAGGCATTACTCTCGCTTTTTTTAGAATATCTGGAAAGGTTTGGAGTTCAAGTGACTTGTTGAAGAGAAAAGCAATAGCAGGGGCTAAAGATCTGGAGGCTTTTTTGTAAATTAAAGTTGGTATCTCCTCAAGGACACTAGACTTGGTTTTAAGGGAAAGGATTATCTCATTAACGTCAGTGGAATTAATAGGCTTTAGGTACAGAGACTGTGGATAGTTACCTGTAAGATAGTCCTTAACATCAGTACTGGAAGATGGAATATCATTTGCAAGGGATTGCCCAATGGAAGAGAAGAACCTATTGAACTCAATAGCAGAATCAGAGACTGAAAGCTGACCATCGTTATTGGACAGGAGTGTTGGTTTGTTATTTAAAATCTTCTTTGATCCCAATATTGAGAAATTGTGCTCCAAGTTTTTTTAATGTTGCCCTTTATTTGGGTAAATTTATCTTTGTAGTATTTAGTTTTGGCTCGTCTAATTATCTTAGATAGCAATAACGAGTAATTCTTTGAGAATTCTTTGGAGACAATTCCTAACCTATACTTCTTCTCAAGGTCATGTTTTTTTAATAATGGATTTAAGTATTCCCTTTGTAAGCCAGGGATTGTTAAGCCTTTTGGTTGTGACTTGTTTTGTAAGCATAGGACAGTGGGTGTTATAAAGGCCAAGAGTTTTTTGAAGAAAAGATTGCACTGCTAGGTTGATGTTCCCTATGTTACCTAACTCGGACTCCCAGTTGACATTGTCAGCAGCAGTTATAAAATTGTCTATAGCAGTGTCATTGTGCAGTCTAAAACTTAACTCCCTTGACTCTAGAGGAGGTTTGCTAATGTTAGTTAAGAGAAATGTGGGGTAATGGTCTGTTGTGCTATCGGTGATTATACCTGAAGTAAGCAGAGAGGTTATGTTGGTCCAGATGTGATCTAGAGTCGTGGCAGTACTGACAGTGATTCTAGTAGGTCTAGTGATTAAGGGTATGAGGAAGCAGGAATTCATACAGTTGAGGAAGCTAACGGCAGTAGGGTGTTCAGACTCGCAGAGGTCAATATTAAAGTCCCCTGCAATAATTAGATGGTTTTTGTTCCGTCTGTTATCGAGTATTAGATTTCTAAGGTTTGAGTTGAATTCGGACACATCAGTGTTGGGAATTCTATAGACTGCACTCACATACAGGACAGACTCGGCACCCTTGACTCTGAAGCTGGCGAAGATATACTCCCCACATCAGTCTCTAGTTCTAATTACTTTTAAGCATGTTAGTTCTTGGTGGTAGTAAAGAGCAGTACCACCACCTCTCTGAAGTTGACGACAGTTGTGAATTGCCGAGTAGTTAGGCATGTTAAAGAGTTGAGTAGTATCCTCTTTCAACCACGTTTCAGTAAGTATAATAAAAGAGAATTTGTTGTCAATAGTTTCAATCAAGGCACTAACATCATCGAAGTGTTTACCTAGGGATCTAACGTTCAAGTTGATTACAGAGATATTGTGATTATGTGTTAATACATTGTTTACATCATGTGCTGTAAAATATCTGCAATTTAGATCATTAAAGTGATGATTGTCATAGATAGTGGATAAGAGGTTTAGTTCTGGGTCTATACTTGTCCGCATAAAAAGGCTGTTTGCAGGAAAACAAGGCAAGAATGGCAAATTACAAAATAGAAAACAAAGAAAAAAGTAGAATAAAAATTCTAAAGTAATATAAACTTAATGGTAATTTAAATAAAAAAAACTTAATGGGAACTAGGAATGTAAAAAATGAACTAGAGTAATTATACCCAGCAAACATTTTCATGTTTTTAAAACATCCTAAAAACGACATTTCATTGTTTTCAGCACGTTTATAATTACGTTTAGAAAAGGTTTTTTGAGAACTTTTATATACAACCTTAGAACGTAAATAATTAACACTTCTAAAAACTTTTTTATAATCTTTTAATTACCTACATTAAAACGTTTAGGGTAAATTAGGGTATAATAATTTTTTAATTCATATCTGAAATAGAAAGGGAGAGAAAGAAAGAAGACATATCTGAGAAAGAAATGGACATCCTATATATGTATGTGTAAATTACAAATAAATAGGGTACAAAAAGAGAATTAAAATATTATATTTAATTAAGAATGAGTAATACAACAAAATATATGTAATAGCTCGAAATATATAGACTATATCTATAACAGAATATAAAAGTAAAAATTTAAAAATCTATAAAAATCTATATATGCAGTATGTGAACACAATAGATTTTGTGATCAAGCAGCCTGTGATTCATGTCATGCTGAGATCAGTCTGACGTTACAAGCAGTTATTGTTACTTAAAACTAAAACAAGTAAAATTTTCCGAGTATACATATAACACTATAGTTTTTCTATGACTAATAATAAAAATCTATTAATCAAAAGTTTAGGACTAATTAACTAAAAATAAAAATCTACAAGTGAATGTAAACAGTCAAGTATAATATTCATGTAGAAAGAGAAAGAAAAAGAGAGAGAGAGGGAAAGAAAGAGAAAGAAAGAAAGGGAGAAAGAGAGAGAGAAAGAAAAGAAAAAAGTCATGTATAATATTCATATTAGCACCATGCAATATAACTTAGATTAAGTAAAAATCTCAGACATTTTTAAATCAAATGAAATATGAGAGCCAGAGAGAGAGAGCGAGAGCCAGAGAGAGAGCGTGAGCCAGAGCCAGAGAGAGAGAGAGTCAGAGCCAGAGAGAGAGAGAGAGAGAGAGAGAGAGAGCCAGAGCCAGAGAGAGAGAGAGAGAGCCAGAGAAAGAGAGAGCCAGAGAGAGAGAGAGAGAGCCAGAGCCAGAGAGAGAGCCAGAGCCAGAGAGAGAGTGAGTCAGAGCTAGAGAGAGAGTCAGAGCCAGAGAGAGAGTGAGTCAGAGCTAGAGAGAGAGTCAGAGCCAGAGAGAGAGAGCCAGAGCCAGAGAGAGAGCCAGAGAGAGAGAGAGCCAGAGAGAGAGAGCCAGAGAGCGAGAGCCAGAGAGAGCGAGAGAGAGCGAGAGAGCCAGAGAAAGAGAGAAAGAGAGGGGGAGAGAGAGGGCCAGAGCCAGAGAGAGAGAGAGAGAGCCAGAGAGAGCCAGAGAGAAAGAGAGAGCCAGAGAGAAAGAGAGAGCCAGAGAGAGAGAGAGAGCCAGAGAGAGAGCCAGAGAGAGAGAGAGAGCCAGAGAGAGAGAGAGAGCCAGAGCCAGAGAGAGAGCCAGAGCCAGAGAGAGAGAGAGAGCCAGAGCCAGAGAGAGAGAGAGAGAGCCAGAGAGAGAGAGAGAGAGCCAGAGCCAGAGAGTGAGTCAGAGCTAGAGAGAGAGTCAGAGCTAGAGAGAGAGAGAGAGCCAGAGAGAGAGAGCCAGAGAGAGAGCCAGAGAGAGAGAGAGCCAGAGAGAGCGAGAGCCAGAGAGAGCGAGAGCCAGAGAGAGCGAGAGAGCCAGAGAAAGAGAGAAAGAGAGGGAGAGAGAGAGAGAGAGAGAGAGAGAGAGAGAGAGAGAGAGAGAGAGAGAGAGGGCCAGAGCCAGAGAGAGAGAGAGCCAGAGCCAGAGAGAGAGAGAGCCAGAGAGAAAGAGAGAGCCAGAGAGAGAGAGAGCCAGAGCCAGAGAGAGAGCCAGAGAGAGAGAGAGAGCAAGAGAGCCAGAGAGAGAGAGAGAGCAAGAGAGCCAGAGAGAGAGCAAGAGAGCCAGAGAGAGAGCAAGAGAGCCAGAGAGAGAGCAAGAGAGCCAGAGAGAGAGAGAGAGCAAGAGAGCCAGAGAGAGCAAGAGAGCCAGAGAGAGAGCAAGAGAGAGAGAGAGAGAGCCAGAGAGAGAGAGAGCAAGAGAGCCAGAGCAAGAGAGCCAGAGAGAGAGAGCGAGAGAGAGAGCGAGAGAGAGAGAGCCAGAGAGAGAGAGCAAGAGAGCCAGAGAGAGAGAGCAAGAAAGAGAAAGAAAGAGAAAGAAAGAGAGAGAGAGAGAGAGAGAGAGAGAGAGAGAGAGAGAGAGAGAGACAGAGACAGAAAGACACACACACAACAAAAGAGGAGACAGAACAAAATTAAGGCAAGGAGAGAGAAGACAGAACAGAAACAACAGAGAGAGGAGAGAAATGAGAAATCATTGAAGAGAAGGGGAAGAGAAACACAAGATAAGAAAAAGATACAAGAAAAATATACAAGATAAAAATGACATAAATGAATACCACAAATATAAAAAGTAAAGGAAGAGAGAAGCTAGAAGAGACAGGAAACGAGAGGTGTTAGAAGAGAGGAGGAAAGGAGAGATTAAAAGTTAAGAAAAACAGGAGAGAAACGTAAAAGAAATAAAAAAAAAAGGGACATTTGTGAGGAGAGAAAATAAAGAGACCAGAGAAGACCATATATCAAGAGTGTGAGGATAAAGACTTATATATTTTCTTAGTAGACATCCTCTGGCTCTTGTTGCCCCTCTTGTATACGAATTGTACTTGCAAGCTTTCCCTGAAAAGATATTAACAAAATTAATATTTAATTATTTATTTATATAAATTACACACACACAAACTTTATATATTATATATATATATATATATTATATATATATATATACACAATAAAGATATATATATACACAATAAAGGAAAAAAAAAAAAGGGAAGGGGGTGGTAGGAGAAAAGCACACAGAAACTGTATTGGAGGGGACCTACATTCCCTCCAATGCGTTATGTGTGGTTTCCTCCGAGGCTATGGGTCCCCCTTCTTCCAGCCAGAGGTGGTACTCCCTTCCCTATTGAAAAAAAAAAATATATATATATATATATATATATATATATATATGTCGTACCTAGTAGCCAGAACGCGCTTCTCAGCATACTATGCAAGGCCCGATTTGCCTAATAAGCCAAGTTTTAATGAATTAATGTTTTTTCGACTACCTAACCTAACCTAACCTAACTTTTTCGGCTACCTAACCGAACCTAACCTATAAAGATAGGTTAGGTTAGGTTAGGTAGGGTTGGTTAGGTTTGGTCATATATCTACGTTAATTTTAACTCCAATAAAAAAAATTAACCTCATACATAATGAAATGGGTAGCTTTATCATTTCATGAGAAAAAAATTAGAGAAAATATATTATTTCAGGAAAACTTGGCTTATTAGGCAAATCGGGCCTTGCATAGTAGGCTGAGAAGTGCGTTCTGGCTACTAGGTACGACATATATATATATATATATATATATATATATATATATATATGTCGTACCTAGTAGCCAGAACTCACTTCTCAGCCTACTATTCAAGGCCTGATTTGCCTAATAAGCCAAGTTTTCCTGAATTAATATATTTACTATAATTTTTTTCTTATGAAATGATAAACCAACCCTTTTCTCTATGTATGAGGTCAATTTTTTTTTATTGGAGTTAAAATTAACGTAGATATATGACCGAACCTAACCAACCCTACCTAACCTAACCTAACCTATATTTATAGGTAAGGTTAGGTTAGGTAGCCAAAAAAAGCTAGGTTAGGTTAGGTTAGGTAGGTTAGGTAGACGAAAAAACATTAATTCATGAAAACTTGGCTTATTAGGCAAATCAGGCCTTGAATAGTAGGCTGAGAAGTGCGTTCTGGCTATTAGGTACGACATATATATATATATATATATATATATATATGTATATATATATATATATATATATATATATATATATATATATATATATATATATATATATATATATATATATATATATATATATATATATATAATTTCGTAAACCTCACCTTGTAAACATTCATGTTTCTACATGTTAAACAAGCTACGAGGATGAGGGAAGGGGATGTTCCCTCCATGCTGGATATTATATTTACCAGGAAAGAGAAAGATATATTTATCATTCAGTACCTCCCTCCTTTGGTACCTCCCTTTTCCTCCTTTCAGTACCTCCCTCCTTTTACCCAAGTGACATTGTCACTTGGGTAAAAGTGACCATGTCTTTTTGGGAATAAAGTATGCAATGCATTATAATCTGGAAGAAAATGAGCTTGAAGCAGTTGAAAAACCTGACTTGTGGAGAGGTCATTATGGGGAACTCAGATATTTCCTTAAGGAATTTGACAAACACTTGCTGTTAGGACATGAAGTAAATGAGATGTATGTCAAGTTTTGTGAAATATATGATAATGGCACAACAAAATTTATACTAAAGCAGAGATGCAGAACTAGGAAAAAGGGAAAAATTGCCCAAACATACAAGCAATACAAAGATGCGAGAAACAACAATAGCAGTAAGGAGAGGGGCAGAAAGACTATGACTTTCGGTCATATTCAACAACACACATATACATACACACACACACATTATTGGAAAAAATTGGAATTGGAATATTGGAAAAAATAATTAAAACTAAATGGGTAGAACACCTGGAGAGAAATGATATAATTTCAGACAGACAGTATGGTTTTCGATTTGGAAGATCCTGTGTATCGAATTTACTCAGTTTCTATGATCGAGCAACAGATATATTACAGGAAAGAGATGGTTGGGTTGACTGCATCTATCTGGACCTAAAAAAGGCATTCGACAGAGTTCCATATAGAGAGGTTGTTCTGGAAACTGGAAAATATTGGAGGGGTGACAGGTAAGCTTCTAACATGGATGAAAAATTTTCTGATAGAAAAATGAGGGCAGTAATCAGAGGCAATGTATCGGACTGGAGAAATGTCACAAGTGGAGTACCACAGGGTTCAGTTCTTGCACCAGTGATGTTTATTGTCTACATAAATGATCTACCAGTTGGTATACAGAATTACATGAACATGTTTGCTGATGATGCTAAGATAATAGGAAGGATAAGAAATTTAGATGATTGTCATGCCCTTCAAGAAAACCTGGATAAAATAAGTATATGGAGCACCACTTGGCAAATGGAATTTAATGTTAATAAATGCCATGTTATGGAATGTGGAACAGGAGAACATAGACCCCACACAACCTATACATTATGTGAGAAATCTTTAAAGAATTCTGATAAAGAAAGAGATCTAGGGGTGGTTCTAGATAGAAAACTATCACCTGAGAACCACATAAAGAATATTGTGCGAGGAGCCTATGCTACGCTTTCTAACTTTAGAATTGCGTTTAAATACATGGATGGTGATATACTAAAGAAATTGTTCATGACTTTTGTTACGCCAAAGCTAGAATATGCAGCTGTTGTGTGGTGCCCAACAACAGAAGTTGGCCCATATCTTAAGAAGCACATCAACAAACTGGAAAAGGTGCAAAGACATGCTACTAAGTGGCTCCCAGAACTGAAGGGCAAGAGCTACGAGGAGAGGTTAGAGGCATTAAATATGCCAAAACTAAAAGACAGAAGAAAGAGGTGATATGATCACTACATACAAAATAGTATCAGGAATTGATAAAATCGACAGCGAAGATTTCCTGAGACCTGGAACTTCAAGAACAGGAGGTCATAGATTGAAACTAGCTTAACACAGATGCTAAAGAAATATAAGAAAATTCACTTTCGCAAATAGCGTGGTAGACGGTTGGAACAAGTTAGGTGAGAAGGTGGTGGAGGCCAAGACTGTCAGTAGTTTCAAAGCGTTATATGACAAAGAGTGCTGGGAAGACGGTCTCATCCTGTAACTACACTTAGGTATTTACACACACACTATATATATATATATATATATATATATATATATATATATATATATATATATATATATATATATATATATATATATATAATATATATATATATATATATATAATATATATATATTATATATATATATAAATATATATATATATATTATATATATAAATATATATATATATATATATATATATATATATATATATATATATATATATATATATATATATATATATATATATGTCGTACCTAGTAGCCAGAATGCACTTTTCAGCCTACTATGCAAGGCCCGATTTGCCTAATAAGCCAAGTTTTCATTAATTAATATATTTTCTCTATTTTTTTCTTATGAAATGATAAAGCTATCCATTTCATTATGTATGAGGTCAATTCTTTTTTTATTGGAGTTAAAATTAATATAGATATATGACTGAACCTAACCAACCCTACCTAAACTATCTTTATAGGTTAGGTTAGGTAGCTGAAAATGTTAGGTTAGGTAGTCGAAAAAACATTAATTCATGAAAACTTGGCTTATTAGGCAAATCGGGCCTTGTATAGTAGGCTGAGATGTGCGTTCTGGCTACTAGGTACGACACACACACACACACATATTATATATATATATATATATATATATATATATATATATATATATATATATATATATGTCGTACCTAGTAGCCAGAATGCACTTCTCAGCCTACTATGCAAGGCCCGATTTGCCTAATAACACAAGTTTTCCTGAATTAATTGTTTTTCGACTACCTAACCTACCAAACCTAACCTAACATTTTCGGCTACCTAACCTAACCTAACCTATAAAGATAGGTTAGGTTAGGTAGGGTTGGTTAGGTTCGGTCATATATCTACGTTAATTTTAACTCCAATAAAAAAAAATTGACCTCATACATAATGAAATGGGTAGCTTTATCGTTTCATGAGAAAAAAATTTGAGAAAATATATTAATTCAGTAAAACTTGGCTTATTAGGCAAATCGGGCCTTGCATAGTAGGCTGAGAAGTGCGTTCTGGCTACTAGGTACGACATACATATATATATATATATATATATATATATATATATATATATAAATATATATATATATATATATATATATATATATATATATATATATATGTCGTACCTAATAGCCAGAACACACTTCTCAGCCTATTATGCAAGGCCAGATTTGCCTAATAAGCCAAGTTTTCATGAATTAATATATTTTCTCAATTTTTTTTCTTATGAAATGATAAAGCTACCCATTTCATTATGTATGAGGTCAATTTTTTTTTATTGGAGTTAAAATTAACGTAGATATATGACCGAACCTAACCAACCCTACCTAACATAACCTAACCTGTCTTTATAGGTTAGGTTAGGTTAGGTAGCCGAAAAAGTTAGGTTAGGTTAGGTTAGGTAGGTTAGGTAGTCGAAAAACAATTAATTCATGAAAACTTGGCTTATTAGGCAAATCGGGCCTTGCATAGTAGGCTGAGAAGTGCGTTCTGGCTACTAGGTACGACATATATATATATATATATCGGACAATTAGTAAAAAAAAAAAAAAAAATTAAAATTATTTTACCTTGTACCTAGATCCACCAGGCCTGTTTGGTGCATGTTTCAGTACTTCAGACATCTGGAAGGTCACATCCTCCTCCTCAACTTGTGGATGTGCGTTGATAGATGATTCTGTAAAATTAAGTTATTTATATAATAATAAATTCAGTATAACAATAATATTCTGTAAAATTAAAAGTAATTTATACATCAATCAGATAAAACTCTCCAGAGATGGTGATACACAACATATAAAGGACAAGTTTCAGAACAAAATATGCATTTAGGAATAAGGTTTTGTACATGTAGGTAGCACATGAGAAAATAAGTGGAAGGTGATCAAGTTTATATTAACATGTTAATGGCTTTGTTAAGGCTTTGCAAGAATGAAAAAATATTAATAATATAATATCACCTACCAATTAATTGTACATCATTTATAAG
This sequence comes from Procambarus clarkii, assembly GCF_040958095.1. NCBI lineage: Eukaryota > Metazoa > Arthropoda > Malacostraca > Decapoda > Cambaridae > Procambarus > Procambarus clarkii. Next base: position 17,302,212 of record NC_091184.1, on the reverse strand, counting down.
TCAATTATTTGCATTATTATTATTCAATACTAATGATATAAAAATGCATTTTGTAATCTACTATTTATGCAAGTATTAAGCACAGGATCATGAAATAAACTGCACAATACTGTAATGGATAAACCAATTAAGTTTACATTTTCCTATAGCTAAGTCAGTCAGTTCTATTAGCAGCAGAGAACAATTATGCCCAACCTCTATTAAATGAAACAATCTTAAGAGCAAGTGATAGAAATATAATCATTTATGCTTGGGAAAATATTATGGAATGGTTCCAAATATGAAAAATATTAAGTTTTTTGGTTAAAATTTTTTAATTTAAAATTTAAATTTTTAAGTGAATTTTAAACTTTAAAAAAATTATTTAATTTTTTGGTTACTTACTTAAAATAACATTATATAGTTCTTGTTTTTGTAGAAATGCCAATTTCTTCTTTTGCCCTTCCAGACTGTATAGTGACCACAGGCCGTTTGTTCATATCTTCATTATTCTTCGAACCGTGGTTGCACAATCAGACCCACGTACACTGGTTAAAAGCATCACCTAAAAGCAACAACAAACAAAAATTATTATATATATATATATATATATATATATATATATATATATATATATATATATATATATATATACAGTGGTACCTCGGAATGCGATTGTCCCTGTATGCGAGATTTTCGGAAGGCGAGGTGTATTTACTCCAAAAATTTGTCTCGGAAGGCGATGGTTACTTCGGGAGTCGAGTTTGAACGCGAGTTTGTTGATACGCGTACAGCCGACCTAGCGCGTGGTCGTTCGGCGATCGTCGCCCCTCTGCCCCGCTGCCCCTCAGTTCACCATTGTCTCGCGCGCAGTGACTACCCCCACATCAATTCTTGTCGTGAATTTTCAGTGTTTTGTTGGATTTTTGGTGATTTGTCTATACAATTTGTTATTATATATCTCACCATGAGTCCCAAGAAAGCCAGTGGTAAGGATAAAGGCCAGAAAGCTCATGTGAGGATGACAATAGAGGAGAAACAAGAGATCATTCGAAAGCATGAGAACGGTACACGTGTTGTTGATCTTTGTAGGCAGTACAACAAAGCGACATCAACAATATGCACTATACTTAAGAAGAAAAATAAGATTATGAGTGCTAATGTGGCAAAAGGAGTAAGAACATTAACGACACAAAGACCACAAATACTTGAAGAAGTGGAAAAGTTGTTATTAATTTGGATACACGACAAGGAGTTGAGGGGTGATAGTGTTTCGGAGGCCATTATTTCTGAGAAAGCCAGGGTGTTGCACGAAGACCTTCTAAAGAAGACCCCTGCAACGAGTGATGCAGATAAGAAAGAGTTTAAGGCAAGCAGGGGCTGGTTTGAAAAATTTAGAAAGAGAAGTGGTATCCATAGTGTTACAAGGCATGGGGAGGCAGCCAGCTCAGACAAACCAGCCGCTGGACGATTTATTGACGAATTTAAAGAGTTTGCAGAGGCTGAGGGAAACCTACCGCAACAAGTGTTTAATTGTGACGAAACGGGACTGTTTTGGAAAAGAATGCCTAAGAGGACATACATTACCAAGGAGGAAAAATCCTTGCCTGGACACAAGCCTATGAAAGATAGGTTTACGCTTGTGCTGTGTTCAAATGCGAGTGGCGATTTAAAAATTAAACCCTTGCTAGTGTATCATTCTGAAAATCCAAGGGTTTTCAAACAGTATAATGTGCAGAAAACCCGTTTGTCTGTGATGTGGAAGTCTAATAAAAAAGCATGGGTGACTAGGCTTATTTTTTCGGAGTGGGTGAATGAAGTGCTGTGCCCTGCCATAGAAAAATATCTGCAGGAGAAACAATTGCCACTCAGAGCCGTGCTTCTCCTTGACAATGCTCCTGCTCATCCTCCAGGCTTGGAAGATGATTTGATGCCTCAATACAATAAATTCCTCACAGTTAAATTCCTTCCTCCTAACACCACTCCTCTAATTCAGCCTATGGACCAGAAAATCATAGCGAATTTTAAGAAACTGTATGAAAGGGCACTTTTCCGGAAATGTTTTGAAGTGACTGAAGCCACAAACCTCACCCTCAAAGAGTTCTGGAGAGAGCATTTTAACATTTTTAGTGCTTTAAAACTCGTTGACAAAGCCTGGCAAGAAGTGACTCAAAGAACCCTGATCTCTGGCTGGAGAAAATTGTGGCCTGAAGGTGTGAGAGAACTAGACTTTGAGGGGTTTGAGCCTATAAATGATGCGCCTATTGTTGAGGAAATTGTTAGTCTAGGCCAGAAAATGGGCTTGGAATTGGATGGTGATGATGTGGAGGAGTTGGTGGAAGAACACAACGAAGAACTGACCACCGAAGAACTCCTAGCCCTTCAACAGGAACAGCAAGCCAACACAGCAGCGAATGATTCTGCAGTGGAGGAGGAGGTGGTGGCAACAGCACCAGCGAATGTCCCTTCTGCAGTAATTAAGAAGGTGTGTCAGATGTGGGAAGAGATTCAAACAACTATTGAACACACTCACCCAGACAAAACTGTAGTAGGCCGTTGTCTTAATCTTTTCAATGACAATGTGATGCCTTACTACAGAGACAGCTTGCGAAGAAGGGAAAAGCAAGCTTTCATGGACAAATATTTGGTGAAGAAATCGAGCAGTGAACCTCAACCAGGACCTAGTGGCACTCAGGTTAAACGTCCCAGGGAGAGCACACCAGAAAGGTCCTCACTGCCTGATGTGATTATGGAAGGGGACTTCCCTTCCAAACACTAACTCCTCTCCTCCTCCCCCCTCCTCACCATCTTCCATACGCCTACAGCACTCGACAGTAAGGTAAGTAATAACTGGAACATACTTTTGTAGGTTTATTTAGATGAATTAGGTAAATTAGGTATAAAAATTTAGTTTGATGTGGGGTTTTTGGGGTAGTCAGGAACGGATTAATTCATTTCCCTTTATTTCTTATGGGGAAATTAACTTCGGAATGCGAGTTTTCGGAAGGCGAGGCGTCTCCAGGAACGGATTAAACTCGCATTCTGAGGTATGCCTGTATAATATGTCGTACCTAGTAGCCAGAACGCACTTCTCAGCCTACTATGCAAGGCCCGATTTGCCTAATAAGCCAAGTTTTCCTTAATTAATATATTTTCTCTAATTTTTTTCTTATGAAATGATAAAGCTACCCATTTCATTATGTATGAGGTCAATTTTTTTTATTGGAGTTAAAATTAACGTAGATATATGACCGAACGTAACCAACCCTACCTAACCTAACCTAACCTATCTTTATAGATTAGGTTAGGTTAGGTAGCCAAAAAAGTTAAGTTAGGTTAGGTTAGGTAGTCGAAAAACAATTAATTTATGAAAACTTGGCTTATTAGGCAAATCGGGATATGCATAGTAGGCTGAGAAGTGCGTTCTGGCTACTAGGTACGACATATTATATATATATATATATATGCAAACAAGCCTGAATGGTCCCCAGGACTATATGCGAATGAAAACTCACACCCCCCCACGAGTGGGGGGGGGGTTCGAGTCACTTCTGGGGTGTGAGTTTTCATTCATATATATATATATATATATATATATATATATATATATATATATATATATATATATATATATATATATATATGCTATGTTGTATGCTACAACTTGGCTGATAATAAAGCCATTCATAACTGCAGGCCTAATAAAAAAAGGAGGTGGCATAGCAATATCTTACAAAGATACCTTCATCTGCAATAGTGTCATTAGTAATAGAGACGACTATTGTGAATATACCTTTGCCAAGTTCTCCAGTAAATCCCTTAAATCCTCCTTGACTATAAGTGCCATCTATAGATTTCCCAATACCAACATAGCTTCATTCTCAGATAACGTAAGGAATCTTATCATAAATAACAATCTCAACAAAAATCAAACCAACTTAGTGGTTTGTAATGGTGAACAAAACATGCAGATACTTATATATAACCTGTGAATAGAGTGTAATAACACCAAAACTATTTGTTTATTGTTTTATGACCATAATAATTGAATCACTAATATGATTCACTAATATATAATCCTAATAATAATCACTAATATATAATCCATTGAGCATGCTGCATCTCTTTCAGTCTCTTTGCAATTTGAACAAGAGGGTTTTTAATTGATCGAACCATATTCTTAAAGTAAAGTAAATGAGATGTATTCCATATTTTGCAAAATATACGATGAAGGCACACAAACATTCATACCAAAACTGAAGGGCTGGATTTATGAGGAGACATTAGAGGCATTAAATATTCCAAACTAGAAGACAGAAGGAAAAGAGGAGATATGATCACTACGTACAAAACAGTAACAGGAATTGATAAACTTGATAGGGAAGATTTCCCGAGACCTGGAATTTCAAGAACAAGAGGTTATAGATTTAAACGAACTAAACAAAGATGCCGAAGAAATGTAAGATAATTCACTTTTGCAAACAGAATGGTAAACGGTTGGAACAAGTTAGGTGAGAAGGTGGTGGAGGCCAAAACCGTCAAAAGTTTCAAAGCATTATATGACATATATATATATATATATATATATATGCATATATATGCATATATATGACATATATATATATATATATGCATATAAATATATTATATATATACTGATAATTAGCTAAAAATATATTCAAGTAAATGTAAATTATTTTACCTTGCACCTAGATCCACCAAGCTTGTATGGTGTGCATTTCAGTACTTCGGAAATCTGGAACGATCTGGAATCTCTTATCTGCAATGAAACAATACATATTATTGCACTTGCCACAATACCACACAAGAATCAGTACGCCTTACCACACAATCAGTACGACTGTTTTCAGCGAGCCACTGAACACACTGAAGATTGATAACCCAAATGAATTTTTCATGGATATGATACCAACATCAAATCATAAATCAGATGTGATCCTATCCCCACTGGATTTTGAAGAAGCCATAGACAGTATGCCTATGCACTCTGCACCAGGCCCTGACTCTTGGAACTCTATATTCATCTAGAACTGTAAAAAAACGTTATCGCAGGCCCTTCACATTCTTTGGAGACAAAGCCAAGATACTGGCATTATCCCTGACATACTAAAAACAGCAGAGATAGCACCGCCCCATAAAGGAGGAAATAAGGCAGAGGCAAAAAACTACAGACCGATAGCACTAACATCGCACATCATAAAAATCTTTGAGAGAATGCTAAGAAGTAAGATCACCAAATACATGGAATCACAGCATCTCCATAACCCCAGACAACATGGTTTCAGAACAGGGCGCTCTTGCCTATCACAGTTGCTGGACCACTCTGACATGGCACTAGATGCCATGGAAGACAAACAAAACGCTGATGTAATTTACACAGATTTCGCAAAAGCCTTTGACAAATGTGACCATTGTGTTATTGCACAGAAAATGCGTTCAAAAGGAATTACCAGAAAAATAGGCAGATGGATATACAACTTCCTGACTAATAGAACCCAATGTGTAGTAGTCAACAAAATAAAATCTGGACCATCAACCGTAAAGAGCTCAGTCCCCAAGGGTACTGTGCTTGCTCCAGTACTTTTTCTCATCCTCATATCGGACATAGACAAGGACACAACCTATAGTACTTGATCATCCTTTGCAGATGTCACTAGAATCTTCACGAGAGTAGGCAACATAGAGGACACGGCAAACCTCCAGTCAGATGTAAATCAGGTCTTTCTATGGGCTACAGAAAATAACATGGTGATTAACGAACATAAGTTTCAGCTCATGCGCTACGGAAAAAATGAAAATATAAAAACGGAAACCACTTACAAAACTCAGTCAAATCATAACATTGAACGGAAAAGCAACGTAAAGGATTTGGGTGTACTGATGTCAGAAGGCCTTACATTTAAAGAACACAATAAAGTAGCCGTCACAACTGCAAGAAAAATGACAGGATAGATAACAAGAACTTTTCACACTAGAGATGCTATACCGATGATAGTTTTCAAGACGCTAGTGCTCTCTAGAGTGGAATACTGCTGCATAATGAAAGCCCCTTTCAAAGCTGGAGAAATTACTGACCTATACTTATGCATTTATCTTCGGTTTAACACAACAGGCACCAGACACACGCTAGGCATCATACACACTAGGATAAAACAAACATTAGGCTGGAAGTCAGAAAAGAATTCAAAGAATTTTACTGGAAAGGCTTGCTGTTAGGAAAGGAAGTAATTGAGATGAATTAATGCACAGTATATCAATTTTGTGAAATATATGATAAAGGAACAAAAACATTTATACCAAAACAAAGATGCAGAACTAGGAAACAGGATTTGTTCAACTGAAATTTCAAGACGGCCAGAGACCAAAAGACACAAAAATGGAATCAATATACGAAGAGGCCAAACCCCCAAACATACCAGTAATACAAAGAGAAACAACTACACGGCAGTGAGGAGAGAGGCAGAAAGAATTTTTGAAAAAAAGAATAAACAAATGTAAAGCAGAACAAATCATATTCTATAAATACAGCAACAACCAATTGCAGGTAAAGGATAATATTCAGAGCTTTTAAATGCATGGATGGCGAAATACTCAAGAAATTGTTCACGACTTTTGTAAGACTAAAGCTGGAATATGCAGCGGTTGTATGGTGCCCATATCTTAAGAAGCACATAAACTGGAAAAGATGCAAAGACATGCTACTAAGTGGCTCCCAGAATTGAAGGACAAGAACTATGAGGAGAGGTTAGAGGCATTAAATATACTACACAAATATATATACTACACATACACAATACTAGGATGCACAATAAACTACCCTACACAGGCTGAGTATGGTGTGTACAATAAATGATTAGCTAAAAGATAAGAATGAGTTTGTATAAATGGGGTTAAATCAGAGTGGGAAAATGTAAGTGGAGTTCCTCAAAACTCTGTCCTGGGACCTCTGTAATTCATAATATATACAAATAATTTAGACTCAGGTTTGATCAGCAATATTTGAAAATTTCCAGATGATACAAAAGGGATTTTTTTCTGGATTCAGGATTATTTTTTTTTATGGCTGAAAACATGTTTTCAGCAATAAAAGAAATACACTATTGCTGGAACAACCGTCGACATCTTCAAGAGAAAACCTGAACATCTTCAAGAAGTGCTGGACAAACAAGGCTGTGGTGGATATGTGGGCCTGAGGGGCCTGTCCAAGCAACAGCCTGTTGGACCAAGCTCTCACATGTCAAGCCTGGCCTTGGAAGGGCTTGGTGAGTAGAACAACTACCAGAACCCTATAATGCATGTATCAAGCAGATAAATAGGTTGTAGAGGATAGATAACATAGTGATTATAAGAAAACTAAAAACTCACTGGAAGCAATATAAATTACAAGAGTTGATACTCAACTTCTTTCCATTAATTGTACCTCCCGTGTGTCAGCTTATCACTCTACTGCTAATATCACGGTATTGCAGAATATCTGTCTCTACATTGCCAAGGTGTCCAGGCAGTGAGCACCACATAATGCAGTGCAGTGCTGTAAGAATAAGCACAGTAAGTATGGGCATGGAGGGGGTGCAGCAGTGGCTTGTGAAGGGCTGGAGAGTAAATGGACATGCCCAGGAATAAAAAGCATTAGGGTAACAGAACATAGCCCATAAAAATAGTAATGACTGTGAATGAATAATTATATGAATGCAATAATATTTCATATCTCAATAGGAATACTAAGCAGGGTGCAAGACAAGGTACTGGTGGTGATAGTGGTTGGTACAAGTCCTCACATCCCCACAGACACCAGTAACAGCCCTCACCTCCCAACACAGTACCCTTGGACCTTTATTACAGAAAAATAGAATCAATTAATATAATAAAATATAAAATATAAGTGTTTACTTACGATAATACTATCGGTGGAACACAAAATCTTCTTCTTCTTGATAGTAGGTGCAGTTTGCATGAAGGGTTTGTCCTCGCCATGACTGAACTGACGACAAAATGGCCGCTGTGTTGATATGGCGTCAGATGACGCTGTGACGTCACAGGTGAGGGACGCTTTGCGCATTACTCCCTCGTACTTAAAAAGTACTACAGGTACTTTTTGGCTTTATTTTTGAATATGGCAGAAGTTGGACAGCTTTTCAAATCATTATAAAGGAGTGAGTTCCATAGACTAGGTCCCTTTATTTACATAGAGTGTTTACATAGATTAAGTTTGACTCTGGGGATATCAAAGAGATATTTATGTCTGGTGGGGTGGCCATGTGTTCTATTACATCTGTCCAGGAAGAGTTTCAGAACAGGGTTTGCACTTAGAAAAAGGGCTTTATAGACGTAATTTACACAAGAGAATGTATGGAGTGAATTTGTTTAGCATGTTTAAGGATTTGAACAAGGGAGCTGTGTGTTGTCTGAAGGTAGAGTTAGTTATTGTCCTGATAGCAGATTTTTACTGGATGATGATGGGCTTGAGGTAGTTTGCAGAGGTTGAACCCCAAGCACAAACACCATAAGAATGATAGGGATAGATAAGTGCATAATAGAGTGAGAGGAGAGCAGAGTAGGGTACATAATATCTGATCTTAAACAGTATACCAACTGTTTTAGAAACCTTTTTAGTTATGTGTTGTATATGGGTGCGGAAGTTGAGTCTCTTGTCTAAGTATAGGCTAAGAAACTTTCCATCATTTTTATTGCTAATGTTTACATTATCTATCTGAAGCTGAATTGCATTTGTTGATTTGTTTCCAAATAAGATATAGTAGGTCTTTTCTATGTTTTGTGTGAGATTTGTTGGTTGACATCCACAAGTAGACTTTTTTTAATTAATTGTTTTCAACATTATTTAACAGGAGTGGGTTGGGGTCAGAGTAGATGAGTAGTATCATCAGCCAACAATATAGGTTTAAGTATGTTAGAGACATTAGGGAGATCATTGATGTATATAAGAAACAGGAGGGTCCTAGGATGCTGCTCTGTGGCACCTTTACGGTAAGTGGTAGAGTGGGAGAAGTTATATCATTGATGGCTTCATATTGGTGTCTGTTACTAAGATAGGATCGGATATAGTTTAGGGCAAGGCCACGGATTCCATAATGGTGGAATTTAAGTAAGAGGTAGTTATGGTTAACAGTATCAAAGGCCTTTCTCAGGCCGATGAAGAGTTCAATTGGAAACTCACTTTTGTCAAGGGTTGAGAAGATTAAGTCAAGCAGACTAACAATTGCATCATTGGTACTCTTTTGGGAGCGGAAGCCAAACTGACAGGGACTTAGTATATTGAATTTTACAAGATTGGAGTAGAGCTGTTTGTAAAAAAAAAAAATATATTTTTGATAATATAGGTAGATTCGATATGGGTCTGTAATTATTTATGTCTGCCGTGTTACCTCCTTTATGAACTGGCGTTACTCTTGCTTTTTTAAGGATATCAGGGAAGGTATGACACTCTAGGGATTTGTTGAACAGCAGTGCTATGGATGGTGCAAGGGCATGGGAGGCACGCCTGTGTACCATCGATGGTATTTCACTAATGTTCCCAGCTTTGGTTTTTAGCGAGTGAATGATGGACACAACATCTGTAGGGCTGACCGGAGAGAGGAGAAGAGAGTTTGGATAGCTGCGTGAAAGATATGTGGTAACATATGTCTGAGTCTCTGGGATTTTTCGGGCAAGGTGAGCACCAAACGATGAAAAGAAGCTATTAAATTCAGTTGCTGTTTCAAGATCTGTTGCAGGTGTATAACCATCCTTGGAGATTTTTATCTTATTATGTAAATGTTGTTTAGCTCCTAGGATGGTAGAGATGGCTCTCCATGCGCTTTTCATGTTGCCTTTTGCTTCTTTGAATCTATTCTCGTAATAGGAACGCTTTGCTCTTATTATACTGGTAAGCACTGATGAGTACCTCTTAACTACTTCTTTTCCAACAAGGCCAATCCTAAGTTTTTTTTCATATTCATGTTTCTTGTCGATTGCTTTAAGTATGCCATTAGTGAGCCAGGGATTATTTAACCTTTTTGCCAGTTACTTGCTTGGTGAGGAGAGGACAATAAGTATTGTAAAGGCTTTAAATTTTGGAAAGAGGCTAGTTAACGAATTATTATCCTGTGTATTGATAAATTTAGATTCCCAGTTTACATTGTGGAGAGCATTTGTGAGATTGCCTATTGCCGCTTCACATTGTAGCCTAAAGGTAATTTTCTTGTTACCTGGTGGTGTTATGGCCATGTTCGCTACAAGGAAGGTAGGATAGTGGTCAGTTGTTCTGTCAGTGATTATACTTGATGTAAGAGGAGCTGTTATGTTGGTCCATCAGTGATCCAGGGTAGTCGCAGATGTTTGAGTGACTCGGGTGGGCCTGGTGATTGCGGGGATGAGCATACAGGAATTCATGCTGTTGAGGAAATAGTCTACTTGAGGGCTATTTTGTAGCCCTAGGTCAATATTGAAATCACCTCTGAGAACTATGTGATTTTTGTTGAGATTATTGTTTATGATAAGGTTCCTCAAGTTGTTATTGTATTTGTGTCTAGCTTCAGACACAAGCATGTTACAGTTATGTCTTAAAGAGTTGAGAGCAATTAAGGATGATAAAGAGTCACTTACAATTAATGTATCAAGTTTGGATACTTGTACACATTTCAGAGCAAGGAGCAAGGCAAATAGTTCAGTCTGAAGGGTAGAGGCCCAGTTGTTTATACGGACTCCCCACTCAAAATATAAGTCATATCCTATTGCCAGGACAACTGCACTTCCAGCTGCACCCGTTGGGCGCTCTAGGAAACCTTCAGTGTATATGATTTGAGAGAGAGAATGCTCTGTGGACAGAGCATCAATATGGCTTAAGACGTTGAGCTTTGCCTCAAAACAAAGCTGGGACTGATCTCTAATTTGCTCCTTTGATGGAAAGGGAGGGATTAAAATTGAAAAGGGTGTAATTTCCTACAGTGCAGGAAAGTGCTATTGTTGTCTCTCTTGGTACAAATTATAAATCTAATACTTTCTGAGTTCAGTTCCAATTTTATTTATCTATTTGAAACAATGTTTACATTCAATAAAGAAATTCTGGAGGGCTTCTGTGCAAGGGTTAGGATGAGCTAGCCTAAGCATTTTTATACCAATTTGACAGTTATTTTCAGTAACACGATAAACAACGCTCGGAATATTAAGTTCCTTTCTCATATTAAGTATCTTTGTGGTACGAGGGCACCCAAGGATTATCCTCAAGGCTTCGTTCTGCAATTTTTCAAGCCCTTCAAGCTTTCTTTCAGGATGCCTTAAAGTTAGTTTAGTTCATTTATTATGCACCCCATACCCATCTTGTGGGCGGTAGTGGAAAGGGTTGCAGAGGCATATAATGGGCTCAGGGACTGAACCCCACAATTCATTTAGCTAAGCAAGTTACAATCTTGATGAGCTAGTTACAAAATTCAGTATAAGTCGTCACATCAACAATGGGTTCGAGATCGATCACAAGTACAGTTTCTAAATTAAGCAACTGACATATGTGGAGAGCTAGTGTCACAATTGATATGTTTGTCCTGCACACCGCTCCCCATCCAGTGGGCAGCGGTGGATAGGTTACAATCACTTAGTTACTACTTACAGTTAGCAAACTGGGGATATTTGGCTAAAATTTCTGGTACCAGATCATTTTGAATGAAATATTGACACATCGTTGGTACATTGGTTATAGAATTGTCTCTGAATTCACTATCACATAGTGACGGAGGGGTGTGCAAATAATTTTGTTGACAGTTAACATTTGGTCAGGTCTACATCGGCAGATAATGAGAATTCCCAGAAATACTTGTAACCGAGTCTAAGCCGAGCAGTAGTAACATCTAGAAGTCTGCTGATTTTATTGGATGAACCATAGATGTGTGGCTCCTTTTGCATAATAGTATTGAACGAAAGTTAATCTCCCCGAACACTTTCGCGTTTTGGGCTAGTTACCCCTCCACTCTCTCCATTTTTTTTTTTTGACATTCCCTGGTAGTGTGCGGAAATACTGAAAAGTGTATACTCTTTTCAACTTTGTCACCTTAATTCTCGTCCTATGTCTTTCATTTTGGTATCAATGCGTTTGCAATAGAATTCCCAACAGAACTATGTGCATATAATGTCAAAGACAGCAGCGCGCTCCACCCGCCGACAAGATGAATGTAGGCCAAGGGTACCAGAAAAAGAAAGCTGAGCCACCCTCAGGCAACTCTCATTACATTAGAGAGCGTGGTAATACTGAAAAGTGTATACCCTTTTCAATTTTGTTACCTCAATTCTCATCCTAGGTTTTTCAATTTGGCATCAATGTGTTCGCAATAGAATTCTCTACAGGACTAAAGGCATATAAACTCCAAAAGCCCGGCTTACCATCCGCAACAAACAGAGTAAGCGAGAGTGTGTTACCAGGGAGCGCACAAGAGCGATAAAATGTATACACTCTTTTCATTTTGGTCACCTCAATTGTCATCCTAGGTCTTTCATTTTGGTATCAATGTGTTCGCAATAGAATTATCTACAGGTTTAAATGCATATAAACTCCAAAAGCACGGCGGACCATCCGCACAAAACAGAGAAAGTGAGAGAAAGTAACCCGGGAGCACTCTAGTGCAATGTAATGTGAACACTCTTTTCACTTTGGTTACCTCAATTCTCGTCATATGTCTTTCATTTTGATATCAATGTGTTCGCAATTGTATCTGCTGGCATTTACCCTTTGCTTGGATCTGAAGGGTTTTAGGCTCACCACGATGCAATCTGATAGTACCACACGTGTATATACCTATCTTCAAGCAGCAATTCACTCATTCAAACCAACTTATAATAGTTATCCATATATAAATGGTAATCTTTGTTCTACCTGTTAACCTGTCATATGAAGAAAGATTGTCAAAGCTTATATTACATTCTCTAGAAAAGCAAAGAATTAGGAGTGACATATGGTAGAGGTGCACAATGGGATGAATGGACATAACAAAGGGGACATTAATGGGGTATTAAAAGTAGCAACACAAGACAGAACTCGAAACAAAGTGTAAAAATTGGAAAAATTTAGATTTAGGAAAGAACTGCATGAGTAAATACACTGGGTTTGTACCTTAAGGTTCATGTATGCAATATTACAGAGTTCCAGTTAACTCCCATGCATGCTATTAATTTATGTTATGTTTATGTTTTTTATGTTAAAATGTTTTTGTTGATTTGTTTGTATATTTTCATAAGTAAAGCATGCTTACCGTCTTATTCCAAGTTTTATGATAACTTTACAATGTTTAAAACATAAAGTTCAATATATATTCTGGTTTTCATACAGGAATTATACGTTAATATAACATCATAATAACGTAATGATGTCGTGTAAATAATGTTATACTGACGTCATATAAATGTTATATTTATGTTATAAGAACGTAAATTGGATAGCTTTACAGAAAGTAAACAAAAAAAACTAAATGTTGACTGAAAATTATTTATTCTTAAATATAAAGCATGAAAACATTATAATACCATAGCATTTACTATTATTTTTAAATTTTTACATAAATCTTAAAAAACTGTGTCTCAAGAATATATGTTTTTAGTTATATCCTTTGGTTTTAAGAATGTCAGATATACGTATTTATGTCAAAAGTTACAGTATTACCTTTGTGGAACCATTTAAAAACGTCCACAAACGTTCTGTGTTTGCTGGGAATCCTTGTAAATATTTATTGTATGTATGTACCTTACCTAAATAAAATTGTATTGTATTGTATTGTATAAAGTATAAATTGTGTTGAATGAAAAAAAAAAATAAAAGATAAAAAAAGGGGGGGGGGAACATGGTACAAAATAGCCAATATACAAGTTGGTTAACAAACAGGCTTTTTTTTTTTAAATAGTATGACCTGGGTTGACATTTAGAAGTAAGGTAGGTTACATGGAGTTAATTAGGTAGTACTTAGTTTTTATCTTAAACTGGTTTAGAGAGGTACAATTTTTGACATAATTGGGAAGGTCATTCCACATTCTGGGTCCCTTGATTTGTAGAGCATTCCTAGTTTGATTAAGTCTAACTCTTGGAATATCAAATAGGTATTTGTTTCTGGTGTGGTGCACATGAGTTCTGTTACAACCTTCTAGGAAGTGTTGAAGGTCAGGATTGACATTACAATTCAGAGTTTTAAATATATAGAGTACACAAGAGAGAATGTGCAGTGACTTAATATCTAACATATTCAGAGATTTGAGTAAGGGTACCGAGTGATGTCTGGGGCCAGAGTTAGATATTGTTCTAATAGCAGCTTTGTGTTGGGTAATTAGAGGATGTACATGATTTTGGGTAGTAGAACCCCAAGCACAAATACCATAGATGAGATAAGGATAGATGAGAGAGTAATAGAGCATCACCAGGGCAGGACTAATATGCTCATAATACTTTTGAGTATAGCGATGGGTCACACATTTTATTATATAAATATATCACACTACATACTATTGAATAATATTACTCAAAAAATAAAACAGAAAAAATCAGAGACATTGAAATAATTAAGTAATAATATTTTTGTGGCAACTCCCGCCTGACAGCTCGGGTGGAGGTGACCGCCTCCGACGATTACTCTGTCAACACCTCACTTTTGCCAGACTTCCTCGCCCTATTGTGGCCAAAATATGTCACAATTTATTTTCTATTTTTCCCATAATCAGGGAACACAAATGAACACTTTTATAAGACGTGTTGCAGGCTAAAATCGCAAGAGCAGCCCAGGGCTTAACAAAAACCAACTAATAATATCAGGGGTTTTGCAGCGTGATGAGGGTATCGACATCATAAAACCGAAACATGCACAGTCCCTGATGAAGGTAATGCCGTCATCAATTAATGCATTTTTAAAAATTCCCTTTATTGTCCAAATATTATGGGACTGGTTTTAAATGTTCCCCTTTATATTGTGAACAATTTGATAGCAAAATGAATGACGTAGCATGAAAATTGAGGTTAGAAAGCTGAAAAGAGTACAGTATAAACATTTGAGTGTGGTTTGTACACTCATGGCCAATGCTCAGCCTTCCTTGCGGTGTGTGTGCTAGGTCGCCTGCCGGGCCAGCAAAAGAGTTAATATTGACCTCTGTGAGCCTTCAAGTTGCTAGTTTCCTCAACTGTATGAATTCCTGCTTGTTCATACCCCTAATTACTAAACCTTTTAGAATTACTGAAACAACTGCCTTTACTCCTGACCACATCTGGACTAACATAACCTCTCCACTTACCTCAGGAATAATCACTGATAGGACCACAGACAATTACCCTATATTTCTTCTAACCAACATTAATAAACCACCTTTAGATACAATGAAGATAAGCTTTAAGCTGCACAATGAAACTTCTAAAAGCAGCTGTATTGCTGCTGCCTCTAATATCAACTGGGAGTCTGAAATAGGTGACATAGTGAATATCAACCTTGCAGTGCAAACATGTCTTCACAAAACTTTGAGCCTTGCCTTGAGGTTACCTTGAGGTGTTTTCGGGGCTTAGCGTCCCCGCGGCCCAGTCGTCGACTTGGCCTCCTCGTTTCTGGACTGGTCAACCAAGCTGTTGGACGCGGCTGCTCACAGTCTGACTTATGAGTCACAGCCTGGATGATCAGGTATCCTTTGGCGGTGCTTGTCAAGTTCTGTCCTGAACATTGTGAGGGGTTGGCCAGTTATGCCCCTTATGTGTAGTGGAAGTCTGTTGAACAGTCTCGGGCCTCTGATATTAATAGATTTCTCTCTTAGAGTACCTATTGCACCTCTGCTCTTCAACAGGGGTATTCTGGACATCCTGCCATACCTTCCGGTCTCATATGATATTATTTCTGTATGCAGGTTTGGGACCAGCCCCTTTACTATTTTTCACATGTAAATTATTATGTATCTTTCCCGCCTACGCTCAAGAGAATACAGATTTTGGCATTTTAGTCGATCCCAATAGTTTAGATGTTTTACTGAGTGGAGTCTAGCAGTAAAGGATCTCTGCATGCTCTCCAAGTAAGCAATTTCACAATTTTTGAAAGGGGCTGTCATTGTGCAGAAGTATTCCGCTCTAGAGAGCACTAGCGTGTTGAAGAGATCATCATTGGTATAGCATCTCTAGTGTGAACGATTCTTTTTATCCAACTTGTCATATTTATTGCAGTTGTGACGGCTTCTTTATTGTGTTCTTTAAAGGTAAGGTCTTCCGATATGAGTAAATCCAAATCCTTTACATTGCTTTTTTGTTCTATGTTATGATTTGACTGTGTTTTGTACATTGTTTCCATTTTTAGATTTTATTTTTTTCCGTGGCGCATAAGCTGAACCTTATCTTCGTTAAACACCATATTATTTTGTGTAGCCCCTAGAAAGACCTGATTTATATCTGCAGGTTTGCTGTGTCCTCTATGTTGTCTACTCTCATAAAGATCCTAGTGTCATCTGCAAAATATGGTATGGTACTATAGAGTGTGTCCTTCTCGATGTCCGATATGAAGATGAGAAAAGAGTACTGGAGCAAGCACATTACCCTGAGGGACTGAGCTCTTCACGGTCGATGGACCAGATTTTATTTTGTTGACTATTGCACATTGGGTTCTGTTAGTCACGAAATTGTAGATCCATCTGCCTATTTTTCCGGTAATTCCTTATGAACGCATTTTATGTGCAATAACACCATGGTCACATTTGTTGAAGCCTTTTGTGAAATCTGTATAAATTACATCAGCGATTTGTCTGTCTTTATGGCATCTAATGCTATGTCATAGTGGTCCAGCAACTGTGATATGCAAGAGCACCCTGTTTTGAAACCATGTTGTCCGGGGTTATGGAGATGCTGGGATTCCATGTGTTTTGTAATCATACATCTTAGCACTCAAAGATTTTTATGATGTACGATGTTAGTGCTATCGGTCTGTAATTTTTTACCTCTGCCTTATTTCCTCCTTTATGGAGTGGTGCTATCTCTGCTGTTTTTAGTATGTCAGTGTTACGACCCTGGGTTCTCCAGTATAAACCAGAGGTCAAAATTGAGCTATTAAACTTTCTGGGAGTACAGTTGAGTGCATCTCGAACGGCAATTGTTTGTATCTTCCCTGCCAGACGTAAGACTATTACTGTTTCTCAAAGAGCATTTAAAGACTGAGCTGGGGGTTGATTATTAAATAATAACATAGGCACCAACTTTGCTTACTAATACTTTCTAATCATTTGTAAAGTAACAATACGTTGCATAGGGGAAGATCTTTAATGTGCTTAGCTGCACGATCAATTAGGCTCCTTCCGGCACCATGACATGGGAGGCCTAGCCGGTCGCTAGGAGGTCCTTCTCTGGCTGGCGTTCGTGCGGACGAGACCTACTCTGTGGCTGCACCCCTAATCTCCTCTTACTTATTTCCCTTACCCTAAGTTCCTGTACCCTTAAGTTAAGTATTATATGGTGTTAAGTGTGCCTACTCTGGTAGTAAATATTGGTGAGACCTGGGGATAGTATTTGCCAGTGTTTTGGGTACCCCTAAGTGTTGTGTTTTGTATTAGGGTACTACATGGTCTCTCTACCCTAAGCTGCATCCAGCTTCAGTGCTTATCCAGTAGTACTTTACCCTAGCTTGTTATTAGTGTAAACCTTGTATCCTGCCTAGGTGGACCAAGGCTTTTAACGTAAGATAGTGTGGTAAAGTTATTATTATTGTTATTGGTGTGAGTGTATATGGGGGGTTGTTAAGGGGTTAATAAATAAGTACATGAATTACAGAGTATCCCTTCTTCCTGTGTGGGAGCGCATTGATCAACCCTTAGACTAACATATATGGTCTAGTAGCAAGTTATTACTACTGTGGATAGTTTATTTTGGGGGCCGGGCCTTTTAGCTCTCCCATATTTGATACTCTGTCTTCTAACTACCCTTACCCCTTAATAGTACCAGTCCCCCATAGAAGCCCCACACATATTATTTGTAACAAGTGGTTGGCCAGTCCGGGAGGAACATTATAAGTGTAAAAAATTTGATTCTTGAGTGCCAAAATTAAAATTTTTTGTTTTCCGCAGAACGGTTGTGTGCTAGCCTAGGGTCCAGCGCATCTAGCAAAGGACATTCTTGCACTGACTGGACACCCAGCTGGATCCCTTCACGATTAAGGTTAGTGTGGCCTTGTGTTAGGGGCCGTGCAAATTTTTGTTTTTTTCCAATTTTTATTTTTTAATTTTTTCTTTGGCTGGGAGCTAAAATTATTAGTGATGTCATCTGAAATGCAGAGACTGGCAATGGAGCCTTCAGTGGTAGAGATAAAGAAACTTAAAAAGTCTAATTTAGTATTGTTAGGCAAGGAATTTGGCCTAGAATTAAATGACGCGGATAAAAAGTGGACTTTGGTGAATGAAATATTACAACATTGTATTGATGAAGAACTATTGGCAAGTGATACACCTTTATGCCTGCCTAGCCAAGCAGAAAGTGCAGCTCATAAGGATAGAGAATTAGCTTTAGAGTTAGCAAAAATAAAATTAGAGGAGCAAAGACTCAAAACCGAGGAGGCTAGAATTAGAGCGAATGCCACTGGACCTCCACCTGCTGGGGATTCAAACCCCAGGCATTATGAGAAAAAGCATAATTTGCCTGAATTTTCCGAGTCTGACCCTGAAAGGTTTTTCAACCATTTTCAGAGAGTGGCCATGTCCATGAACTGGCCAAAGGAAGAGTGGGTGAAAATCCTACAGGGAAGACTTAGGGGTAAAGCACAAGATATTTTTATAAACATGCCTGACGACGAGTGTTTTGAATATGATAAAGTCAGGGAATGTATTTTGCGGGCATATGAAATTACTCCTGAAGCTCACCGCCAAGTTTATCGCAACCTTAGGCCTACTCACAACCAACCGCTCACTGAATTTGTGAATGATCAAATTCGATTATTTGATAGATGGATTCGCTCGGCGAAAGCCGAAACATATGAGGCTCTCAGGAACTTAATTTTAATGGAGCATTTTATAGATATTATGCCAGAGAATGTTTCACAGTACATTAGAGGAAGGGTAGAGGTAAATTCTAAAATAGGGGATTTGGCCAAGTTGGCAGAAAACTACCAATTGGCGGGCAAAAGGCCCAATAAAAATAATTATACCCCACAAAGTAGCAAAACTTATACCCACAGCCAGTCCAGACCAGCTCATTCTAACCCTTTACCTAATGCACCTTCTGTTTCAGACATAACTAACCCTGGTAAAGTGTCTAGCCCCACGGCACCTAAGGGTGAACCGAAGGGTAATTCTGCTAGTAATGTGTCTTCTCCCCGACGTTTTTGTGGTCACTGTAATCGTCCAAACCACACTATTAGCCGTTGTTGGCAACTGTACCCGGAAAAAAGACCCAATGCTCTAGTTGTGACACAGGGCTTGAGGCCTTCAGAAGGGTTAGGGAGTAAGACCTCCAACCCACAGTGGTTGGACTTGCTTACCCCATTCTTATCGAAAGGGAGACTACTTTTGTCTGAGGGTTCTTCCTGGAAGGACGTGGTGATCTTCCGAGACACCGGTGCCATCCAGACTTTAATTTTAGAGAGTGCGTTGCAAGGTGCCAACACTCTCGACACTGGAGAGGTGGTACTGGTCGAGGGTGTCACTAGTGATACTCGAGCAGTACCCCTCCATAAGGTTACCCTGGAATCTGATTTCCACAAGGGTGTTTGTACAGTCGGAGTCACTTCATACCTACCTTTCCCTAATGTTGATGTAATAGTTGGTAATGATTTAGCAGGGGATAAGGTAGGGGACTCCAGACTGCCTATTATGTTGCCTACCCCTAAGGTTTGCCTGGATCCACCCGCCGCAGAGGATAATGTTGTGTACCCTGCGTGCGCGGTGACCAGGTCTATAGGACTTAAATGTAAGGGCAGCCCTGTGCTTGCCAAGGTGGTAAATCCCGAGGTCACGAGGAGCTTACCAAGTGGTGAAAACCAAGTGGACCTCGCGGACACATTCATGGCCCGACTCGATGACGTGGCTGAGGACATTGTGGAGAGCCTGCCACCGCCATCTACCGAGAGTAGTGGGGAGGTGGAGGAGAACACTGTTGAGCCTCGGCCAATGGCATCTGACCAAGGCCTAGATGCCTCCTTGAGTGAGTTACAGAAAGCTGACCCCACTCTTGCAGATTGTCATGAGACAGCCGTCTCTATGGAGGAAATTGTAGACGCAGCAACTGGGTACTACTACAATGATCGGATTTTGATGAGAAAATGGAGACCACAGAGTGCTCCCTTGTCAAATGAGTGGGAGGTAGTCCACCAGGTTATGTTGCCGACCTGCTATAGAGAAAGAGTTTTGGCAGCTGCTCATGATGATCCTATGGGGGGACATCAAGGTATTAATATTACGTATCACAAAATTTTAAAGTATTTTTTCTGGCCCAAGCTGAAAAGCGATGTGGCAAAATTTTGTAATGCGTGTGTTGTTTGTCAACTGGTTGGGAAACCAAACCAGACTCCACCTAAAGCTCCTCTAAGGCCTATTGTCGTGCCAGAGGAACCATTTTCTCATGTGGTAATGGACTGTGTTGGACCATTACCTAGAACTAAGTCTGGTAATATTTACCTAATCACAATGATGTGTATCACTACTCGTTACCCAGAGGCTTTTGCTGTAAGGAACATCCGAGCAAAAACTGTTGTTGCTCGTATGTTGCAATTTTTTTCCACTTTTGGACTGCCTCGGGTCGTGCAAACTGACAATGGTACTAATTTTAAGTCTGATATTTTTGAGCAATTTTGTAAGGAACATGGCATAACTCATAAGGTTTCCAGCCCATACCATCCACAGAGTCAGGGGGTAATTGAACGTTTCCATCTAACTCTGAAGCAGATGTTGAAGACATCGTGCGAGAGTTCCCACACCTTCTGGGATGAGAATTTACCGTATGTTTTGTTTGCGGCTAGAGAGGGATTACAAAGTTCACTGGGCTGTTCTCCTTTTGAGTTAGTCTTTGGCCATAAAGTTCGTGGACCCTTGCAAATGTTACAGGAGAATCTGTTAGGGAACGTAACGTTAACCGAAGGTTCGGCTTTCTTTGCACAACACCACCAGAGACTCAAGGACTGCAAGGCGGCTGCATTAAAGTATCTTGGCAAGGCCCAAGAAAAGATGAAAGAACGTAACGATGCTAAATCTAAGTTACGGGTATTTCAGCCTGGCGACCCTGTCCTGGTATTAAAGCCTCGACTGGGGAACACTATGTCCCACAAGTACGAAGGCCCCTACATAGTGACAGAAAAGACTGGGGACCTCACGTACAAAGTGAGGCACTCTGACAAACGTAACCAGGTAATGCTCATACATGTAAATCGGATGAAGAAGTTCCAGGGCCCCAGGCCCATTGCACTAACCAATGTTTCCATTTCCAGTGAGAGAGGGGATGATTGTTCTGGGGACCCAACTAATCTCATTTTCAATAATTCTAGTTCTGTGAATGCTGTGGAGGAAGGACTGTCCCATTTGCAGATGGCCCAACGTGAAGAGGTGCAGTCGTTGGTTGATGAATTCTCCAGTCTGTTCGGGGAGGTCCCGACCCAGACTGATGCCATTTGCCATGATGTCGAGTTGACGGACTACACTCCCATTCGCCTTCATCCCTATCGGATGAGTCCAGAAAAGAAGGCCATCGTACGAAAGGAGGTCGACTTCTTGCTCCAGCACGGCCTCATCCGGCCGAGCCAGGGCTCTTGGTGCTTGCCCTGCCTTTTGGTCCCCAAACCAGACGGCTCCTGGCGATTATGCACCGACTATCGGCAGCTCAACAAGGTGACCATTGTGGATGCCTATCCGCTGCCCCTCCTCGAGGACTGCATCGACGAGTTGGGAAATGCCAAGTACGTTTCGAAATTCGACCTCTCGAGGGGGTATTATCAAATCCCACTCACTGAACATGCTAAACAAATAACTGCGTTCGTGACACCCGAGGGTGTTTTTGAATATCAAGTGTTACCGTTCGGCTTGCGTAATGCTCCTGCCACGTTCCAGAGACTCATGAACTCTCTGCTCGCTAAGGTGCCAAATTGTCGGGCGTATTTAGATGATATCGTGCTGTTTGACAGTAATTGGGCTGACCACATAGCTAGGTTACGCCAGTTGTTTGCCATCTTGAAAAGGGCAAATCTTACCTTAAATGCTAAAAAGTGTCATTTTGGCCAAGGCACAGCCCAGCAAACAATTTTAGGTTGCCACAACATATCTGGAAAGTATTTGAAAGTATTGGAAACGTTTGTTTTATCGTATCAGATACGATATTGTGTGTGGACTTAAATAGGTTTCCAAAACTTATAACTAAGACATATGTATCTAACACTAATTTGAGATGTTGTGGCAACTTTACACTCCTAACATGAGTCATTCATAATCCATTCATATACCAATATGAATCTCTTATGAAAGGTTTGAGCCAATAATCTGAACCCTTTTCACATCTTTGTGTTTAAAGTTAAATTTCTTGAAATTAAATTTTATTTTATATTATATCATTTTTATTATATTTTATATTATATTATTATTTTCAATTTAAATATTAAAACCAATTTAAGGGTAAAAAAAATCTAATAATTTATATTTCTTTTATTATTTACTAACAATTATAATTATTTACTAACGGAGAGAGGGGAGGCTGTACGGCGGAGAGTGGCGGCTGTGGCGGACAGTGGCGGCGGTGGCGGATAGTGGCGGCGGGCGGACAGTGGCGGCGGTGGCGGATAGTGGCGGCGGGCGGACAGTGGCGTCGGGCGGACAGTGGCGGCGGTGGCGGATAGTGGCGGCGGGCAGATAGTGGCGGCGGGCGGACAGTGGCGGCGGGCGGACAGGGCGGCGGCGGGCGGACAGTGGCGGCGGGAGGACAGTGGCGGCGGGCGGACAGTGGCGGATAGTGGCGGCGGGCGGACCGTGGCGGCTTTGGCGGCGGTGGTGGACAGTGACGGCGGGCGGACAGTGGCGGCGGCGGGCGAACAGTGGGGGCGGCGGGCGGACAGTGGGGGCGGCGGCGGGCGGACAGTGGAGGCGGCGGGCGGACAGTGGAGGCGGCGGGCGGACAGTGGTGGCGGCGGGCGGACAGTGGTGGCGGCGGGCGGACAGTGGTGGCGGTGGCAGAGAGTGGTGGCGGTGGCGGACAGTGGCGGCGGTGGCGGACAGTGGCGGACGGTGGCGGACACTGGCGGCTGTGTCTGGCGGTGGTGGCGGGCGGTGGCGGGTGGCGGCGTCTGTGATGAGTGGTGGCGGCTGGCGGTGGTGGGTGGTGGCGGCGGTGGTGGTGGTGGCGGCGGCGGCTGGTGGTGGTGGGTGGTGGCGGCGGCGGCTGGTGGTGGTGGGTGGTGGCGGCGGGTGGTGGGTGGCGGCGGCGGCTGGTGGTGGTGGGTGGTGGGTGGTGGCGGCTGTGGTGGGTGGTGGCGGGCGGTGGCGGGCAGTGGTAGGCAGTGGCGGGCGGTGGCGGGCGGCGGCGGCTGTGAAGGGCGGTGACGATCGGCGGTGGGGGGGGCTGGTGGCGGCTGGCGGTGGCGGCTTGCGGTGGCGACTGTGGCAACGGGCGGTGACGGCTGATAGCGGGCGGTGGTGGCGGCTGGTGGCAGGTGGTGGTGGCGGTGGTGGCGGCTGGTGGTGGCGGCTGGTGGTGGTGGCAGCTGGTGGCGGTGATGGCGGCTGGTGGTGGTGGCAGCTGGTGGCGGTGATGGCGGCTGGTGGTGGTGGTGGTGGCGGCTGGTGGTGGTGGCAGCTGGTGGCGGCTGGTGGCGGTGATGGCGGCTGGTGGTGGAGGTGATGGCGGCTGGTGGCGGGCGGTGGCGGCTTGTGGCGGCTGGTGGTGGCGGCGGTGGTGGGTGGTGGTGGTGGGTGGTGGTGGCGGCTGTGGTGGGTGGTGGCGGCGGCGGCGGTGATGGGTGGTGGCGGCGGTGGTGGTGGGTGGTGGTGGCGGCGGCGGCTGGTGGTGGTGGCGGTGGCTGGTGGCGGGTGGGGGCTGGTGGTGGGTGGTGGCGGCGGTGGTGGTGGGTGGTGGTGGCGGCGGCGGTGATGGGTGGTGGCGGCGGTGGTGGTGGGTGGTGGTGGCGGCGGCGGTGATGGGTGGTGGCGGCGGTGGTGGTGGGTGGTGGTGGCGGCGGCGGCTGGTGGTGGTGGGTGGTGGCGGCGGGTGGTGGTGGTGGGTGGCGGTGGCTGGTGGCGGCTGGTGGTGGGTGGTGGCGGCGGGTGGTGAGTGGCGGTGGTGGGTGGCGGTGGCTGGTGGCGGGTGGCGGCTGGTGGTGGGTGGCGGCTGGTGGTGGGTGGTGGCGGGTGGCGGCTGGTGGTGGGTGGTGGCAGGTGGCGGCTGGTGGTGGGTGGTGGCGGCTGGTGGTGGGTGGCGGGTGGCGGCTGGTGGCGGCCAGCTGGGACACACCCTTCGCCACTGAAGGTCTGAGCACAACTAACCATGTGTCTCTCACCCACCAGCCCAGTGTTGCCAGCTCCCGCTCTCAAAATGTTTCCTTCAAAGATTGTATATTATCTTTGAACAACAAGTTTGATTATCAAGGAAATAATGCATATATTATTGTCACATTAATGCTGTGCAATATCTTATTACATACCTGCTAAATAATTATAATTTGAAACAGGACAAAAAATCCAACATATATATAAAAACCAACATTAGAGATCACGAGGCCTAGGCCTCGCCTGTGACCACACATCCTGCCTCCCTGGCCTGCTACCCTCTCACACCTCACACTCTTAACTCACTCTCACTCTCAATCACTCTTACGCACTATTACTCACTCTTACTCTCAATCACTCTTACACACTATTACTCACTCTTACTCTCAATCACTCTTACGCACTATTACTCACTCTTACTCTCAGTCATCCTTACTCACTCTCATACTCACTCTTACTCTGTCACTCTTACTCTCTGTCACTCTTACTCTCTGTCACTCTTACTCTCTGTCACTCTTACTCTCTGTCACTCTTACTCTCTGTCACTCTTACTCTGTCACTCTTACTCTGTCACTCTTACTCTGTCACTCTTACTCTCTGTCACTCTTACTCTCTGTCACTCTTACTCTCTGTCACTCTTACTCTCTGTCACTCTTACTCTGTCATTCTTACTCACTCTCAGTCACCCTTACCCATTCATACTCACTCTCTCACTCTTACTCTCATACTCTTATTCTCAATTACTCTTACTCTCAATCACTCTTACTCCCAATCACTCCTACTCCCAATCACTCCTACTCTCAATCACTCCTACTCTCATTCTTACTCTTACTCCCAATCACTCTTACTCTCAATCACTCTTATTCTCATTCTTACTCTTTCTCTCACTCTTACTCTTACTCCCAATCACTCTTACTCCCAATCACTCTTACTCTCAATCACTCTTACTCTCAATCACTCTTACTCTCAATCACTCTTACTCTCAATCACTCTTACTCTCATTCTTACTCTTACTCACTCTTACTCTCAATCACTCTTATTCTCATTCTTACTCCTACTCCCAATCACTCCTACTCCCAATCACTCTTACTCTCAATCACTCTTACTCCCAATCACTCTTACTCTCAATCACTCTTACTCTCAATCACTTTTACTCTCAATCACTCTTACTCTCAATCACTCTTACTCTCACTAACTCTCAATCACTCTTACTCTCACTCTAACTCTCAATCACTCTTACGCACTATTACTCACTCTTTCTCTCAGTCATCCTTACTCACTCTCATACTCACTCTTACTCTGTCACTCTTACTCTCTGTCACTCTTACTCTCTGTCACTCTTACTCTCTGTCACTCTTACTCTCTGTCACTCTTACTCTCTGTCACTCTTACTCTGTCACTCTTACTCTCTGTCACTCTTACTCTCTGTCACTCTTACTCTCTGTCACTCTTACTCTGTCACTCTTACTCTCTGTCACTCTTACTCTCTATCACTCTTACTCTGTCATTCTTACTCTGTCACTCTTACTCACTCTCAGTCACCCTTACCCATTCATACTCACTCTCTCACTCTTACTCTTACTCCCAATCACTCCTACTCCCAATCACTCCTACTCTCAATCACTCCTACTCTCATTCTTACTCTTACTCTTACTCCCAATCACTCTTACTCTCAATCACTCTTATTCTCATTCTTACTCTTACTCTCACTCTTACTCTTACTCCCAATCACTCTTACTCCCAATCACTCTTACTCTCAATCACTCTTACTCTCAATCACTCTTACTCTCAATCACTCTTACTCTTACTCACTCTTACTCTCAATCACTCTTATTCTCATTCTTACTCCTACTCTCACTCTAACTCCTACTCCCAATCACTCTTACTCCCAATCACTCTTACTCTCAATCACTCTTACTCTCAATCACTCTTACTCCCAATCACTCTTACTCTCAATCACTCTTACTCTCAATCACTCTTACTCTCAATCACTCTTACTCTCAATCACTCTTACTCTCACTACCTCTCAATCCCTCTTACTCTCATACTCACCCTTACTCTCAATCACTTTACTCTCACTCTTACTCATTCTGTCACCCTTATTCTCACTCTTACTCACTCTGTCACTCTTACTCACTCTCAGTCACTCTTACTTATACTCACTCTTATTCACACTTACACACTCTCTGGCACTCTCACTCACCTTCAGTCACTCTTACTCACTCTTACCCACTCTCGCTCACTCTTACTCACTCTAGTTAATAAGAACACGCCAATATAAGACAACAAAACGTTTTCAGATTCTTTCTCACCACTTTCCAGCAACTTTTATAATTTATATAAATTATCTTAGGGAATAATACATAAATTATATATTTAAACATGATATTAGTGTTTAGTGGAATGCATAAGGAGTCAAATTGTGTTAAAAAGAGCGATTTTTAGAAAATTTGGAAAACTACTTTTTTCTGTTCATATTATAACTAAATGGATTTTAAAGGTTTCACTCAGCCAATATATATCATTCACAATTTATTAATGAATTTTACAAAAAAACACCATAAATTTTATATTTAAACATGTAAAAACTATTTGTTTTACATTTGGAAGAAAATAATTGTAGAAAAACAATTTATAATTAAACCTTTGTGTTTGGATTTTTTGAGTAAAAGTTTCTCAAAGGCTCTCCTGCACCATTCTCAATGCAAATCATTCCCACACCTATGGGAAGAGATAGGCGAACGTTGTGTAGATGATTTGTGTTTGCTGGGAGTGACGTACCTCGGTTATGAAGTGGGCCAAGGAAAAGTGTTACCTCGGCAAGATAAAATCAGTGCCATTCTGGAGTATCCAGTACTAAGGTCTGAAAAGGACGTTCAAAGATTTATCGGTATGTGTGCGTACTATCGACGTTTTTGTGAGAACTTTTCCAGTGTTGCCACTCCTCTCACAGACTTGTTGCGGAAAGCCGTTAAATTTAAGTGGTCATCAGACTGTGCTGAGGCATTTAAAAATTTGAAATTGATCTTAGCTTCCGCCCCAGTGCTTGCTAGTCCAAGGTTCGACCGCCCGTTTAAAATTCATGTTGACGCGTCTGACTCGGGTGCTGGTGCAGTGTTGTTGCAAACTGGGTATGATCAGGTGGAACACCCAGTATATTATTACTCTGTGAAATTCGACAAGGCGCAACGCAATTATTCAGTGGTAGAAAAAGAGGCGTTGACGCTAGTGTTAACATGTAAAAAGTTCGAAGTTTACCTCACAGGTAATATAGTGGAAGTGTACACGGACCATAACCCACTAGTCTTCCTGACTCAGATGAAGGGTAAGAATAAACGCATCCTCAGGTGGGCGTTGAACCTACAGGACTTCAATCTTTCCATTACCCACCTACCGGGCAGACTCAACGTGATAGCCGACGCTCTGTCCCGGTTGCCTGAATAACATTCATCTGAGCCACAGAAAGCCATTTACCAACTGTCATGCTTTAGTTAATTTTTTTTTTAGGTTCTCCTGTGACATTAAATATTCCGTGTCCAATTTATTTACTTCCCTGTTCTTTTATTTTTTTGTGTATGTTTTTTTTTCTTTCAGAGAACTCCTTTGTATTTTTTTTGCAGAGAAATTGTTTTTGTTTGATTTTTTGTTTTTGTCATATGTTTTTTCTTCTTATTCTCTGTATACTCTTACAAAAAAATATGACTACTATTCTAGTAGTCACATTTTTTTCTCTCTGAAGGGGGGAGGAGTGTTACGACCCTGGGTTCTCCAGTGGAAACCAGAGGTCAAAATTGAGCTATTAAACTTTCTGGTAGTACAGTTGAGTGCATCTCGAACGGCAATTGTTTGTATCTTCCCTGCCAGACGTAAGACTATTATTGTTTCTCAAAGAGCATTTAAAGACTGAGCTGGGGATTGATTATTAAATAATAACATAGGCACCAACTTTGCTTACTAATACTTTCTAATCATTTGTAAAGTAACAATACGTTGCATAGGGGAAGATCTTTAATGTGCTTAGCTGCACGATCAATTAGGCTCCTTCCGGCGCCACGACATGGGAGGCCTAGCCGGTCGCTAGGAGGTCCTTCTCTGGCTGGCGTTCGTGCGGACGAGACCTACTCTGTGGCTGCACCCCTAATCTCCTCCCTTCTCCTCTTACTTATTTCCCTTACCCTAAGTTCCTGTACCCTTAAGTTAAGTATTATATGGTGTTAAGTGTGCCTACTCTGGTAGTAAATATTGGTGAGACCTGGGGATAGTATTTGCCAGTGTTTTGGGTACCCCTAAGTGTTGTGTTTTGTATTAGGGTACCACATAGTCTCACTACCCTAAGCTGCATCCAGCTTCAGTGCTTATCCAGTAGTACTTTACCCTAGCTTGTTATTAGTGTAAACCTTGTATCCTGCCTAGGTGGACCAAGGCTTTTAACGTAAGATAGTGTGGTAAAGTTATTATTATTGTTATTAGTGTGAGTGTATATGGGGGGTTGTTAAGGGGTTAATAAATAAGTACATGAATTACAGAGTATCCCTTCTTCCTGTGTGGGAGCGCATTGATCAACCCTTAGACTAACATATATGGTCTAGTAGCAAGTTATTACTACTGTGGATAGTTTATTTTGGGGGCCGGGCCTTTTAGCTCTCCCATATTTGATACTCTGTCATCTAACTACCCTTACCCCTTAATAGTACCAGTCCCCCATAGAAGCCCCACACATATTAATACCAGTATTTAGGCTTTGTCTCAAAAGAATGTGAAGCACCTGCGATAGTGTGTTTTTTACAGTTGTTGATGAATATAGGGTTCCAAGAATCTGGGCCTGGTGCAGAGTGCATAGGCATACTGTCTATGGCTTCTTCAAAATCCAGTGGAGATAGGGTGACATCTGATATATGATTTGATGTTGGTATCATATCCATGAAAAATTCATTTGGGTTATTTTACGTTGTGGTATTCGTAATAATATTATTATGTTGTGAGTTGATAGATTGTCTCTCCCGGACAACCCACCAAACCCAAAACCTCTGTAGAGTGCTTACACTTAAATCAGGAGATCACCCTGCATGCTTCTTACTTTTGGAGAGGGCTCAGCATCACATCTGTAGGGGATGCGGCTCCAACACCAGCCTCGTTGTCATGTGCACACACCCACTTGAGCCGCCGTGACTCCCCACTATCTCCTCGGATGGTATGATGTCCCCAATCCCCTTTCCTGAATTATTATTCTGTACTACTCTGTCAACAGCTGTAGTGCTTTCTCTCTCTCTCTCTCTCTCTCTCTCTCTCTCTCTCTCTCTCTCTCTCTCTCTCTCTCTCTCTCTCTCTCTCTCTCTCTCTCTCTCTCTCTCTTTCTTTCTTTCTTTCTTTCTTTCTTTCTTTCTTTTTCCCTCCCTCCCTCCCCTCCCCCCCTCTTCCTCCCTTCCTTTTTTTTCCTGGGAAGCCTCACTAGGAGAAGGGCAAACATCTGATGATTATGAATTTAATTAGTGTTGTTTAATAACAACACATAACATATATAAAACACTCACATACAGTATATAAGTATATAAACTTCAACACCTTATGATATTATAACCTGGTTGCAAACCATTACTATCAGGACTCTATCAGTTGGTTATACCAAGTGGTAGCCTAACTACTGGCTTGCCACTTATGCTACCAACCTCACTTAGTGAGTTTAACCTTGTAAAACAAATATGGCACTATCAGGCCTAGAACATATTTATCTCTGCAGTTACTCCAGCCTACAGTTGTAACTCTATAAACTTCAGTATAAGTATTCCTTAGCATAAAAATGATAATCACCCACCTTTCACTGCGTCTTGCATGCTAATGGCACTCAAGCACTCTACCAACTCCTAGCATGATAATGGCACTCAAGCACTCTACCAACTCCTAGCATGCTAATGGCACTCAAGCACTCTACCAACTCCTAGCATGCTAATGGCACTCAAGCACTCTACCAACTCCCTACAAGTAGTCAATAAGAACTTCCTTCCCACATCTGAAGTTCACTACCCTGACATCAACAGGTTCTTCCAGGTTCATCTACTAGGAAAAGTCACGGTCTCAGAGTGTGGTCTGCCGCCGGTGGCCGGATGGCCGTCAGGTTGAGCCCAGTAATTTATTTAAAGGGGGCCTCATAGCCTGGTGGATAGCGTGCAGGACTCGTAATTCTGTGGCGCGGGTTCGATTCCCGCACGAGGCAGAAACAAATGAGCAAAGTTTCTTTCACCCTGAATGCCCCTGTTACCTAGCAGTAAATAGGTACCTGGGAGTTAAGTCAGCTGTCACGGACTGCTTCCTGGGGGTGGAGGCCTGGTCGAGGACCGGGCCGCGGGGACACTAAAAAGCCCCGAAATCATCTCAAGATAACCTCAAGATAGGATCCTCTACAGCTCTTCCAGGCTGCTGCACCATGAAGTTTCCCTTGGATTGCAGTGGTACTCCACCACTGATTCCACAGAAGCATGTGAGACTTCACTTGACTGGTCTTCTTCACACAATTTGAGGTCCAATTCCTCACTATGGGGCTTGCTCTTCCACAGAGTACATCATCTACTCCTACAGTCTTGGAGTTCCACTTATTAACTTCTTCTCTGGCCTCAGAGTACTCCCATCAACTCCTTCCTCAGAACAAACCTGCAACCCATCGATACGCCAATAAATATGTTCCTTTTCAAACATATAACTTTAATGAACTACACACAATAAATGTTTCACCCGACATCTCCTCGTTTCACGAACACCGTAAGTATGGTCTCCCCCGTTCGTGTGAATCCATCCTCCGCCTCGCCCGCTGAGCGGTTTCTCCGCCTGCCGCTGCGAGGCAGCTACTCTGCCAGGAGCTAAGCTCTCTCAGTCACCCACGAGTGCTCGGAGGGGACGGATGTCGCTCCGCCCTCCAGGATGTTCCTCCATCTTTACTCTCTTATTTGAACTTTTTGCTTCACTAAAATTTGCCTAACATATCAATAAATACTGGCTACGGCTGCTGGGCACACGACCAGCTTCAGGCAATCACTGTTATGTGATTAAAACTGAGCTTACCACAAAAATGTCTCTTGTGAGGACTCTCACTTGATGACGCCTGACCAGAGCGTACACGCAGCTGCCCACGAAAATGTTTCTGGACGGCTTCAAAACTCTTCTTGCCATCCAGGACTCGTGACCACACGTTTCCAGATTAATTCCACAGCGGAAACGTTTGCACACTTCCTTCCTCCTCTTGAAGGTACATCAACTAGGGGGTTCTTTTCTAACCGGAGCCCAACGGAGCTCAACATCCCCATCACAATTTCTGGTGCTCAAGTGAGGCCAACGTCCTTATAAGCGAGCCTCACACCCCCAGAAAATTCTCCACATCTCATGACCAGCCATTTATTTATATCCTAATTCACTGCCATACTTGCAAACCGTTAGTCAAATTCAATCAAATGTCTACTATATAAATATCCAGGTCTATATCTCTTTAACCTCTTAGGTCAAGTCTGGTAGAATGACTCTCAAGGGGAGACTCGTTTCTCCTGCAGGCTGAGATCATAACAGTTATCAATCTTTAGTGTGTTTAGTGGCTCGCATACTGTTTCCTCAGTATTTCGCTCATTTCTTTGTTGTCATCTGTGAAAGTTCCATATTTCTTTCGCAGGGGCCTGATGCTAGATGTGGTTTTTGATCTTGATTTTGCATAGGAGAAAAAATATTTAGTATTTCTCTCTATTTCACTGATGGCCTTTTGCTCTCTTTGCCTCTCCTGGGTTTTGTATGATTCTTGTAGCTTTAGTTCAATTGTTTCTATTTCTCTACCAAACCTTCTTCGCCGTTCATGAGAGAGGGTGCGACTCAAGTTGTTCCGTGATTTGTTTTCTTCGCCTATAGAGGGAACGACGTTCTCATTCCAATCTGCATCTCTTCCTGTAATATTTCTTAGGGATATGCGGTTTGAGCATATTTCTAGTGCTACTGAGCTTATTTTTTTCAGGCACTGGTTCAGGTTTGTATTTTTTAGCTGTTCTTCCCATCTTATTTCTGTGAAGTCTTGGTTCATTTGCCCCTAGTTTATCTGTTTATTATTGAAGTTGAATTTGCTGAAATCTCCTCCACGGGGAATCAAGACTGGTTTTGAAGGTCTATTCCCCATGCTTATCAGAACTTCAATTAAGTTGTGATCTGAGTAACAGGTATTTGTAATCATTATGTTCCTGATCAATTCATCATTATTAGTGAAAATGATGTCCAGCGTGTTCTCCTTCCTAGTTGGTTCAACTCTGCTGATTTAAGGCAAACCTGTTGCACATCTGTAGCAGGTCATTTGCATGTGACTGTTCATTTAGGCTACTTCTAGGAATTCTCCCTGATAGAACTGTATTAGCTAGGGTCTTCCATTTCAGATGCCGTAGGTTGAAGTCCCCAAGCAGAATGATGTTTGGGGCTGGATTTGTGAGATTTTCTAAGCAGTGTTCTATTTTCATTAGTTTGTGTTTAAACTGCTGCCTCTGGTGACTTATATACAAGGACAATAACTACATTCAGGATACCTGTTTTGATTATCAGCACTTCCACCATATTGTTTGTGTTGGCATCTATAATACCCACTGTCCAATGCTAACTAAACAAGTCACAACTAAAAGGTTAAACA
Organism: Procambarus clarkii; assembly: GCF_040958095.1. Taxonomy (NCBI): domain Eukaryota; kingdom Metazoa; phylum Arthropoda; class Malacostraca; order Decapoda; family Cambaridae; genus Procambarus; species Procambarus clarkii. The sequence goes on along the minus strand of NC_091184.1, from coordinate 17,269,145 downwards.
ATCCATGGCTTACTAAGGGTATACCTAAATCTGTTAACCCTTAAATGGCACATGGCTATATACCATTTGACACCCACAGGCGCATACCAAAAAAAAAAAAAAAAAAAATCTTTTTTCTTCCTAACCTGTTAACTTGTGTTCACTGATCATGGGAAAAATAATAAAAAAATTGTAAGTGGCATATATTGCCCGCTATAGGGTGGGAAAGTCTGGCAAAAAACAGGCGCTGACTCAGCGTGCGTCCCTGGCGCATCAGTTTCAAGGAGATACTCATCAATGCTGTCCAAAATATTAGGAGAGCCAAAATAAAAATACCCAACCATAACTTTCCTATAAAATCTCTGTGGCTAGATCCTAGAAACAGAGTAAATTTGTTACACAAAATTTTCCAGATCCAAAACCATACTGTCTGTTATTATATAGTTTTTCTCCAGGGGTTCTACCCATTTAGTTTTAATTATTTTTTCCAATATTGTGACTATTACACTTGTCAATGATATACGTTTATATTTAATGGGATCTTCCCTGCTGCCACTGTTGTAGAGTGCTGCTGCCTCTAATATCAACTGGGAGTCTGAAATAGGTAGCATAGTGGGACAGGTCTATATATGATGGTTTGTTGAAGTGGAATGCTGAGCTCAGGTGCACATTCTCTCAGGACCCATGGTAAAACTCCACCTGGGCCAAATGCTTTGTTCTTACTTAGCTCCTTTAGCATTTTTTTCATTTCATATCTAAGACACCTCTATGAAATGTGGGAAATCGATAAAGAATTTGGATAAAGAAAGAGAGCTAGGAGTGGTTCTAAATAGAAAACTATCACCTGAGGACCACATAAGAATATTGTGTGAGGAGCCTATGCTATACTTTCTAACTTAAAATTTTTTTTTAAACACTTGGATGGCAAGATACTAAAGATATTGTTCACAACTTTTGTTAGACCAAAGCTGGAATGGTGTGGGGGTTTTCTTTTTAGCTTTCACGACTGCAATGCGTATGTCGCCAATGTACATGTGGCAGACGTTCCACGAAACTGTCGGAATTAGCAGAATAGAAAATACGAGAGCAACCGTACAGGGCCTGGGAGCAAGGTCGAGTTAGAGTCCTTGAGGGTCTCTTCTCAGACTAGTCTCACCTGGTCCTGCTCCACGTCGATCGTTGGAATCTCCTCAATGATGTAACACTTTAAGGGACTCCTAGGGTCCTCATCACATTTATAGTTTAGTGAATTAGGCAATTCGGTGTTGAAGACACCTAGAGCTGAAAGCTTGAGTAATATTGGCAGTATTCAGAAGTGGTTCAACGCAAAAACCACTTAAAGCTTAACAGTAGTTTACTAACTTAACCACTATACACAGGGTGTTTGATTTACTTTAGATTGGCGTCAGCAAAGCTATGGTTATGTTAGCGAGACTCTTGACGTCTGGCTAACGACCTGTATCCACTCGTGGAGAAACATCTAACTTAACACAGTTGACAGCCAATCATTAATACAGCAACCTAACTGCCAGTATGCAAAGGAATCACAAAGAGTTCCAACCGGATACTCGGTAATGATGATATGCAATAAATCACAATGGGACAGGCAATAACATGCACAATAATAATCACACACGATAACTAAATGTGTGGTGTATGTGAAGGTCACATTCAAAGACGGGTGAAATGCCGTGATACCACACAGATAACCACGCATACACCGTCGATTCACTGTGACAGGTATGAGAAGGTGAAAACTGTGGTTGATACCTCAGATCAACACAGACACAATAAACAATGACAAGATCTTGTACTTACAGATAAGGTACCTCTCTTTACTCACTCACTCACTCAGGCACATTTGTGCAAGAACTCGTAGGTGGCCTGACAGCTGGTTTCGCTCGTAGACACGGAGGGTACTCGCAATAGGGCGTACAGAAACACGCATACACTCTTGGCACTGGCGGTGAGTAAGGGTGGTGATGTCACGTGGTACAGTGAGGGCGGCGGCGGCTGGCGGCTGCAGGTTATATGGCACCATGCACTACACTGTACACTGTGGTACAGGTACACTGTGGTAAAGTCACACACAGATTACTTAGGCGGCAGCACTGCCTTAGTTCACTCCAAGTCACTCACAACGATCTTTGTCACCAGGGGTTACCTGATACCAGTCTGTTTCACTCTGGAGATTTGTCACTTTAGGCTTCTGAACAATATATTCACACTCGTGATTCTGGGCGAGTGTGTGGTATATCGCAGAGGCGCTGAGTTAACTTGACGGTGAAGAATAGACGGTGTTCAGTCTATTGGCTGATAGACAGAACAGCTACACGTCCACTTTGCAAGAGATCCCTCACGAGAATGCTTTTTCCTGAAGCTCAGGGCGTCCAGTGGGCACAACACAAAAAGAGTTACAATTTGACCAATAGCATTGCAGCAAATGAGCGGGAACCAATCATATTGACCGTTCGATGATCAGTAGCAGGAGCTGTTATTCTTCATCGCGCCAGTTGACCCCAGAGGTCAGACGGTCGTTGGCGTCTCCCCTCTACTCTCACGCTGGCCCCAGCCAATGTACTCACTGACCCTGTGGCAAGTATGCTTAACTCCCTGTATCTACTTCCTGCCTGGACATACGGCGGTCTCCATATTATGAAAGTGTTCCTGGTTAAGTGGGCATTCTGGAGATACCCAGCATGCCAGGTCACTATCCAGGGTTAACAGAAATAGGACCTTGTGCACAAAGTCTGTGCACTGTGCACTGCAATGAGCCATTCCAGTCAGCTGTGGGAGAATCTTGGGAGACATACTCCCACAAATGGAATATGCAGTGGTTGTATGGTGCCCATATCTTAAGAAGCACAGCAACAAACTGGAAAAGGTGCAAAGACATGCAACTAAATGGCTCCCAGAACTGAAGGACAAGAGCTACGAGGAGTGGTTAGAGACATTAACCCCTTAACTGCGCGGCCTCCAAATATGACCCCCCCAATGCACAAGAAATAAATTCTCAGGAAAGAATTCTTTTTTTTTTGTTCTAAAAGTGTCAAAAACCCCTCCCTGTATTTGGGTATAGCAATGGAATGTCAAAATTGTACTTACTTTGGCTGTTATGGGGTCCGTAAGGTGGCACGTGACGTCATCATTTCCCGTGCGCCCATGCCGTAAGCTCCCGGGACCGGTGGGGCGCCCGGGGCGGGATGCGCGCGCTGCCGCGAATATATTTTTGCAAATTTTTTGCGCACAGTTCCAAATACAATTTATTAGATTTTACGTGCTGATCCAATGTATGGTGAACACATACACTATATTATGGCAGTAGAACATCCGTACCGTCTGTAGACACTGTGCTACATGCATCACAAACAAGTACACTTATTTCCAATTTATCACTCTGATATATTTATATTTACATTATATATACACACACACTGTACAGTATCACACACTATATACACACACCAACCCGTTCTTGCAAATTCGTATAGTCAATATTGAATTATTAACTACGTGCATAGGTGATATACTAAACATAATAGATACCCTTAAAAAGCTTCATAGAAAACACCGACCTTACCTAACCTTGTTAGTATCTTAAGATAAGCATCTTATTGCTTCGTAATTACAATTATTACTTAACCTATACCTATAATAGGTTAAGTACCAATTGTAATTACGAAGCTATAAAATGCTTATCTTAAGATACTAACAAGGTTAGGTAAGGTCGGTGTTTTCAATGAAGCTTTTTAAGGGTATCTATTATGTTTAGTATATCACCTATGCACGTAGTTAATAAGTCAATATTGACTATACGAATTTGCGAGAACGGGTTGCACACACACAGTACTCTGCGAGTGTGTGATATGCTGCGAAACAGCCAACGGGGCAGAGTGGCACCGTGCACTCCATGCACCAGATGCTGATGCATCTTCGCTTTTGTGATCTGTGTGTAGTGTTCCTGCATACTATGCACACATGTTTACCCTTCTCCTGTGATGCTGTGCCTGGCATATACTTCAGCATGTGTACCTCGAAGTTCTCATTACCCCGCAATCTGTCTGGAGCTGCGTATGGCATTGTTGCTTGCACCTTGCGCGGTACTACGGACTCCTGCCTGCCATACTTTACTAGCAGCTGTGACACAACACTGGCACTGAAGGTACATGTAGACAGTGAAGAGCAGAGATGCCATAGGCACAATCAGAGAACACTGTATAAACATCAGAGGTCCGCAGCTGTTCAACGTCCTCCCAGCGACTATAATAAATATTGCCGGAACAACCGTGGACATCTTCAAGAGAAAACTGGACTGTTTTCTAAGAGAAGTTCCGGATCAGCTGGGCTGTGGTGGGTATGTGGGCCTGCGGCCCACTCCAAGGAACAGCCTAGTGGACCAAACTTTCACAAGTCAAGCCTGGCCTCGGGCCAGGCTTGGGGAGTAAAAGAACTCCTAGAACCCCATCAAGCAGGTATCAAGCAGACGGTTTCCTGCCGGACTTCACTAAGTACATATTGAAGCAGTTGAGCACTGCAACATCCTTGAGGTGGAAGAAGAACTTTTTCGTCCACTTCACAGACCTGTGCACGCACTCCACACCACCAAGCATCATGTCACATTTATCGACGAGGCGCATGTTCACGTTATAGTCTATGACACAGTTCGGCTTATACATGGGGTTGCGCATATAAATATGGACCTTCCCATTGTTCAACATGGCACTGGTGTGAATCGTCGTCAGCATATTCACCTCGTGTCTGTCCTCCCACCGCACTGACAGCATATTATCACACTTGCGCAGCTGGTACTCGCCCATGGATATACCTATACCGAACACTGGCATTTCCTTCCTGAGGACCTTCACAGTGCTACATATGCTGGTGTTGTGGGCAAGGAGGTATCTGGTCAACAGGGGGCTGGTGTAATAGTTGTCAGTGAACAGTATATGCCCCCTGTTCAGCACTGGTTCCATCAGGGTTTTTACGACACTGCCAGAGAACCCATGTTCATCTTGAGCTGGTATGTCGACGTCTGTACCAGACTACAAGATCATGTCCAGGACGATACCAGTCTCACAGTCGCACAGCATGAAAAACTTTAGTCCAAAACGGTGCCGCTTGGAAGGGATGTACTGCTTGAAAGCCAGTCTGCCCTTGAACAGTACAAGTAACTCGTCGATAACGACATTCTGTCCAGGTACAAAATAATCCCTGAAGTTCCCTCGCAGGTCGCTGAATACCTTGCGTACCTTCCACAGTCTGTCGCATCTGTCCTCATTTGCATTGTTCTCGAAATGCAGGCTCCTGAGAATCAAGTGGAACTTATCCCGCGACACATACCGGTTGAAGACGGGTGATGGAACAAGGCTGTCTTTGTTCCAATAGTCCTGGACGACAGCTTTCTCGGAGTGTTTCATCATCATGCATAGAGCCAGAAACACGTACATCTCGTCGATTGTCGTTGCCTTCCATCGCGTGAGGCGTAAGGCCGGTAATATGCCACTGTCTATGAGGGTGTGGGCGTACATGTTTGTCTCGGTCACAAGATGCCTCATGAAGACATTGTCAAAATATGCCTGGAAATATTCCATATCCGCCATATCATCACCGTTATTCGGGAATAAAGCTGTAACAACAACATCGGTATCATCAAACGTTGGTATTTGAGGGACAGATGTGGTGCAATCCTCCCACACAAGTACACCAGGGAGTTTGATGTCGGCGCCAACACCACCACGAGCACCAAAACCACGGTTACGTCATCTGCTGCTGCTGCTGGAGCTGCGTGAGGGTATGCTTGGCGCCGAGGCAGATTTTCGTACCGTAGGCCTACCACAATCACCTGATGTTGAGGGCCCACTGTCGTCATGCTGTGAGACATGCTGTCACCTGCCTCGACGTGTTGCTGAGGCAGCAAAGCCCCGCCTGGTACCACCCTCGCTGCTAGTACTCGGGTCGTCCACACTACTCGTATCGGAGCCAATGTCACTGAAGCCCGAGAAAGATTTGTCACATGTATTGTCACTGAATAAACTAGCATCTGGGGACATACATGATGGTGGTGGTGATAACGGTGTTGACCCAGGGCGGCGAGACAGGCCGGGTGAGGAGCGTATACCATATGCACTCGCCACATCATCCACTTGCGTCTTTCCCTCACTCGTATCAGACCTCTGTGTCAGATCTTTCTCTGGATCATAGTCCAGGTCATCATCCATAGCATCGTCGTTGTACAAAATATCGCGAATCTCCTCCTCAGAGAGTCATTTTCCATGACCGCGGGTCACTGTGGAGCAGGAGCTCGTTGACGATGCATCAGACATGGTTGCTGCTTGGGAACTGGGGCTCTCCATGGCTACGGGGCATGCTGGGATTTTTTTTTTCAAGATGGCGGACTATCACTGGGGCCCCCAGCCAACCATTCCATACCTGCGTCACCGCACGTCACTTTTAAATCGAACGTGAAAAATACAAATACCCGGAGGCGCGTAGTGCACCCCAAGCGTGGGCCAGCAGGTGCGTTGCACAGTTAAAGGGTTAAATATTCCAAAACTAAAAGATAGAAGAAAAAGAGGCAATATGATCACTACGTACAAAATAGTAACGGGAATTGATAAAATTTATAGGCTAAAATTCCTGAGACCTGGAACTTCAAGAACAAGAGGTCATAGATTTAAACTAAACAAAGGTGCCAAAGAAAATTTAATTTTTTAGAAGTGAATAAGAAAATTCACTTTCGCAAACAAGTGGGGTTGATGGTTGGAACAAGTTAGGTGAGAAGGTGATGGAGGACAAAAGCGTCAGTAATTTCAAATTGTTATATGAGAGAGTGCTTGGAAGACGGGACATCATGAGCATAGCTCTCATCCTGTAACTACACTTAGGTAATTATATAGTTTATAGGTTGTGTGGGGTCTATGTTCTCCTATTCCACATTCCATAACATGGCATTTGTTCACATTAAATTCCATTTGCCAAGTGGTGCTCATACACTTATTTTGTTCAGGTCTTCTTGAAGGGCAGGACAAACATGAATTTATGATTTCTGCCAGTACAATAGTCAGTTCTGCACATGTAAAGCACAGTGACTTAGAAAGGAAAATTATTATTATTAATAATTATATATCCTCCCCAAAGCAATGGAATAGTATAGGAAACACTTATTTAAGACATTCACTGGTTGAAAATATATATAGAAACAGCAGTGTTAAATGTTGAAAACAGTCTGGAACTCTATAAGACATACAAATGGCCAATTTTGGGATATGAGTTTTGTGTGAAACATTATTGGAACCAAGGGAGTGCACACAGAGTGGAGAGTGGCAGCAAGTTGTCCACTCAGGCGGCGACTACTCCAGTGTCCAGTATACGTCAATGTGACGCTTGGGTGGTCTTCTACAGTAATGATAAGTGCATTAACTGTACTAGTGCTTTTTTTCTTTGTTAGTTTAGGGATAGGAATTTTAGGAATGTGTGTTTGTAGAACCCTGTGTGTCTTGTGTTATTTTGGGCTCATTCTCCCACTTTAACCCATAAACTGCGCAACGCGCCTGCAGGCTCGCGTCTGGTTTGCGCAACGCGCCTCCAGGTATTTTGATTTTTCACGTTCCATTCAAAACTGGCGCGCGGTGACGCGGGTATGGTATGTGTGGGTGGGGGCCCCAGTGATCGTCCGCCATCTTAAAAAAAAATCTCAGCATGCCCTGCGGCCGTGGGGAGCCTCAGTTTCACGGCAGCAACCATGTCTGATGCATCCTCTACGAGCTCCCGCTCCACGGTGACCCGCGGTCATGGAAAACGACTCTCTGAGGAGGAAATACTCGATATTTTGTATGATGATGGTGCTCTGGATGATGACCTGGACTATGATCCAGAGAAAGACCTAACTCAGAGATCTGATACGAGTGAGGAAGAGACAGAATTGGAAGATGTGGCGAGTGTGTGTGGTACTCGTGCCTCGCCCGGCCTGCCTCGCCGCCCTGGGTCAACACCGTTATCATCACCACCATCATGTATGTCCCCAGACGCTAGTAGTTTATTCAGTGATAGTACATGTGACGAATCTTTCTCGGGCTTCAGTGACATTGGCTCCGATACGAGTAGTGTGGACGACCCGAGTACGAGCAGTGGTGGTGTTACCAGGCGGGGTTTTGCTACCTCAGCAACACGCCGCGGCAGGCGGCAGCGTGCCTCACAGCATGTGGTTAACGACAGTGGCCCCTCAACATCATTTATTCGTGGTAGGTCTACAGTACGTAAATCTGCCTCAGCGCCTAGCATACCCTCACGCAGCTCCAGCAGAAGCAGCGGACGACGTAGCCATAGTTTTGGTGCTCGTGGTGGTGTTGGCCGTGGTGTTGGCGCCAACACCAAACCCTCTGGTGTACTTGTGTGGGAGGATTGCACCACATTTGTCCCTCAAATACCAACATTTGATGATAGCGATTTTGATGTTACACCATTATCCCCATATACTTGTGATGATATGGCAGACATGGAATATTTTCAGGCATATTTTGACAATGTATTCTTGACGCATCTTGTGACTGAGACAAACAGGTTCGCTCACAGCCTCATAGACGAAGGCATTTTACCTGCCTCACGGCTCACACGATGGAAGGACACGACAATCGACGAAATGTACGTGTTTCTGGCACTCTGTATGATGATGAAGCACTCTGAGAAAGCTGTCATCCAGGATTATTGGAGCAAAGACAGCCTTGTTCCATCGCCTGTGTTCAACAGGTACATGTCGCGTGATAGGTTTCTCTTGATTCTCAGGTGCCTGCATTTCGAGAATAATGCAAATGAGGACAGACACGACAGACTGTGGAAAGTGCGGAAGATGTTCAGTGACATGAGAGGGAAGTTCAGGGATTATTTTGTACCTGGACAGAATGTGGTTATTGACGAGTCGCTTGTACTGTTCAAGGGGCGACTGGCATTCAAGCAGTACATTCCATCAAAGCGGCACCGATTTGGACTGAAGTTTTTTGTGCTATGCGACTGTGAGACTGGTATTATCTTGGACATGATATTATATTCTGGTACAGACGTCGACATACCGGCTCAAGATGAACACGGGTTCTCTGGCAGTGTTGTAAAAACCCTGATGGAACCGTTGCTGAACAAGGGGCATGTACTGTACACGGACAACTATTACACCAGCCCCTTATTGACCAGATACCTCCTTGCCCACAACACCGGCGTATGTGGCACTGTGAAGAGCCACAGGAAGGAAATGCCAGTGTTCGGTATAGCTATAGCCGTGGGTGAGTGCCAGCAGCGCAAGTGTGACAATACGCTGTCAGTGTGGTGGAAGGACAGACGCGAGGTGAATATGCTGACTACGATTCACACCGGTGCCATGTTGGACAGTGGGAAGTTCCACTTTCAGACACGCAACACCGTGTATAAGCCAGACTGTGTCATAGACTATAACGTGAACATGCGCCTCGTCGATAAGTGTGACATGATGCTTGGTGGAGTGGAGTGCGTGCGCAAGTCTGTGAAGTGGACTAAAAAGTTCTTCTTCCACCTCATGGATGTTGCAGTGCTCAACTGCTTCAATATGCACTTAGTAAAATCTGGCAGGAGACCGTCTATACGTACATTCAGTGCTGATGTTGTGTCACAGCTGCTAGTAAAGTATAGCAAGGAGGGTTCTGTTGTACCACGCAGAGTGCAAGCAACAATGCCACATGCAGCTCCAGACAGATTGAGGGGTAATGAGAACTTCGGAGTACATATGCTCGAGTATATGCCAGACACAGCATCACGGGAGAAGGGTAAACGTGCCTGTAAAGTATGCAGGAACACTACCCGCAGAGAACAGAAACGAAAATGTATCAGCACCTGGTGCGTGGAGTGCAAGGTGCCACTCTGCCCCGTTGGCTGTTTCGCAGCATATCACACACTCGCGGTGTACTGAGTGTGTTTATGGTGTGTGTATATAGTGAGTGATACTGTACAGTGTGTATATAAAGTGTAAATATAAATTTATTTGGCATGATACATTGGAAATTGTGCAGGATAAGTGAACTTGTTTGCAATGCACGTAACACAGTGTCTACGGACAGTACGGACGTTGTACTGCGATATTATAGTGTACATGTTCATTATACATTGGATTGGCACATAAAAACAATGAAAATGTATCAGGAAATGTGCGCAATAAATGAACGAAAATATATTCGCGGCAACTCTCGTGCCCCGCCCCGAGCCCCCCACCGCCTCCGAGAGCTTACGCCACGGGCGCACGGGGAATGATGACGTCACGCCCCAACTTCCGGACCCCATTGCAGCCAAAGTAAGTACAATTTCGATTTTTTTTTTACATACCCATACTCAGGGAAGGGTTTTTGACACTTTAAAAAGAAAAAAGAATTTTTTCCAGAGAATTTATTTCCTGCGCACTGCGGGAGTGTCACATTTGGAGGCAACGCAGTTAAAGGGTTAAGGAGTACTGTAATACGTGGTTTAAACTCCATCAACCTTGGTCCCCGTTAGTAAAGTGATTAAGTGTAGAGACCTTATATTGTAAAAATCCATGCTACATTTGTATATTACCAAGAGAGTCTACAGTAAAATAATGACTAAGCCCAGATTTGTGTGGGACCAATAGTCAGTTCATCCATTATGTTTATGTTTGGTGAAGAGTATCACTCAATCTCAACAATCCATTAACATAATCATGTTTTCCCATAGTTAATAAGTGTAGAATAATCCGGAGTTGGTCAATAAAACCCATGTGTAAAGATTTAACCCACTGTGCACTTATTGTCCAACTTAGACTAAGAATACTTGACCCTTCCACAATTATCACATACGATATATACGTTTGTTTCCTTCCATTATTAGTAAGAAAGTAAGGACGGGTTTTGTTAGTCATACTCTTGGGTATGACTTACAAGCAACCCTGCTGCTGCAAATGTTACCAAAAAATATTATCAAATATTATTACCAAAAAAAATTATATAACAAAAAATATTATAATATAAACATATCCCATACTCTGGGATATGTTTATAAAAAATATTGACCTTGCTGTGGATATGTTAATCTGTCAGTAATATTAACTAACTCTAATATTAACTCTAGAATAGCTAATACAAAGAATGTATGTAAATATTACATAATTTGTATTAGTAAATAAAGTACTGTAATATTACTTTTTGTTGTAAATACATCTAGCTTAACTAAATATTCTTTCCACAGGATAACAAGCCAGAGGAATGTTCAGTGTGTTATAACGATTATGATGACAATCAGCTACGGCCTCGCACATTGCCGTGCGGCCACACATTCTGCTCCCGGTGTATTGACAATGCTATCAAGAATGGTCAGCTGACTTGCCCCAGCTGCCGTGGCCAGCACGCTGGCACAGCTGCTACTCAGTTCCCAATTAGCTATGGCATGGAGGCTTTAGTTAGGAAACTCAAAAATATCCAGCAAACACAAGAGAAAACTGTACCCGCAAAAAAGAAGTTTCGTTCCATGTTGCAGGAGCAGAAGAGCAGCATTAGCAGCCTCATTAAAAACTGTGAAGAGGTACTGTCCCAGCTGGGGGAGTACCGGGGGCAGCTGGGGGACTGGAAGACTCATCACCTCCAGCTCCAGGACAGACTCTATGCTCTGGTAGAGCAGAACAAGTCAGCAATGAAGCTCTTGGAACTGGAGGAATCCAGTGTGGTGGATATGACAACACAAGGAGAGGAAGGGAAGACTCAGCTGCAGGCCATGTTGGGGAACCTCGACACAGTCAACACCCTACAGGAGGTTGACACAACCATAGACACAGCTGATGAGTGCAGCATGAAAATAAAAGATTGGCTGGAGAAGTGCCAGGAACTCTTCCCAGATGTCAGGACTGTCCACACCTCAGTGAAGGTACGCTGCTGAAGTTCACATTGTTCTCACCCAACTGAGTGTAGTATTGCCTCTATATAAACACTTTTGACATGGAGACACATCATGATGAGAGTTGACTTTATGTATAGGAAATTTTTTGCTCTAACACCTGAAACATTGTTATTAATAAAGTAAACTGTCATCTTGGTGTTTCTCTACACTGTGGTCAGTGTAGAGAAACAAAATTACTTATGTTGTCAAATTACTTTACTCATTCTGATGCTTCATTATAGTCCAGTTACTTTACTCAGAGCCTGATGTTTCATTATAGTCCAGTTACTTTACTCAGCCTGATGCTTCATTAAAATCCAGTTACTTTACTCAGAGCCTGATGCTTCATTGTAGTCCAGTTACTTTACTCAGAGCCTGATGCTTCATTATAGTCCAGGTTCCACCATTAATGTTTGTGTTGGTAATGACAGGTGCAGGAGACCATCAGGGAGGCCCTGGAGATGATGACCACAGAGACAGGTGCCACAGCTGACCCCGTACACCTGGGAGACTCAGCCTCCACCATTAATGTTTGTGTTGGTAACGACAGGTGCAGGAGACCATCAGGGAGGCCCTGGAGATGACGACCACAGAGACAGGTGCCACAGCTGACCCCGTACACCTGGGAGACTCAGCCTCCACCATTAATGTTTGTGTTGGTAATGACAGGTGCAGGAGACCATCAGGGAGGCCCGGGAGATGATGACCACAGAAACAGGTGCCACAGCTGACCCCGTACACGTGGGAGACTCAGCCTCCACCATTAATGTTTGTGTTGGTATTGGCAGGTGCAGGAGACCATCAGGGAGGCCCTGGAGATGACGACCACAGAGACAGGTGTCACAGCTGACCCCGTATACCTGGGAGACTCAGCCTCCAGCATCATGAATAAAGTTCAGGAAATCACTGGACAGATCCCCCAGAAGCAATTAACAGTAAGTTTTTTATTTTCTCTCATAGGTCATATCACAAGATATTGAGTTGCGTTTTGAGGAGAGGAAGCCTGTTCTTAGGTTTATCGGGGTTCCCCAAGGTCAACTACTGACTTTCCTTAACTTGCAATTTACAATAGTGTCCTACCTCTGGGATAAATATTTACTGGTAGGTGAACAGGCCCAACAGGTGAAAGGAAACATGTGAACCATTTCTGTCCTGCATGGTGATTGAACCTGTGATCCTTTATTGAACCCGGGATCCTGGCCCCCTCACAGAGGCCCAAAGAGTGGGTGACACTCCACCAACCAACCGGGAAAGCAATCAGGAAGACAGTGAACCAAAACAGACCACTGCTGGGTTCGAAGAGACTGAAGCCTTATAATTGCCAACAAACTCCCAGACAATGCCAGCAGCAACCTCCCTGCCAGTAGAGGGAGGCTGGAGCTACAGGTCCAACACCAACCCCCTGCCAGTAGAGGAGGGGGGAGGGGCTGGAGATGCAGGTCCAGCACCAACTCCCGGCCTGTAGAGAGGGGCTGGAGCTACAGGTCCAGCACCAACCCCCTGCCTGTAGAGGGGGGCTGGAGCTACAGGTCCAGCACCAACCCCCTGCCTGTAGAGGGGGGCTGGAGCTACAGGTCCAGAATCAACCCGCTTCCAGTAGAGGGGGGGGGGGCCTGCAGCTACAGGTTAAGCACCAACCCTCCTTCCAGTAGAGAGGAGGGGTTGAGGTACAGGTCCAGCACCAACCCCCTGACAGTAGAGGGGGTGCTGGAGCTACAGGTCCAGCACCACCCCCCTGCCAGTAGAGGGGGCTGGAGCTACCGGTCCAGCACCAACCCCTCTGCCAGTAAAGAGGGGCTGGAGCTACAGGTCCAGCACCAACCCCCCTGCCAGTAGATGGGGGACTGAAGATACAGGTCCAGCACCTACTCCATGCCATTAGAAGGGGTCTGGAGCTACAGGTCCAGCATAATGGGGCTGACACTGTCCACAGGTGGTAATGGGGCTGACACTGCCCACAGGTGATAATGGGGCTGACTCTGATCTCAGGTGATAATGGGGCTGACACTGTCCACAGGTGATATTGGGGCTGACAGTGTCCACAGGTGATAATGCGGCTGACACTGCCCACAGGTGATAATGGAGCTGAGTGTCCACAATTGATAATGGGGCTGACACTGTCCACAGGTGATAATGGGGCTGACACTGTGGGAACCGACCTGTGAGATTTATATTTATTTAATTTATATGAATTTATATTTACGTTAATTTGTATACTTCGATAGCAATTTGTATAATGTTAAGTGGACTGTATTTCTGCAATAATCTCATAATCTCACAAATCGAACCTCTACACATTAGGGGGGTTTATATTATTTATATATATGCAGCCAATCAAACTACAGTATTAGACTACATACATTGAAGAGGTTCCTTATCTTATTTGTACAGCAGGCCTTAGTCCACCAGGTATAACCAGGATGTAGACACCACATTTTCCCTCTTTGAGGTAGCTTCCATCACCCTGGTAACTGATGCACAAAGCATACTTCCTCGTCTTGACCTGTTAAAAGGGCGCTAGCTGTAAAGCCAGAATCCTATATATGACAGGTATATCAGAGAACACTGTACATGTAACAATGAAGACCTGGCTTAATTACCTTTAGTTTGAGGCTATCTCGTGTTCTAACCGGCTAACCCTATATACACTGACATTAATGGCCACAAATGAAAGATAAATGGGTTTTGGAAGAACACTTAACTTGAATTTGTTGACAGCGTGTGATAATGGTACACCTTTGGTTTCCATAACACTTCGTCCAAGTAAAATTAACAGGAGCGGTATTTGCTCCCGTGAGCCTCTGTGGTCTAGTATAAACAATGGCTGCCCCTCCTTCCTCACTCCTGACGCCTGGCTTACATTGTCCAGATGACAGAAAGTGATAGAAGGGTCACATTTACTCTACTTTAATATTGATAATTAAGTTAATTTATATGAGATGTTTTTATGATGGTAAAGTCCAAAGACTAATGTATTTAAGAATAATTCCCAGCAGAATAGCTGGTGAATTTATAATAGTATGTGGTGATGATATCCCGTTTTCTATAGACGGTAATTCCACTACAAGTTACGTTTTCTATGGGTAACTTGTTTATACAATATAGCAATTATTATCTGTCTGTATGTTATATTAAATGGTGTCGGATTTTCCGACAGACACTACCCACAGGTGATAATGGGGCTGACACTGTCCACAGGTGATAATGGGGCTGACACTACCCACAGGTGATAATGGGGCTGACACTGTCCACAGGTGATAATGGGGCTGACACTGTCCACAGGTGATAATGGGGCTGACACTACCCACAGGTGATAATGGGGCTGACACTGGCCACAGGTGATAATGGGGCTGACACTGTCCACAGGTGATAATGGGGCTGACACTGTCCACAGGTGATAATGGGGCTGACACTGTCCACTGGTGATAATGGGGCTGACACTGTCCACAGGCGATAAGGGGCTGACACTGTCCCCAGGTGATAATGGGATTGACACCGCCCACAGGTGATAATGAGGCTGACAGTGTCCACAGGTGATAATGGGGCTGACAGTGTCCACAGGTGATAATGGGGCTGACTCTGACCACAGGTGATATTGGGGCTGACTCTGACCACAGGTGATAATGGGGCTGACACTGACCACAAGTGATAATGGGGCTGACACTGACAACAAGCGATAATGGGACTGAAACTGACAACAGGTGATAATGGGGCTGACACTGACAACAGGTGATAATGGGGCTGACACTGACCACAGGTGATAATGTGGCGGACACTAACCACAGGAGATAATGGGGCTGACACTGACAACAGGTGATAATGGGGCTGACACTGTCCACAGGTGATAATGGGGCTGAAACTGACCACAGGTGATAATGGGGCTGACACTAACCACAGGAGATAATGGGGCTGACACTGACCACAGGTGATAATGGGGCTGACAATGACCACAGGTGATAATGGGGCTGACACTGTCCACAGGTGATAATGGGGCTGACACTAACCACAGGTGATAATGGGGCTGACACTGTCCACAGGTTGAGGACCTCCGCAGGATGAGGGAGCCCGTCAAGAGGCTGGTGGAGGCTGGCCGGGTGTTGGCCGTCCAGGAAGACCAAGATGGCCGCCGCTCCGCCAGGATAACTCTACAAGACGGACAGCTGTACCTCTACCCACTCCTGCGTCAGCCCACGCCCACCCATTCCCACACCCTCCAGGTTACTTTATTACACCCACTAGTCTTACTGACATTACTGACTTACTGAGTTATGATAACTAATATGAAAACTTTTTGTTACACAGTTATCAGCATGATTTATTTCATTTTCTGCAGGAGAGTGAGGTTGTGGGCATGCTGGAGCCCTCCTGCACCCTGGCGTTCCTTGACCTCGGGTGGGCGGGGTCAACAAGAGGGCGGGTCACCATCCGGCTGACCCCTGACACTCCGCTGGCCAGACAGTTTGTGTTGTTGTGTACGGGCCAGCGGGGCTACACCTACCGCAACACTAAACTGTTGTGGGTGGAGGACAAGGGTCTCCCGGGTGGAGGGCGGAGACTATGAGAGTAATGATGGTGAGGGAGGAGCCCCACTGCTGCCTGACCTCCACGGGCAGTACCGGGGGTCAGCCCGGGCAGGAGCTGTGTGGGCCTGGGGTGGGCCGGGGGATCCCAGGAGTGCCCAGTTCTCCATCATCACCAGGGACCGCCCGGGTGGTGCCCAGTTGTCAAGTGTCTTCGGTGATGTGGTGAGGGCAGCAGTCAACCACAGTAACATTAGGGAGGTGACTGTGGTGTTGTGCTGCCACTCTAGTTCACTGTACCACCACCATCACTACTGTGGTGTTGTGCTGCCACTCTAGTTCACTGTACCATCACCATCACTACTGTGGTGTTGTGCTGCCACTCTAGTTCACTGTACCACCACCATCACTACTGTGGTGTTGTGCTGCCACTCTAGTTCACTGTACCACCACCATCACTACTGTGGTGTTGTGCTACCACTCTAGTTCACTGTACCACCACCATCACTACTGTGGTGTTGTGCTGCCACTATAGTTCACTGTACCATCACTATCACTACTGTGGTGTTGTGCTGCCACTCTAGTTCACTGTACCATCACCATCACTACTGTGGTGTTGTGCTGCCACTCTAGTTCACTGTACCATCACTACTGTGGTGTTGTGCTGCCACTCTAGTTCACTGTACCATCACTACTGTGGTGGTGTGCTGCCACTCTAGTTCACTGTACCATCACTACTGTGGTGTTGTGCTTCCACTCTAGTTCACTGTACCACCACCATCACTACTGTGGTGCTGCGCTGCCACTCTAGTTCACTGTACCATCACCATCACTACTGTGGTGCTGTGCTGCCACTCTAGTTCACTGTACCATCACCATCACTACTGTGGTGTTGTGCTGCCACTCTAGTTCACTGTACCATCACTACTGTGGTGTTGTGCTGCCACTCTACTTCACTGTAGCACCACCATCACTACTGTGGTGTTGTGCTGCCACTCTAGTTCACTGTATCATCACTATCACTACTGTGGTGTTGTGCTGCCACTCTAGTTCACTGTAGCACCATCATCACTACTGTGGTGTTGTGCTGCCACTCTAGTTCACTGTACCACCACCATCACTACTGTGGTGTTGTGCTCCCACTCTAGTTCACTGTACCATCACCATCACTACTGTGGTGTTGTGCTGCCACTCTAGTTCACTGTACCATCACTACTGTGGTGTTGTGCTGCCACTCTAGTTATATAATAATAATAATAATAATAATAATAATAATTTTTATTTAGGCAAAGGTACATACATAAAGAGATTTTACAAAGTTTGTTGGCTTTATAGATAAGAGCTAGTACATACAATGCCTAAAGCCACTATTACGCAAAGCGTTTCGGGCAGGAAAAAACACTACTGACTAAAGCTTAAAACTAATGGGTAAAAAGAAAAAATGCGTTGAGTACAAATAAAAATAGAGGTAAAAGAGGGGGGAACATTGTTGAAAAAACAGCACAAATACAATTACAAATTATTTCAGAAAATTACATTAAAACAGCGTTGATTTGAAAAACAAAAAAAACAAACAAAAAACATACATGGGTTGACAATAGAGAGGTAAGGTAGGTTACAGGGAATTTATTAGGTATAGCTTCGTTTTTAACTTAAACTGGTTGAGAGAGGTACTGTCTTTAACATGGTTGGGAAGGTCATTCCACATTCTGGGCCCCTTGATTTGTAGAGCATTTCTGGTTTGATTAAGTCGTACTCTAGGAATATCAAAACTGTATTTATTTCTGGTGTGGTGCTCATGGGTTCTGTTACAACCTTCTATGAAGCTTTTGAGATCAGGATTGGCATTACAATTTAGCGTTTTGTATATGTATAGTACACATGAGAGAATGTGCAGTGACTTAATGTCTAACATATTCAGGGATTTGAATAGGGCTACCGAGTGATGTCTGGGGCCAGAATTGGATATTGTCCTAATAGCAGCTTTGTGTTGAGTAATTAGAGGACGTAAGTGATTTTGGGTAGTAGAGCCCCAAGCACAAATACCATAGTTGAGATATGGATAGATAAGGGAGTAATAGAGAGTCACCAGGGCAGGGAGTGGTACATAATATCTGATCTTAGAAAGAATGCCCACAGTTTTTGAAACTTTTTTTGATATGTTTAGAATGTGTCCCTGGAAATTCAGCTTGTGGTCAATGAGAATGCCAAGGAATTTGCCATCTAATTTGTTACAAATTTGGGTATTGTTTATTTTGAGATTTATTTGATTAGAGGATTTATTGCCAAACAGAATATAGAAAGTTTTGTCAATGTTAAGGGTGAGTTTGTTGGCAGTTAGCCACAGATGGACTTTATTTAGCTCAGTATTTACTGTGGCATTTAGAGCAAGGGGATCAGGACTGGAGTAAATGAAGGTTGTGTCGTCAGCAAATAGGATTGGTTTGAGGTGTTGGGAGGCATTTGGAAGGTCATTAATGTAAATGGGAAAGAGGAGAGGGCCAAGTATGCTGCCCTGGGGAACACCAATGTTGATGGGTAGGGTGGGAGAAATTGATAGTTCACTGTACCATCACCATCACTACTGTGGGGTTTTGCTGCCACTCTAGTTCACTGTACCACCACCATCACTACTGTGGTGCTGTGCTGCCACTCTAGTTCACTGTACCATCACCATCACTACTGTGGGGTTTTGCTGCCACTCTAGTTCACTGTACCACCACCATCACTACTGTGGTGTTGTGCTGCCACTCTAGTTTACTGTACCACCACCATCACTACTGTGGTGTTGTGCTGCCACTCTAGTTCACTGTACCATCACCATCACTACTGTGGTGTTGTACTGCCACTCTAGTTTACTGTACCTCCACCATCACTACTGTGGTGCTGTGCTGCCACTCTAGTTCACTGTACCATCACCATCACTACTGTGGGGTTTTGCTGCCACTCTAGTTCACTGTACCACCACCATCACTACTGTGGGGTTTTGCTGTCACTCTAGTTCACTGTACCACCACCATCACTACTGTGGTGTTGTGCTGCCACTCTAGTTCACTGTACCATCACTACTGTGGTGTTGTGCTGCCACTCTAGTTCACTGTACGACCACCATCACTACTGTGGTGTTGTGCTGCCACTCTAGTTCACTGTACCATCACCATCACTATCACTCCTGCATCACCATGGACTGCGTGTTTTGATGCCAATGTAATTTAAGGACACATCTTTATCACTATATCATCATAACTTCACTATCTTTGGTATTTAACACTTTGGTATATATACTTTGGTATCATATACCTGACAATGACGGGTGTATCACCATCAATGCTATATCTTCTCAGTACTGTAACCTATCATTACTGTATCACTATAGCTTCACTATCACCTCTATATATCACCATCACCTCAGGGCCCACACTTAGGGTCATATACTGACCATGTTGAGTAACAAATTGTTGGTGTCACTATATGACAGCTGTTGTCACTGTTATATCACCAACAGCTCACTATCACATTACACTATCACTGCTACACCAACATCATTTCACTTTCTCTGCATTATCACCTCACAGTGATAGATTTCTCCTTACATTTACTGATATATCACTATCACTGCTACAGCACGACTACCACACCATCACTGCTATATCACTATCACCTCACCATCACTGTCAAATAACCATCACCTCAGTATCACTGCTATATCACCACTATACTATCACTGCTATATCGCCTCACAATCACAGCTATATTACCATCACCTCACTATCACAGCTATATTACCATCACCTCACTATCACTGTCATATCACCACCTCAGTATCACTATTATATTACTATCACTGCTATATCACCATCACCTCACAATCACTCAGGTGTGTTGTGATATTACCATACTGGACCATGGTGTGTTGTGATATTACCATACTGGACCATGGTGTGTTGTGATATTACCATACTGGACCATGGTGTGTTGTGATATTACCATACTGGTCCATGGTGTGTTGTGATATTACCATACTGGACCATGGTGTGTTGTGATATTACCATACTGGTCCATGGTGTGTTGTGGTATTACCATACTGGTCCATGGTGTGTTGTGATATTACCATACTGGTCCATGGTGTGTTGTGATATTACCATACTGGACCATGGTGTGTTGTGATATTACCATACTGGACCATGGTGTGTTGTGATATTACCATACTGGTCCATGGTGTGTTGTGATATTACTATACTGGACCATGGTGTGTTGTGATATTACCATATGGGTGTGAGGTGGTGTTATGGCCACACATACACCAGTATGATCATACTGTAGCTGGTGTATGATGTGCTCAAACTGTATAACTGTTGTGAATAATGAATTAAAAAAAGTCCACTTATGGATGTCAACGAACAAACTAACATTAAACATCGAAAAGACTTACTACATCTTATTTGGAAGCAAATCATCAAATGCAATTCAGCTACAGATAGACAACATTAACATCAGTAATAAAAATGATGGCAAGTTTCTTGGCCTATTCCTAGACAAGAGACTCAATTTCAGCACCCACATTCAACACATAACTAAGAAAGTCTCTAAGACAGTTGGTATACTCTCCAAAATCAGATATTATGTTCCTAACTCTGCTCTCCTCTCACTATATTATGCACTAATCTACCCCTATCTTAATTATGGTATCTGTGCATGGGGGTCTACCACTGCAAACCACCTTAAGCCCATCATCACACAGCAAAAATCTGCTATCAGAATAATAACTAACTCTGCTTTCAGACAACACTCAGCTCCCTTGTTTAAATCTCTAAACTTGCTAAATATTAACTCCCTCCACACATTCTCTTGTGTCAACTACATTTACAAAACCCTGTTCTTAAATGCAAACCATGCTCTGAAACTCTCCCTGGACAGATGTAATAGGACCCATTATCACCACACCAGAAATAAATATCTCTTTGATATCCCCAGGGTCAAACTTAATCTGTGTAAACACTCTATGCAAATTAAGGGACCTAGTCTATGGAACTCACTCCCTAGTGAATTGAAAAACTGTAAAACTTTTGCCTTATTTAAAAGCAAAACCAAAAAGTACCTAACTTCATCTATTTAGTTTCCTACACTGAGCTTTAAATTTGCTCTGTACCTAGTGGTACCCAATCTCCTAATTTTTATGTAATATCAAACAACCTTATCATTGTGTTCATTGCTGTCTTCTTTTATGTGCTAGCCATATGCTGTATTGTGACTACCAATTTTTGTCAACTACCATTCAAGCTGTCATTGCAATCAATCTTATATTGTTTCTGCTGTATTGTGCCTACCAATTTGTTGTCAACTACCATTTTAAGCTGTCATTGCAATCAATCATAGCTACCTATGTGCTTTAATATACTGTACCTATAATTTTCTCTCATCTTTTTTTTTTTTCATTCCATGTAATCTGTTATCATTTTTTTGTCTATAAATTTTGCAAGTATTTACCTCCTTAAAATTTTCTTAGATTAAGGACCTGCCCGAAACGCTGCGCGTGCTAGTGGCTTTACAAGACTGTAATTACCATAATTGTATCCTCACATTCCTTATGTACATTCTTGTATATGCATAAATAAATAAATAAATAAATAAAATAGTGATGTCTTGGCTGATTAGCCTAGTGTCATGAATATTAATTTATGTAGTTATTCTTTTTTCGACAACACACTAGTATTCAATGTGTATTGCCAATGTATTCCACATATGTATATTATATATCTGTACCATAAGTCCTTGCCATGTATTTGTGGATATATATTAGAAGTCTAGGGAATAGCAGTAGCCTAATGTCATGTAGCTTGAAAAACATCCGTATATACTTATATTATGGAATGCTACATAATGCTGTATAGGAAATATTATGTGAACAATGATGGAGAATGTATAAATTTAGGTCTCGGATGTATTACTGTCATGTATACTGTGTAATTTCCTTTCATTATTGTTCATTACATTGTCCTCTAACATTAAATTATATTTTAGCACTGTGAGATGTATACCACATAGACATGGTTTTGATACACATGTTTTATATATATATACTTTATATTGTATTCATGTATACTTATGCATAATGGCTGGCTGGCAGACCTCTTGAAATCCTCCCTTAACTCCTCCTCCCCTCTCCCGCCAGTGTTACCATGTCTTGCCAATATGAATTCTTTGTTCACATATTTTTATATCATGATATAATCTTTAATGTACTGAATTATTGATATGTATTATTATGTAAGGTTGTGTATTATGGTCATTATTTTGTTGATATATGAATTAGAAGTTCATGGTCGAGATATGTCTGTATATGAGCTTGAGATATTTGAAAGAGAGGAGTCAGCTGACTCATAGAGGTGGATACAGTGTCGCTCCCAGCCAGGATGGCTCTGGGCGGTCACTCTTTGATTTTCTCAGTTGATTATTATTATTAACATCTTTATTGACAAAAATAATTACAATTTTGCCTAATCTGAGGATTTTGATAAAGTCTTATTAAAGTGAGGATAATGCTGGTATTCACTGTCATACAGGACAGAGGGTCATACATAAGACAATAGGTCTAAACTGTAGGCTGAAGCACATATATATAATGGTTACAATCAATGTTTGAATGTATGAATATGTGAAAACAACTTTCTATTGTGCACTGCCACAAAAGAGCAGGGATGGTTCATAAGTGATGCAGCTTAGAAGTGATATAAATAAAATTGTTCTTCATTCTTTAAAATGGACAAGCAAATTTTGGATAAATTGTTAGGATGTCGTCCAGAACACCCGAGTCAATAAAATAGTTACACAGTTGGTGGTATAAGAGGCCAGGAGGTCTAAAGTCCTTTACGGTTTCACATTCAACAATATAGTGTTCTAGTGAATGCGTTAAAGGTTTATCACAGAATTTACAATCTGAGTATTCTGGTAGTGGCTCAGCCTCACTAACCTGCCAGATGTGTCTATAGCCAAAGCGAATTCGCGCAATGACTACATCACATTGCCTGGTTCGGTTACTGTGCTGACCATTCAAATACCTATTATTACAAAACTTGTCATAACTTTTAATACTGCAGCTTTCAGGCCTCTGGGCACTTCTTAGTTCTTCTAAATCTGAAGTAATTTCTTTAATTTGTATGTTATTAATAATTGCATTACATAGTCCAAAGTCATAATCAATGTTTTCTTTCCTACAAGCCTCATTGGCCAATCGATCTACAAAGTCATGTTTTCCAACTCCAACATGGGATGGGATCCACACAAATTTTATACAAGAGTTATTATCATTGGCAAAAATTACATTCCATTTAATATTACAAGCTACTTCAGACATACATTGTGATGGGTTATTTAAGGACTGCAGAGCACTTTTAGAGTCACAAAAAATAACTCCACCACCATTGAGCTTAAGGTATTCAGTGGCTAGATAAATACCCAATAGCTCGGTCTGTGTCGTGCTTGCCCAGTTGTTCAATCTCTGTGTACTAGTCATGATCATTTCATTCCCTTTATATACTGCACATGCACAACCTGTTCTACCAGTGCCTAACTGCACAGAGCCATCAGTAAAGGCATAGGATTCAGTCAGTTTGAGAATTTGAAGATGACTGTCAATAGCTTCTAATGTTATACATCTCAAAATGTCAGTGTTATACATTTGTTTTACACTGATGAGAGTATAATGCAGAGAGACCTCCACATCTTTCCAAGGGGGAATATAGTGAACAGTTTTATCAGGGTTAAGAGACATTCAGTTTCTGAAGATTATAGGCACAACAACTGAGCCACACACTGTAGGGAGCTTTTTGCGGCGGATTGAGGGAACAGTCAGAATTGTTTAGAATGGATCTCAATTTAATTTGAATAGAGCTGGGGGGACAATTATTTTTCAAAGTTTTGGCGCAAAACATAGTACTAAGTAGAACTATTCTTTCGTAAATGGAAGGTAAGTTTAGTTCCTTTCTCATGTTAACAATTCTGACAGTTCTAGGACAACCCAGGATGATGCGCATGGCATCATTCTGTACTGCATCTAGGCCTTGTAATTGTTTAGGAGAAAAATTAAGAAGATGCAAGGCATAATAATCAACAACAGATCGTGTAAAGGCAATATGAAAACTACGAGCATATTTTATGTTAATGCCAAATCCTTTGCCAACAAGAGTTTTGAGAGGTTTAAGACGCTCAACTACTTTTTTGCCCAGGTTGCTGACGAGATTTGTATCATTAACCTCGACTCCAAGATATTTATAAGACTCGCAAGTCTCCACGGGCATTCCATTAATAGTATAGTTAACATGAAGAGAATGGGGAATAAGAACCCTTGTTTTATCAACAGAGATTATGAGGCCACATTCTACTACTTTCTTGGAGAATGCATCAAGTAACACTTGTAGCCTTGGTTTACTGTGTGCCATAATACAAATATCATCAGCATAACATATAACAGTTTCAGTAGTTTGTACAGGTATGTCATGGATAAGTTTGTGCATAAGTATATTGAAGAGCATAGGGCTTAGGACACCACCTTGAGGTGTGCCTAGTTCGAATGCATCTGTTCTTGTACTTTTAACTCCTTTAAATAGGATACTAGCACGCCTGTTGGATAGGTAGCTCTTTATCCAACTCGGAAGATTACCTTTGATTCCAAATTCAGCAAGTTGCTCTAATATTATTTTGCCATTCGCTACATCGAAAGCTGACTTTAGGTCAATAAAGGTTGCCTGTGTCCCATCCTGGGAGTGTACAAAATATTCAGCAAAGCATGTTTGTGTGCTACACTTGGGCATGAACCCATATAGGTTTGGGGCCAGTTTTTCTTTAACCTGAAACATGACACGATTGAGAACAATTCTCTCCAAGACTTTACACATGCAAGATGTAAGGGAAATGGGCCTGAATTTTTGAGAGTTAGGTTTAGGAACTGGTATTATGAGACTTTGTGTCCATTTCTTTGGCAAGATACCTTGTGAGAGACTCATTTGATAGAGGTCAAGCAGAGGATGGCTAGGGACATCATTCAGTAAGCTCAAGGTGTTATAAGTTATACCATCCTCACCAGGGGCAGTTTGCTTAGGTTTTCCTAATGCTGATGTTAATTCAAAGGGTGTTATAGCAAACTGATCTGTTAAATCTGGTGAGGAGCGTGCTATTTCAATATTAAAGTTTCTGTTAATGTTGGTATGTCTTAAATGCTGCTGTATATCTGGGGTAAGGAAGAAATTTGTGAGACACTAGACCATTGAGCTAGGAGCATGTCAGCATATTCTGCAGGAGTATGATGAAGTTGAACTGGGGCTGAAGGTTTGGTAATGTTTTTAATTTTGTTCCACATTTCTGATAATGTTGTAGTTCTATTGATACTTTGTAGGAATTGTTCCCAATATGGGTCCTTAACTTGACCCTTAAGCTCGCGAAAATCTCTGTTGGCATTAAGGAATGCAAGTAAATTGTCAGGTGTTTTGTCTCGTTTATAAGAGTCAGCAAGCTGAAGCACTTTAGCTCGCTCTGCAATAATAATAGGATCCTCTGTCCATGAGGAAGAACGAGTGTTCTTATTTTTCCTTGATTTAACCCAGGTATCATAATAACTGGTAATGATACTGACCAAATCAGTGTAAAAGTGGTCCACTGATACAGGTGTATACCCAGTGTACCACTTATGTACATAAGCCTTAAAGTGCTGTTTAAGATTGTCTGGAATGTTAATTTTAACTCTAGGATGAGGATTGGACCTAATTTCCGCCGCCACATTGTATTCACAATATATTGCAAAATGATCACTTACTAGTTTTGGGATGAGCTTAACGTTAACATTGCTATCTACTAGGCTGTATCCAATCACATAATCCAGTCTACCCCACAATAAATGGGTCTGTTTATCAGTATCATACACAGTAATATTATGATCATTAAGGTATTTCAAGAAGACCCTTCCATTATTGTTACACTGAACATCACCAAGAGCAGTGTGACGAGCATTAAAGTCACCCATACATAACATAGCTGTGTTACCTGTAGGTGTCGGTAGCAGGTCTGCTTTAAGTACACTACATCGTCCATATATTTTATACAGTAGGAAATGGCTATTTGCAGTTTGTAATTTGAATTTTTGATAATGTATACTATCACTCTTGTGATTTTTAATTAGTTTACAGATTAATCCACTCTTAATATACGTTAGTAAACCAGTTCCAATACTGTTGTTGTATGCTATATACCCAGGTATCCTGGGTGGGACCTTCTTGATAGTTGTGGACGTATATGGTTCCTGTAAACACATCACATCCACGTCTCTCATTTTAGCATACAAGATTACGTCATTTATCCGAAGATTAACACTTCGAATATTCCAAGAAAGAAACTTAATTGTTTTTGTTTCAGGAGCCATGGTTAAGTGTTAAGGGAATTAAGGTAACATTTAAGCTCGTTAAACACTTGGATAACATAAGCAACTTTGTTCCGTGTGTCCTGAGTACTTTTGTCTAGGAGGCGTTTAACCTGAGTAGGAGTTGGTGTTCTCTTAAACTCTCTACCTGCAACCAAACCAAGGGTGTCTTGACGATCCCTTGAGTTTGCTAGAAAACCTAGTATGACGTCACGTGGCTATAGAAGCTTAGCCGGTCAAACAGCTAAGACCAAGTGGCGTGGGACTCGGCTATAGAGTATACTCTGGGGTCCTTTGGAAGTCGGTTTAAGTTTCAGTAAGCATAGTCACGGACAGGGTAAAGGACAGAGTAGAGCCAATACCGTCCCGTGTTACAACTGTCATATCCACCTTCGGTAAGAGGCAGAACAAGTCAACAGATTGGTTCGAGGCCAGTGCAGAGGAACTCTTACCCCTTGTAGAGGAAAAGAGAGGAGCTCTCTCATCCTACAAAAACCTGCCCTCAGAAAGGAAGATACAGGCCCTCCGTACTGCCCGCAGTAGAGTTCAACAAACTGTGAGGTGCTGTGCTAACGATTACTGGCTCCGACTCTGTTCCAGCATCCAGACTGCGGCCACTGTTGGCAACATAGGAGGCATGTACGAAGGGATCAAACAGGCAACAGGCCCTACACAAAACAGGACGGCTCCTCTTAAGTCAGCCACTGGAGAGATCATTAAAGACCGTGATCAACAGATGAATCGCTGGGTAGAGCATTACTCCGAACTCTACTCCAGAAAGAACTTGGTCAGCGTAGAGGCTTTGGATGCAATCAAGTGCATGCCCATCATGGAAGAACTTGACCTTGAACCGACTGTGGAAGAAGTTGAGAAAGCATTGGATTCACTTTCCTCAGGGAAGGCCCCAGGAGACGACGGGATTCCGCCTGAAGTTCTCAAGTGCGCTCGTGGAACACTTAAAACTGAGCTTCATGAACTTCTGTGCCAGTGCTGGAGGGAGGGCTCGGTGCCACAAGACATGAGAGATGCAAACATCATCACTCTCTACAAAAATAAAGGTGACAGAAGCGATGTCAACAACAATCGTAGCATCTCCCTCCTCAGCGTCGTCAGCAAACTCTTCGCCAGGGTCGTCTTGGTCAGGCTTCAGATTCTTGCTGAAAGAGTGTACCCTGAGTCACAGTGTGGTTTCCGAGCAGAGGTCGACCACTGACATGGTGTTCTCCCTGAGACAGCTTCAAGAAAAGTGCAGGAGGCAGAGAAATACCTTGTACATTGCCTTCATTGACCTTACAATGGCCTTCGACCTCGTGAGTAGGGACGGACTCTTTCAAGATCTTGGCCAAAATTGGCTGCCCACCCACCCTACTCAGCATGATACAATCGTTCCACAAGGACATGAAGGGCACGGTCGTGTACGACGGCTCAACTTCTGAACCATTCAACATCAAGAGTGGTGTTAAACAGTGGTGAGTTCTTGCTCCAACCCTGTTTGGCATCTTCTTCGCGATCCTCGTCAAGCATGCCTTTGAAACAACCACAGAGGGCATCTATCTCCGTACAAGATCTGATAGAAAGCTCTATAATCTATCCAGACTCCGAGCAAAGACAAAAGTACAGATGCGAATCCTCAGGGAGTTCATCTTCGCCGACGACGAAGCGATCATACACACAGCAGAAGGCCTGCAGCAACCGCTTTGCCGCAGCCTGTTCCGCATTCAGCTTGACAATCAGCCTGAAGAAGACACAGGTGATGGGACAAGACGTCAATGAGCTACCCTGTATAAACATAGCAGACTATGTGCTGGAGGCAGTTCACAAGTTTGTGTACCTGGGCTCCACAATCTCAGACACCCTTTCCCTGGACATTGAGCTCAACAGGCGTATCGGGAAGGCCGCAACAACACTGGCCAAGCTCACAAAGCGTGTTTGGGAAAATGCCAAACTGACAGTGCACACCAAGGCACAAGTCTTCATGGCATGTGTGGTGAGTACACTACTCTACGGCTTGGAATCCTGGACCGTGCGCTCTCGCCAGGAGAGACGGCTCAATACCTTTCACATGCGGAACCTGAGACGCATCCTTGACATCACGTGGAAAGACCACGTCACCAAGAATACAGGACTCGAGGGAACAAGAGTCCCTTCAATGTTCACTCTCCTGAAACAGACACTTGCGATGACTGGCACATGTCACACATATGGAAGATGGCCGCAAACCAAAGGACCTCTTGTATGGAGAACTGGCATCAGGAAGGAGACCCACCGGAAGACCTCAGCTGCGTTTCAAAGACGGCTGCAAACGCGACCTCAAGCAGATGAGCATCGACATCAACAGAGGAGGTCTCGACCACTGTCAGACGCACCCGCTTCGGCGTTTACCTGCACTCGCTGTAGTTGGGACTGTCATTCTCGGGTTGGCCTTCACAGCCACAGCAGGCGCAGCATCCAACTACACTATAACAACTAGACACCCAGGGCACAACTCCATAACCCGCACGGGGTTGACCTTCACAGCCACAGCAGGCGCAGCATCCAACTACACTATAACAACTAGACACCCAGGGCACAACTCCATAACCCGCACGGGGTTGACCTTCACAGCCACAGCAGGCGCAGCATCCAACTACACTATAACAACTAGACACCCAGGGCACAACTCCATAACCCGCACGGGGTTGACCTTCACAGCCACAGCAGGCGCAGCATCCAACTACACTATAACAACTAGACACCCAGGGCACAACTCCATAACCCGCACGGGGTTGACCTTCACAGCCACAGCAGGCGCAGCATCCAACTACACTATAACAACTAGACACCCAGGGCACAACTCCATAACCCGCACGGGGTTGACCGATGCCTACTTCTAGTTAAGGTAATTATGGCAAAATTATAGTACTAATAAAGACAATCATGTTAATATTATAGTAATAATTAGGTAATTTTTGTAAAATTATAGTAATAATTAAAGAAATTATAGTAATAATTAAAGAAATTATAGTAATATTATATTAATAGTTCAGGTAATTATGGTAATATTATAGTATTCTTTAGGTAATTATCTTATATTCCTTTCAATATCTTATGACATTTAAAAGGTTTTGATAACATAAGTTTATTTACTCTAAAGAGGAAAGTCTCCTGAAGGAAAACCGGAATTTAGATAAAACTTGTCAAATACATATCCAAAAATACAGACTTCAAACGATTGCACGCACACACACACACACACACACACACACACACACACACACACACACACACACACACACACACACACACACACACACACACACACATCCTACACAAATATTCCTGCAGAGGGATATGACAAGGGAAGAGAGAATACGGACAGCAGACGCGAGGAAGGAGCGCAGGGAGAGAGAAGGAAATCAGAGTACCACAACCCAGAACCCTACAATCCCAGAGGGAAGTGGAGAACCCTCCTCAAACAGTGCAACAGCCACAGGGATTGGGGCACCACCCCCAAATTCTACCCAACAGACACCCAACCTGCCCCATCCCCTGTCAGCCCCCCACTAAGTACCCACCTAGGGCACCCTCCCCCCACCCACCCCCCTCCCCCCACTCACCCCCCTTCTTCCCCTCACCCCTCTCCCCAGGACCTCCCTTCCCCCCCATCCCCCATGCCCTCCCTTCTCCCACATGCCTTCCCGTCTCTCCCACCCCCATGCCCTCCCTTCTCCCCCTCCCCCCTAAGCCCCCCACTCTCCCCCACCCCACCTAAGTCTTCCCCTCTCCCCCACTCCCCTAAACCCTCCCCTCTTCCTCACCCACCTCAGCCCTCCCTTTTCCCCCACGCCCCCCAAGCCCTCCACCCTTTTCTCTCCCCCCAAGCCCCCCCATCTCCCCTATCCCCCACAGCCTCTCCTCCCCCCATGCTTCCCCAACCCTCCCTCTCTTACCCACCCCCTGTACCCTCCCCCTCTTATCCACCCCCTGTACCCTCCCCCTCTTATCCACCCCCTGTACCCTCCCCCTCTTATCCACCCCCTGTACCCTCCCCCTCTTATCCACCCCCTGTACCCTCCCCCTCTCCCCCACCACCCCAAGCCCTCCCTCCTCCACCAATCCCCCCGTGCCAGGTCCCCCCAGCTCCCACTCACCCCAGATCCCAAAGGTCCCCCCCAGAAAAGAAGCAGAAGAGAGTCAGTTTCAGGGTGATGTACTCGAACATAGATGGGATCACAAGCAAGACAAGTGAACTAAGGGAAAGAGCACAAGAAGTTAACCCAGATGTAATCGGACTCACTGAAACAAAACTCTCTGGAAGCATAACGAATGCCGTGTTTCCCCAGGAGTATACAGTCATAAGGAAAGAGAGGGAAGGTAGAGGAGGAGGCGGAGTGGCCCTACTCATGAGAAGGGAATGGAGTTTTAAGGAGATGGCCATCCCGGGCTGTGAGGAGTTCAGAGACTACATAGCAGGCACCATAACAATGGGAGGACCAAGAATAGTAGTAGCAGTAATATACAACCCTCCACCAAATGACAGGAGACCCAGTCAAGAGTATGAAAACAACAACAAGGCAGTTAACACTATAATTGAGAGGGCAGCCTCTGCTGCCTGTAGAAATAGATCCCACCTGCTCATCATGGGCGACTTCAATCACGGAAAGATTGACTGGGAGAACAAGGAACCGCATGGAGGCGAGGATACGTGGAGAGCCAAACTATTGGAGGTGGTGACAAGCAACTTTTTAACGCAGCATGTCGGAGAACCCACAAGGATGAGAGGCAATGACGAACCAGCGAGACTCGACCTAGTCTTCACTCTGAACGACTCCGACATAAGAGAAATCGGTTTTGAGGACCCAGTAGGAATGAGCGACAACAGTGTACTGGTGTTTGAGTACTTGATTGAAGAAGGGTTATTGAACTCGAGGAGGGATACCGAAACCAAAAGGTTAGCATACCGAAAGGGAAACTATGAGGGGATAAGAAAATTCCTAACAGATATAGCATGGGAAACAGAGCTCAGGGGAAAGACGGCCCAAGATATGATGGATTACATCACGCAGAAGTGCAAGGACGCAGCAAACAAGTTTGTCCCAGTCCAAAAGGAAAACAGAGAAATGAAGATGAGAAACCCATGGTTTAATCAAAGATGTAGGCTAGCTAAGCAGCAAAGTAAAAGGGCATGGAGAAACTATAGGAATAACAGGACACTGGAGAGCAGAGAAAGATACCAGAATGCCAGGAATGAATATGTCAGGATGAGAAGAGAGGCAGAAAGACAATACGAAAATGACATCGCAAGCAAGGCAAAGACTCAGCCTAAATTGTTGCATAGCCACATTAGGAGAAAAACAACAGTAAAGGAACAGGTTATGAGATTAAGGATAGGGGCGGAAGGATTCACTACAAATGACAAGGAAGTGTGTGAGGAATTGAATAAGAAATTCCAGGAGGTCTTCACCTTAGAACAAGGAGAAATTCCAGAGGTAAGTGAGGGAATAGCTAACCAGGAACCACTGGAAGAGTTTGAGATTACCAGTGGGGAAGTAAGGAAGTGTTTACTAGAGTTGGACGTGACGAAGGCTATAGGCCCAGATGGAATCTCCCCTTGGGTTCTAAAGGAAGGAGCAAGAGAACTGAGCCTACCACTCTCCATAGTGTATAACAAATCACTGGCAACAGGGGAACTGCCAGATATTTGGAAAGCAGCTAACGTAGTCCCGATATACAAGAAAGGGGATAGACAGGAGGCACTGAACTACAGGCCAGTGTCCCTAACCTGCATACCATGCAAGCTGATGGAGAAGATTGTGCGAAAAAAACTAGTGGAGCATCTGGAGCGAAGGAACTTTGTAACACAGCATCAACATGGGTTCAGGGATGGCAGGTCCTGCCTCACAGGGTTACTTGAATTCTACGACCAGGCAACAAAAATAAGGCAAGAAAGAGAAGGGTGGGCAGACTGCATATTTTTGGATTGTCAGAAAGCCTTTGATACAGTGCCACACAAGAGGCTAGTGCGAAAGTTGGAGATGCAGGCTGGAGTGAGAGGGAAGGTACTCCGGTGGATAGAGGAATACCTAAGCAACAGGAGACAACGAGTCTGTGTGAGGGGTGAGGTCTCAGATTGGCGAGACGTCACAAGTGGAGTCCCGCAGGGGTCAGTCCTTGGACCTATACTGTTTCTGGTATATGTAAATGATCTCCCAGAGGGTATAGATTCGTTCCTCTCAATGTTTGCCGACGATGCAAAAATTATGAGGAGGATTGAAACAGAGGATGATAGTAGGAGGCTACAAGATGACCTGGATAGACTGAGTGAATGGTCCAACAAATGGCTGTTGAAGTTCAACCCGAGTAAATGCAAAGTAATGAAACTAGGCAGTGGAAACAGGAGGCCAGGCACAGGATACAGAATAGGAGATGAAGTACTTAATGAAACAGACAGAGAGAAAGATCTAGGAGTTGATATCACACCAAACCTGTCTCCTGAAGCCCACATAAAGAGAATAACGTCTGCGGCATATGCGAGGCTGGCTAACATCAGAACGGCGTTCAGGAACCTGTGTAAGGAATCATTCAGAGTCTTGTACACCACATATGTAAGACCAATCCTGGAGTATGCGGCCCCAGCATGGAGCCCGTACCTTGTCAAGCACAAGACGAAGCTGGAAAAAGTCCAAAGGTATGCTACTAGACTAGTCCCAGAACTAAGAGGCATGAGTTATGAGGAAAGGCTGCGGGAAATGCACCTCACGACACTGGAAGACAGAAGAGTAAGGGGGGACATGATCACAACCTACAAAATCCTCAGGGGAATCGACCGGGTAAACAAGGATGAACTTTTCAACACTGGTGGGACGCGAACAAGGGGACACAGGTGGAAGCTGAGTACCCAAATGAGCCACAGAGACGTTAGAAAGAACTTTTTCAGTGTCAGAGTAGTTAGCAAATGGAATGCATTAGGAAGTGATGTGGTGGAGGCTGACTCCATTCACAGTTTCAAATGTAGATATGATAGAGCCCAATAGGCTCAGGAATCTGTACACCAGTTGATTGACGGTTGAGAGGCGGGACCAAAGAGCCAGAGCTCAACCCCCGCAAGCACAATTAGGTGAGTACAATTAGGTGAGTACACACACACACACTACGAGGGACCTCGTAGCCTGGTGGATAGCGCGTAGGATTCGTAATTCTGTGGCGCGGGTTTGATTCCCGCACGAGGCAGAAACAAATGGGCAAAGTTTCTTTCACCCCTCAATGCCCCTGTTACCTAGCAGTAAATAGGTACCTGGGAGTTAGTCAGCTGTCACGGGCTGCTTCCTGGGGTGTGTGTGTGTGTATAGTGTGGAAAAAAAAAGTAGTTAGTAAACAGTTGGTTGACAGTTGAGAGGCGGGTCGAAAGAGCAAAGCTCAACCCCCGTAAAAACACAACTAGTAAACACACACACACACACACACACACACACACACACACACACACACACACACACACACACACACACACACACACACACACACACATAAGCTGGAGAGACAGGTCGTGTCTGTCGCCATCTGTCCCTTCGGCTTGTGAAAATTACCTTTGATGGTTGGACACTTCCGCCCTCTGTTATTCTTGCTGGTGCCAGATGCTCCATTCAGGAGTACATACCCTCTTCTCGGCTTTGTAATAAGTGCTGGAAGTTCGGACAAGGTGCCCTCAAATGCTCCAGTATTCTCTCTCTCTCTCTGCCCTATGTGTGGGAACGAAGGTCACTTTAAGTCGGAGTGCACTTCTCCCCAGGCTCGCGGCCTCAATTGCGGTGATGCCCACCCTACCTTCTCTCGCGCGTGTATCCATTACAAACTTGAGGCAGCCGTCCTCAACATGAAGCACTGGGAACGTTTGTCATTTCCTGAGGCGAGGCGCCAAGTTCACCATCCCCCTCCTACCCCTTTTGCTGGGGTTTCTTACGCTCACGTGTTGCGCTCTTCCTCTCCTCGTCCTTCCGACCTTCCTCAGTCTCAACAGTTTCCAGGCCTTAGACCCAGATACGCCCACCGCCTGCTCCCCTGTTTCTTTACATTCTGACCCGAAGGTCCCCTCTCCTGGTTCTCTGTCAGGGGTTCCCCTTCTTTCTACCCAGTTTGCCATGTCTCCTGTGTCTTCTTTCTCATCTCCCTTTGATCCTCCTTCCCATCCTTCTCCTCTGTCTCTTAGCTCTCCACGCCGCCTGTCTGTGCGGGCTGATGTCCATCCTTCTCCTAGCGATCATCGTATTGCTCGCTTTCGTTCTTCTGTTTAGACGTTTGAGTCTGTTGCCCAGTACGTTGCTGCTGGAACACCTGCCTCTCTGAGTCAGAAGCAAAAGCCTGGCTTATCTCCTTTCTCCTCCCCGGCTGGTAAGAAAGCTTCACTTTCATCCTCGCCCCCTACCTCTGACTCTATCGCTCCACCCCTCCCATTTCGGTGGTCGAGCCCCCTGTTCCTGCTGTGGAGGTTTCTTTGGCCCCCGCTACCCTCTCGGTTCCTGCACTTGCTGAGGTGTGCTTCCTGGTTTCTGCCCCTCTTGCTGTCCTTGAAAGTCCCTCTCGGTTGCCTCCTCCTCTGATCCCTGCTCATCTGCCTCTGGTCTGTCCTCCCACTCCCTTCCCTCCATCCTTACTCAGTTTACCCATGCCCCCTATCCCTGACTTCGCTGACCCTGATCCTGTTCCTGTACTTCTTTGACATGCTGTGTTCATTTTTAACCTTTGTTTCTTCATTGTTCTCTGTTCCTGTCCTTTCTCTTTTTGTCGATGTCTATTCTTCAATGGAATATTCGTGGATATTACACCAATTTCCATAAACTCCAACTTTTGATTTCACAGTTTTCGCTCCTTTGTGTCTGTCTCCAGGAGCCGATTTTGGTGCTCATCCTGGTCGCTTCCATGATTATTCCTTTCTGTCCCCCTGCCCCCCCTCCCCTTCAGATTTTGCTGGGGCCAATAACTTTTCTGCTTTTGATTCGTTCTGATGTTCCCTTCATCCCCTTACTTTTTCCATCACCTCTTCAATGTTCTTGTTACGAACCCGGATCCAGCGTCCGATCCCGGAGCAGTCACGACCACGCCATCTGTGGGTCAGCTCCCGAAACCCCCACCAAACGGACGACGACGCCTGGTGAGGACGCCGTGTACCAGCTACGAGAGCCAGTTTCCAGTCCCGTTGAGCACTCTACACCGCCGCCACTGACCTCTGGTGAGGTGGTGCTCAGACTACAACGCCATCTATGAAGTGGATGTGTCGGGCGTTTGTGTCTGAGCCTGTAAGTGAGGTGTTTTAGTGTCCCTGTTATTGATGACGTGTCTGCTTCCAGAGTCGACCTGGGACCTCTGTGTTGGGAGTTGAGTCAGTCTACCCGAGGCAGCCAGTCTCCATACCTTGAACTTTGCTGCAGCTGTAGTGACGTCGTCCCCCCGGAAGAACACTGTGGTGTGTTAGCCTGCCAGTGGAGTGGCAGTAAAAGGATTTACCCGGGACCGACTGTTGGAGACGATCATCCACTGGGGTACTGAAGACAGGAGAGTGATTTGTGGTGTCACACGAGGCTCCTGTCTAGGGCGTTCCCCTTTTATCGTTCATGGAGTGGCCGTACCAGCCTTGTTGGCTCAGAACCTGACAGCAGACCAGCTGGACGTGTGGTTGACGGCCTCCACGGCGGTGCCCCCAGTGGACCTGTGTTTTGGCTGACCTGTGGCCAGGGTAGGCTCAACTTCTTTGGAGAATTCGTTGTGAGGCCACGAAGAAAGCACCAAGGACTCGGCACCGAGAGTTATGGCACCAGCGTCTTCAGCAGAAGACATCGATTGTGGATTAATCCCCTTGTAAAGTGTTAATACCCCTCCCCCTTGTGCACTCTTTTATTTTATATATTTAATCGGTGATGGTGTTAATTATAATATTAAGTTCTTAACTTTCTTTCCCTACTCCCTTTTAAGTTACTTGCGTCACGGATCTCATCCCTTGATAGCCACTACTGGCTTGGGAACGGATACATATATCTTCCTCTAACAACATCAGAGTAAGGACCCCGTTGCGTCCCGAGAGGGCCGTAACAGTTCTGTTGCCTGTGTCTTTGTGCGTAAATGGTACACAGTTTGTTCCATTTATCTCCCCCAAATGTGCCCCTTTCTCTTCCCGATCTTAAACACCTAGTGGACTCCTTGCCAGAGTCTGTGCTCCTGCTGGGTGATTTCAGTTGTCGACATACCCTCTGGGGTGAAGTTCTGACAAGCACCCGGGGTCGCCTTCTCGAACCGTTCATCCTCTCTTCTTCCCTGTCTCTAAGGAATTCTGATGAGCCCACTCATTTGGACTCTTGGACTGCACCCTTTCCTGTCTTGATTTTTTCTTTGCTTGTTGTCACTTTACTTGAATTTCACATGGCAGATTCTTGATGACTTCCATGGCAGTGACCATTTCCCCATCCTTGTTACTTTTTTTCTTTTCACCCTCCCCTCTCCTTCCCTAGGTGGCGGTTTGCCGAGGCTGACTGGCATCAATTTACCCTCTGTGCTACGCTCTCCGACCTCTCCATTTTGCTTCTCCCTCGCTCCCTCGTCCTTTTTCATGACACCGTCTTCAATGCTGCCCTCCACTCTTTTCCTCGCTCTACCTCTCAGGAAACATGGAAGTGCGTTCCCTGGTGGAATGTGGACTGTGCTTGGGCTGTCTGCTATAAGCGTGCAGCCTGGAAGAGACACCGCCGCCGGCAGATGGCTGATTTTTGTCTTTTGTTTCGGAAGGCGAGTTCAGTGGTCCGTAGGACCATCTGTACAGGTAAACGTGAGTGTTGGAGGTCTTATGTTTCCACCATTACGTCCGAAAATACTCTGCCGCAGATCTGGAGGGGTATTCGCAAGATAGTGGGTAAGTTTGCTTCTGATGTCTCGCCGGTCCTCCACCTCCGTGGTGGTTAGCTCTGGTTCTCATCTTCCTCAATCTTTCCTTCTTCATAAGCCTGTTCTTGAATCTCGTCCTTTAGATTTCTGCACTCATCTCAGCCTTCCTTATAACGATCCCTTCTCTCTCTCTGAACTTAAGTCTGCCCGGTCCCTCTGTGGTTCTATGGCAGTGGGTTCCGATGGCATTCATTATGAGATGCTTCACCATCTCCCTCTATGCATGTCTCGGTATTTACTGAGTCTGTATAATCGGGTCTATGAGTCGTCTTCAGTACCTGAGGACTGGGTCGATGCCGTTGTCCTCCCCGTCCTCCCTGTTATGTTTCCAGGGTCTCTCAGGACATTCCCTAAGGACTTCCACCCTATTGCCCTCATGAGTTGTCTGCAAACTCTTTTTAACGTATGGTTAATGTTTGTCTGATGTGGTTTTTAGAATACTCACCACCTCTCCCCTTCTTAATTTGGTTTTCGCAAATGCCGCAGCACAACAGATGTCCTGGTGAACTTGGAGGTCTATATTTGTACTGTTGTTGCTACGAAGACCTCTGTTGTTGCCGTCTTCTTTGACCTGGAAAAGGCTTACGACACCACCTGGAGATATCATATTCTGTCACAACTTCATTCATCTTGCCTTCGTGGTAATCTCACTCTCTTCCTCCAAAGCTTTATCTCTCGTTTCTTTCGAGTTAGGCTTGGTGCCACTCTC
This sequence comes from Procambarus clarkii, assembly GCF_040958095.1. Lineage (NCBI taxonomy): Eukaryota > Metazoa > Arthropoda > Malacostraca > Decapoda > Cambaridae > Procambarus > Procambarus clarkii. Next base: position 17,230,720 of record NC_091184.1, on the reverse strand, counting down.
TCTGCCCCTTTTAGGCAATATGAGGGTGTACCCCAAGGTAGTGTTCTGAGTACTACTCTTTTTCTAGTTGCACTCAATGGTCTTATTTCTTCCCTTCTGGCGTTTTCTTCGCTCTCTATGTCGACGATCTTACCCTTTCCTATTGGGATGATGATTTGCCTCTCCTTCAACGGTGGCTTCAACTTGCGATTGATGCCATGTCATCTTGGGCCACTTATCATGGCTTCAAGTTCTCTATGTCTAAGACTTGTGCTATGACTTTTGCTCAGAAGCATGTCGTTCTTTGTCCCTCTTTCGCTTTATGGTCATCTCCTTGTGTTCAGGGAGTCCACTAAGCTTTTGGGGTTAATCTTTGACACTCGTTTGTCTTGGTCGCCTCATATCTCTTACCTCCAAGTTGAATGCTCCAAGACCCTTACCATCCTTAAGGTTTTGTCCCATACTTCTTGGGGAGCTGATAGCCGCACACTCCTCTCTTTACATTCGTCTCTCATCCTGTCTAAACTCGATTATGGTTGCCCTGCTTACTCGTCTCCTACTCTTCGTCGTCGTGATGCTTTGCACTGTACTGGGTTGCGCCTCAGCTCTGGTGCCTTTCGTTCGACTCCCACCCTCAGCTTGTATGTTGATACTGCCTTCCTATCTTTCCAGGATCACCGTGATCGCCACTGTCTTTGATATCTTGCGCGGTCTTTGCAACATCCTTCCTCTCGCCTGTTGTCATGCTTTGACTTTTACCCCTCCTGTAGTTCCTGTTCTTCATCACCACCTCCCTCTTTTTCGTCTTGTCTGTATTTAGATGTCACGTGGTGGATTCTTCGTGACCTCCATAACAGTGACCATTTCCCCATCCTTGTCACCTTTTTCTCTTTTCACCCTTCTCTCTCCTTCCCTAGGTGGCAGTTTGCCAAGGCTGACTGGAATCTATTCACTCTACATGCTACTCTTTCTGACCTCTCCTATCTGCCTCATCGTCGAGCCCTACTCCTTTTTTCATCACACCATATTAGACGCTGCCCTCCACTCTATTCCTTGCTCTACCTCCAGGGGTATGCGGAAGTGCGTTCCCAGGTGGAATGCTGGGTGTTTCGACTGTCCTCTGTAAGAGTGCAGCCTGGAAGAAAGACAGATGCAGACAGACAGCTGTTTTCTTTTGTTTTATAAGGTGACTGCGGTCCGTACGGTTAAACTTGAGAGTTGGAAATCTTTTGTCTCCACCATTATGTCTGATATTCCTCTGCCCCAGATCTGGAAGAAAATCCGTAAGATTGCGAGTAAGTTTGTTCCAGATGTCTCGCCAGTCCTTCACTTCCATGGTTCTATTGTGGCGGATCCTGTGTCAGTCGCCACCGAACTGTGTTCCCCTTTATCGACTGGTGGCTCCAGTTCTAGTCTTCCTTCATCTTTCCTTATTCGTAAGCACCTTCATGAATCTTGTCCTATAGATTTTCGCATGCATCTCCAGCTTCTCTATAATGATCTGTCTCCGAACACCAGTCTGCCCTGACTCTCTGCGGTTCTATGGCAGCGGGCTCAGAAAGCGAAACATCTCCTAATGAATGTCACCTCTCTCAATGCATGGTTTCAGTATATACTGAATCTGTTTAACCTTATCTGGCAGTCATCATTTGTCCCTGAGAACTGGCTTCAGGTGGTGGTTTTTCCTATTCAAAAACCAGGGTCTCTAGGGACAGCTGCTAAGGACATCTGCCCCATTGCCCTCACGAGTTGCGTCTGCAAACTCTTTGAACGTATGTTCAATGTCCTTATGATGTTATTCCTAGAACACTATCGCCACCACCTACCTTCTCAATTTGGCTTTTACAAGTGTCATGACTGATGTCTTGGTGAACATGGTCTATATATGTACTGCTTTTACTGCAAAGACCTCTGTTGTTGCTGTTCTTTTTTTGACCTGGAAAAGGCATATGACACCACCTGGAGATACCATATTTTGTCCCAACTCCATTCGTGGTAATCTCTTCCTCTTCCTTCGAAGCTTCCGCTCTAATCGTTCCTTTAGTGATGGTTTGTACCATTCTGCCTGTTTACGGCAATATGAAGGTGTACCCCACAGTAGTGTTCTGAGCACTTACTAATTTTCCTGGTTGCCCTCAGTGGTCTTCTTTACTCCCTTCCCTCTGGAATCTCATCAGCTCTCTATGTTGACAATCTTACCCATTGCTGTCAAGGTGATGACTTGCCTTTCCTTCAACGGCGACTTCAACTTGCGATTGATGCCGTGTCATCCTGGGACACCAATCATGGCATCAAGTTCTCTACAACTAAAACTTTTGCGATGACTTTTATTCGGAAGTAGGTCGTTCTTCATCCCCCTTTGTCGCTTTATGGTAATCCCCTTTTGTGCAAAGATTTTGCTAAACTTATGGAGTTAATCTTTGAAACTCGTTTGTTTTGGTTTCTCCATATCTCCTTCGTGCTGTCTAAACTCAAGTATGGTTGTCTTGCTTACTCGTCTGCCTCTCCTTCTACTCTTTGCTGTCTTGATGCTCTGCATCATAATGGATTATACCTCAGCTCTGGTGCCTTGCGTTTGACTCCTACCCTAAGCTGGTATGATGAAACAGGCATACTGTATCTACAGGATCGCCATGATCGCTTATGTCGTACTTTTCCTTGCACACTTTTCTTCACACTTCCGCTCCATTTCCGTCTTCACAGATGGGGTCAAAGGTTGCAGATGGTGTAGCCTACTCTGTGGTTTTTCCTGACCACATCTATGTGTCGCCTGCATCCAGAGACTAGCATCTCCACAGCAGAACTTTGTGCTGTTTTGTATGCTCTTTGTCAACAGCTTTCTTGTATCAATTTTCCTTTATTGTTGTAGTTGACTCTCACAGTGCCCTGATGGCTCTGGAGCCCTTTAATCCAGTTCATTCGGTTGTAGTCGAAATTCAACATTGGCTGTTTCTTATCTCCAATAGGTTTAGGACAGTGGAATTTTGCCGGTTTCCCAGCCATATTTGTGTGTCCTTAAATGAGCGTGCAGACTGTCACTAAGGAGGCTATCTACACTTGCCCCATCTCCCTTAAAGGTGTTCCTTATTCTGACTTCTACCCAGTTATTCATTCCTCCATCCTTACCCATTGGCAGGATTGTTGGTCTTCTGTTACTCGTGACAAACTGCATACTCTTAAAGGTAGTGTCCCCATGGCCGTCCTCCCATCACCATAATTGGTGGTGAGAAATGGCTCTGATGAGATTACGTATTAGCCATAAATGTTTAATTCATAGGCACTTAACGGAGCGCCGTCCTGCTCTTTATTTTCCAAACTGCATTGTCCCTCTTACGGTCGTGCATATCCTTGTTAAATGTCCTGACTTCCAGGAGGTGTGTGTGTCTTGTTTCCTGACTGTCCCTCGTGGTCACTTGTTCCTCGATAGAATCCTTGATGAATCAGATACCTTTGATATTGTCTGCCTTATGCACTTTTGTTTTCGAATTGGCATCCTTAGTGATTTTTACCATTTTTGTTATATCCCACACAGTTGATGGTGCTTCGTAGCCTTCCGGGCTTGGTCCTCTTTTGATAATTACTTGCCTACTCTTTCTCATCTACATTAATGACATTCCGAATACCTCTCAATACCTCAAGCCAGTTTTATTGGCTGTTTACACAACCCTCATTTTCTCCAATCCTAAGAATTGGCAATATCCAGATTGGTAATAAAGTAGATGGTAAATTCCATGATGTTCTCATTGATAAAAAGCTGAATTTCCAGTGTCACATACAAATTATAGCTAAAAAATATTTTTAAATCACCTGGCATTCTTTTCTAAATCAGATATTATGTACGTCACCCTCTACCTTGGTTAAGCTTTATTGGCCTCTCGTCTGTCCTTATCACAATTTTGGTATCATTGCCTGGGGTTCTCCCTAAATTATCTATGATCCCTAATTACTCAAGACAAATCATCAATTAGAACAATAACAAACTGAAGTCACAGACAGCATTCCGTCCCTTCCCCTTTCTTAAATCTAAATCATTGAATATTTTAGATATTAAGTCTAAGTCAATTCACACCCTATCAAGTGCACTATATATATATATATATATATATATATATATATATATATATATATATATATATATATATATATATATATATATATATATATATATATATATATATAATGTCGTACCAAGTAGCCAGAACGCACTTCTCAGCCTACTATGCAAGGCCCGATTTGCCTAATAAGCCAAGTTTTCCTGAATTAATATATTTTCTCAAATTTTTTTCTTATGAAATGATAAAGCTACCCATTTCATTATGTATGAGGTCAATTGTTTTTTATTGGAGTTAAAATTAACGTAGATATATGACCGAACCTAACCAACCCTACCTAACCTAGCCTAGGTTAGGTTAGGTAGCTGAAAAAGCTAGGTTAGGTAGTCGAAAAACAATTAATTCATGAAAACTTGGCTTATTAGGCAAATCGGGCCTTGCATAGTAGGCTGAGAATTGCATTCTGGCTACTAGGTACGACATATATATATATATATATATATATATATATATATATATATATATATATATATATATATATATATATATATATATATATATATATATATATATATATATGTCGTACCTAGTAGCCAGAACGCACTTTTCGGCCTACTATGCAAGGCCCGATTTGCCTAATAAGCCAAGTTTTCATGAATTAATTGTTTTTCGACGACCTAACCTACCTAACCTAACCTAACCTAACTTTTTTGGCTACCTAACCTAACCTAACCTATAAAGATAGGTTAGGTTAGGTTAGGTAGGGTTGGTTAGGTTCGGTCATATATCTACGTTAATTTTAACTCCAATAAAAAAAAATTGATCTCATACATAATGAAATGGGTAGCTTTATCATTTCATATGAACAAAATTAGAGAAAATATATTAATTCAGGAAAACTTGGCTTATTAGGCAAATCGGGCCTTGCATAGTAGGATGAGAAGTGCGTTCTGGCTACTAGGTACGACATATATATATATATATATATATATGTCGTACCTAGTAGCCAGAACTCACTTCTCAGCCTACTAGTCAAGGCCCGATTTGCCTAATAAGCCTAGTTTTCCTGAATTAATATATTTACTATAATTTTTTTCTTATGAAATGATAAAGCAACCCTTTTCTCTATGTATGAGGTCAATTTTTTTTTTATTGGAGTTAAAATTAACGTAGATATATGACCGAACCTAACCAACCCTACCTAACCTAACCTAACCTATATTTATAGGTAAGGTTAGGTTAGGTAGCCAAAAAAAGCTAGGTTAGGTTAGGTTAGGTAGGTTAGGTAGACGAAAAAACATTAATTCATGAAAACCTGGCTTATTAGGCAAATCGGGCCTTGAATAGTAGGCAGAGAAGTGCGTTCTGGCTATTAGGTACGACATATATATATATATATATATATATATATATATATATATATATATATATATATATATATATATGTCGTACCTAGTAGCCAGAACTCACTTTTTGGCCTACTATTCAAGGCCCGATTTGCCTAATAAGCCAAGTTTTCCTGAATTAATTTATTTTTTATAATTTTTTTCTTATGAAATGATAAAGCTACCCATTTCATTATGTATGAGGTCAATTTTTTTTATTGGAGTTAAAATTAACGTAGATATATGACCGAACCTAACCAACCCTACCTAACCTAACCTAACCTATATTTATAGGTTAGGTTTGGTTAGGTAGCCGAAAAAGTTAGGTTAGGTTAGGTTAGGTAGGTTAGGTAGTCGAAAAACAATTAATTCATCAAAACTTGGCTTACTAGGCAAATTTGGCCTTGCATAGTAGGCTGAGAAGTGAGTTCTGGCTACTAGGTACGACATATATATATATATATATATATATATATATATATATATATATATATATATATATATATATATATATATATATATATATATATATATATATATATATATATATATATATATATATATATATATATATATATATATATATATGTCGTACCTAGTAGCCAGAACGCACTTCTCAGCCTACTATGCAAGGCCAAATTTGCCTCATAAGCCAAGTTTTCATGAATTAATTGTTTTTCGACTACCTAACCTACCTAACCTAACCTAACCTAACTTTTTCGGCTACCTAACCTAACCTAACCTATAAAGATAGGTTAGGTTAGGTTAGGTAGGGTTGGTTAGGTTCGGTCATATATCTACGTTAATTTTAACTCCAATAAAAAAAAATTGACCTCATACATAATGAAATGGGTAGCTTTATCATTTCATAAGAAAAAAATTAGAGAAAATATATTAATTCAGGAAAACTTGGCTTATTAGGCAAATTTGGCCTTGCATAGTAGGCTGAGAAGTGCGTTCTGGCTACTAGGTACGACATATATATATATATATATATATATATATATATATATATATATATATATATATATATATGTCGTACCTAATAGCCAGAACGCACTTCTCTGCCTACTATGCAAGGCCCGATTTGCCTAATAAGCCAAGTTTTCATGAATTAATTGTTTTTCGACTACCTAACCTACCTAACCAAACCTAACCTAACTTTTTCGGCTACTTAACCTAACCTAACCTAAAAAGATAGGTTAGGTTAGGTTAGGTAGGGTTGGTTAGGTTTGGTCATATATCTACGTTAATTTTAACTCCAATAAAAAAATATTGACCTCATACATAATGAAATGGGTAGCTTTATCCTCTCATAAGAAAAAAATTGAGAAAATTTAATAATTCAGGAAAACTTGGCTTATTATATACATATATATATATATATATATATAAATATATATATATATATATATATATATATATATATATATATATATATATATATATATATATATATATATATATATATATATATATATATATATATATATATATATATATATATGTATTATATATACATATATATATATATATATATATATATATATATATATATATATATATATATATATATATATATATATATATATATATATATATATATATTAGTATATTTTGGTAGCAGTCTTTCCTGTAGACATATATTGTTAAATATGACCGAAAAAGTAAGATTAATAATTCTAACACGAATTTTCTCAATCTTTCGTACATTACGCTTCACTGTTGGAGGTAAATCAAAAATCACTTCTCCAAAATTCATTTTTATTTCTAGTCTGACGCGACACGGGCGCGTTTCGTAAAACTTATTACATTTTCAAAGACTTCACAAATACACAACTGATTAGAACTTACGTATCTCCGATTTTATATCTACATTTGAGTGAGGTGGGAGGGGTGATGTGGCATTAACACAAGACAGAACAAGAGGGGATATTAATAGGGTATTAAAAGTATCAACACAAGACAGAACAGAAACAATGGGTATTGAATAGAAGTGTTTGTAGAAAGCCTATTGGTCCATATTTCTTGATGCTTCTATATTGGAGCGGAGTCTTGAGGTGGGTAGAATATAGTTGTGCAATAATTGGCTGTTGATTGCTGGTGTTGACTTCTTGATGTGTAGTGCCTCGCAAACGTCAAGCCGCCTGCTATCGCTGTATCTATCGATGATTTCTGTGTTGTTTACTAGGATTTCTCTGGCGATGGTTTGGTTGTGGGAAGAGATTATATGTTCCTTAATGGAGCCCTGTTGCTTATGCATCGTTAAACGCCTAGAAAGAAGGACACGAAGGGTAACAAAGCCGAATTAAAAGCAAAGGTCAACAAACTGATCGAAACTGTGAACGCCAAGAAATCCGGACTCCACCTGCCAAAGATCATTGGGGAATATAAACCTGGATATGCGTATGGAAATGTCAAGACGCACAAGCCTGGAAACCCACTTCGGCCAATCATTAGCCAGATACCCACACCCACGTACAGACTGGCGAAGTGACTCAACGGCCTGCTGACTCCTTATGTTCCTTGCGCCTTCAGCCTGAAGTCTCCAAAGGAATTTGTTGACTTACTGCGGGGCACACGGGCCACAGGGATAAGAGCCTCGTTGGACGTAGAATCGCTGTTTACCAACGTACCTGTGGACGAGACAATCGGAATGATAGCCGACAGAGTGTATCGTGATCCAGCCTGTACTCCTCTTGACATGCCAGAAAATATTCTGAGGAAACTACTCCAAGCTTGTACTAAAGAGGCACCCTTCTTGAGCCCGGATGGGCACATGTATAAGCAAGTAGATGGGGACGCCATGGGTTCTCCCCTAGGTGTCCTGTTTGCAAACTTCTACATGGGTACCATCGAGCAAAAAGTCTTAGTCGACATGAACTTGAAACCGGCCATATACTGCAGGTATGTTGACGACATTTTTACACAGGTACCTGATGTCAGACATCTGCAGGAGCTGAAGGAGGCATTTGAGCAGAGTTCCGTGCTGCGTTTCACTTACGAGACGGAAAAGGATGGGAAGCTGCCCTTTCTAGATGTAAGTCATGGAAAAGGGCGGAGGTTTCCACACTGCAGTCTACACTAAGGAAACAAACATAGGAATGTGCCTAAATGCCAACAGCGACTGCCCTGACAGGTACAAGAGGAGTGTTGTTAACGCATACGTCGACCGTGCTCTCAGCCACAGCTCAGAATGGAAGCAAGTCGACGAAGAACTCTGTAGGGTAAGGCAGGTCCTAGTCAATAACGGCTTCTCCAATGGTTTCATCGAAGACATCATAAGAAGGAAAGTGAAAAGCCATGCAACCTCTGAAGAGACAACTAACACAACACCTATACCCCCTATTAGACTATTTTACAGGAACTTCTTTTCCACAGCTCATAAAACGGAGGAAAGGGTCCTGAAAGATATTGTTAATAGAAACGTTATCCCTACAGACAAAAATCAGAGGATACAACTGACAATTTACTATAAAACCAGAAAAACGGCCAGCCTACTCATGAGAAACTCTCCAGACACAAAACAGAACGCTTTAAAAGAGACTAACGTCGTCTATGCCTTCAAATTCCCACTTGGGGACTGTAAGCTCCAAAAAACCCAGTATATAGGCAAGACAACAACATCTCTTTCTAGGCGTTTAACGATGCATAAGCAACAGGGCTCCATTAAGGAACATATAATCTCTTCCCACAACCAAACCATCGCCAGAGAAATCCTAGTAAACAACACAGAAATCATCGATAGATACAGCGATAGCAGGCGGCTTGACGTTTGCGAGGCACTACACATCAAGAAGTCAACACCAGCAATCAACAGCCAATTATTGCACAACTATATTCTACCCACCTCAAGACTCCGCTCCAATATAGAAGCATCAAGAAATATGGACCAATAGGCTTTCTACAAACACTTCTATTCAATACCCATTGTTTCTGTTCTGTCTTGTGTTGATACTTTTAATACCCTATTAATATCCCCTCTTGTTCTGTCTTGTGTTAATGCCACATCACCCCTCCCACCTCACTCAAATGTAGATATAAAATCGGAGATACGTAAGTTCTAATCAGTTGTGTATTTGTGAAGTCTTTGAAAATGTAATAAGTTTTACGAAACGCGCCCGTGTCGCGTCAGACTAGAAATAAAAATGAATTTTGGAGAAGTGATTTTTGATTTACCTCCAACAGTGAAGCGTAATGTACGAAAGATTGAGAAAATTCGTGTTAGAATTATTAATCTTACTTTTTCGGTCATATTTAACAATATATGTCTACAGGAAAGACTGCTACCAAAATATACTAATATATATATATATATATATATATATATATATATATATATATATATATATATATATATATATATATATATATATATATATATATATATATATATATATATATATATATATATGTGTATATATAATACATATATATATATATATATATATATATATATATATATATATATATATATATATATATATATATATATATATATATATATATATATATATATATATATATATATATATATATATATGTATATAATAAGCCAAGTTTTCCTGAATTATTAAATTTTCTCAATTTTTTTCTTATGAGAGGATAAAGCTACCCATTTCATTATGTATGAGGTCAATATTTTTTTATTGGAGTTAAAATTAACGTAGATATATGACCAAACCTAACCAACCCTACCTAACCTAACCTAACCTATCTTTTTAGGTTAGGTTAGGTTAAGTAGCCGAAAAAGTTAGGTTAGGTTTGGTTAGGTAGGTTAGGTAGTCGAAAAACAATTAATTCATGAAAACTTGGCTTATTAGGCAAATCGGGCCTTGCATAGTAGGCAGAGAAGTGCGTTCTGGCTATTAGGTACGACATATATATATATATATATATATATATATATATATATATATATATATATATATATATATATATATATATGTCGTACCTAATAGCCAGAACGCACTTCTCAGCCTACTATGCAAGGCCCGATTTGCCTAATAAGCCAAGTTTTCATGAATTAATTGTTTTTCGACTACCTAACCTACCTAACCTAACCTAACCTAACTTTTTCGGCTACCTAACCAAACCTAACCTATAAAGATAGGTTAGGTTAGGTTAGGTAGGGTTGGTTAGGTTCGGTCATATATCTACGTTAATTTTAACTCCAATAAAAAAAAATGACCTCATACATAATGAAATGGGTAGCTTTAACATTTCATAAGAAAAAAATTAGAAAAAATATATTAATTCAGGAAAACTTGGCTTATTAGGCAAAACGGGCCTTGAATAGTAGGCCAAAAAGTGAGTTCTGGCTACTAGGTACGACATATATATATATATATATATATATATATATATGTCGTACCTAGTAGCCAGAACGCACTTTTATGCCGACTATGCAAGGCCCGATTTGCCTAATAAGCCAAGTTTTCCTGAATTAATTGTTTTTCGACTACCTAACCTACCTAACCTAACCTAACCTAACTTTTTCGGCTACCTCACCTAACCTAACCTCTAAAGATAGGTTAGATTAGGTTAGGTAGGGTTGGTTAGGTTTGGTCATATATCTACGTTAATTTTAACTCCAATAAAAAAAATTGACCTCATACATAATGAAATGGGTATCTTTATCATTTCATAAGAAAAAAAATAGAGAAAATAAATTAATTCAGGAAAACTTGGCTTATTAGGCAAATCGGGCCTTGCATAGTAGGCATAAATGTGCGTTCTGGCTACTAGGTACGACATATATATATATATATATATATATATATATATATATATATATATATATATATATATATATATATATATATATATATATATATATATATATGTCGTACCTAGTAGCCAGAACTCACTTCTCAGCCTACTATGCAAGGCCAAATTTGCCTAGTAAGCCAAGTTTTGATGAATTAATTGTTTTTCGACTACCTAACCTACCTAACCTAACCTAACCTAACTTTTTCGGCTACCTAACCAAACCTAACCTATAAATATAGGTTAGGTTAGGTTAGGTAGGGTTGGTTAGGTTCGGTCATATATCTACGTTAATTTTAACTCCAATAAAAAAAATTGACCTCATACATAATGAAATGGGTAGCTTTATCATTTCATAAGAAAAAAATTATAAAAAATAAATTAATTCAGGAAAACTTGGCTTATTAGGCAAATCGGGCCTTGAATAGTAGGCCAAAAAGTGAGTTCTGGCTACTAGGTACGACATATATATATATATATATATATATATATATATATATATATATATATATATATATATATATATATATATATATATATATATATATATATATATATATATATATATATATATATATATATATATATATGTCGTACCTAGTAGCCAGAATGCAATTCTCAGCCTACTATGCAAGGCCCGATTTGCCTAATAAGCCAAGTTTTCATGAATTAATTGTTTTTCGACTACCTAACCTAGCTTTTTCAGCTACCTAACCTAACCTAGGCTAGGTTAGGTAGGGTTGGTTAGGTTCGGTCATATATCTACGTTAATTTTAACTCCAATAAAAAACAATTGACCTCATACATAATGAAATGGGTAGCTTTATCATTTCATAAGAAAAAAATTAGAGAAAATATATTAATTCAGGAAAACTTGGCTTATTAGGCAAATCGGGCCTTGCATAGTAGGCTGAGAAGTGCGTTCTGGCTACTTGGTACGACATTATATATATATATATATATATATATATATATATATATATATATATATATATATATATATATATATATATATATATATATATATATATATATATATATATATATATATATATATATATATATATATATATATATATATATATATATATATATATATGTCGTACCTAGTAGCCAGAACTCACTTCTCAGCCTACTATTCAAGGCCCGATTTGCCTAATAAGCCAAGTTTTCCTGAATTAATATATTTACTATAATTTTTTTCTTATGAAATGATAAAGCAACCCTTTTCTCTATGTATGAGGTCAATTTTTTTTTATTGGAGTTAAAATTAACGTAGATATATGACCGAACCTAACCAACCCTACCTAACCTAACCTAACCTATATTTATAGGTAAGGTTAGGTTAGGTAGCCAAAAAAAGCTAGGTTAGGTTAGGTTAGGTAGGTTAGGTAGACGAAAAAACATTAATTCATGAAAACTTGGCTTATTAGGCAAATCGGGCCTTGAATAGTAGGCTGAGAAGTGCGTTCTGGCTATTAGGTACGACATATATATATATATATATATATATATATATATATATATATATATATATATAGTGCACTTGATAGGGTTTGAATTGACTTAGACTTAATATCTAAAATATTCAATGATTTAGATTTAAGAAAGGGGAAGGGACGGAATGCTGTCTGTGACTTCAGTTTGTTATTGTTCTAATTGATGATTTGTCTTGAGTAATTAGGGATCATAGATAATTTAGGGAGAACCCCAGGCAATGATACCAAAATTGTGATAAGGACAGACGAGAGGCCAATAAAGCTTAACCAAGGTAGAGGGTGACGTACATAATATCTGATTTAGAAAAGAATGCCAGGTGATTTAAAAATATTTTTTAGCTATAATTTGTATGTGACACTGGAAATTCAGCTTTTTATCAATGAGAACATCATGGAATTTACCATCTACTTTATTACCAATCTGGATATTGCCAATTCTTAGGATTGGAGAAAATGAGGGTTGTGTAAACAGCCAATAAAACTGGCTTGAGGTATTGAGAGGTATTCGGAATGTCATTAATGTAGATGAGAAAGAGTAGGCAAGTAATTATCAAAAGAGGACCAAGCCCGGAAGGCTACGAAGCACCATCAACTGTGTGGGATATAACAAAAATGGTAAAAATCACTAAGGATGCCAATTCGAAAACAAAAGTGCATAAGGCAGACAATATCAAAGGTATCTGATTCATCAAGGATTCTATCGAGGAACAAGTGACCACGAGGGACAGTCAGGAAACAAGACACACACACCTCCTGGAAGTCAGGACATTTAACAAGGATATGCACGACCGTAAGAGGGACAATGCAGTTTGGAAAATAAAGAGCAGGACGGCGCTCCGTTAAGTGCCTATGAATTAAACATTTATGGCTAATACGTAATCTCATCAGAGCCATTTCTCACCACCAATTATGGTGATGGGAGGACGGCCATGGGGACACTACCTTTAAGAGTATGCAGTTTGTCACGAGTAACAGAAGACCAACAATCCTGCCAATGGGTAAGGATGGAGGAATGAATAACTGGGTAGAAGTCAGAATAAGGAACACCTTTAAGGGAGATGGGGCAAGTGTAGATAGCCTCCTTAGTGACAGAGTCTGCACGCTCATTTAAGGACACACAAATATGGCTGGGAAACCGGCAAAATTTCACTGTCCTAAACCTATTGGAGATAAGAAACAGCCAATGTTGAATTTCGACTACAACCGAATGAACTGGATTAAAGGGCTCCAGAGCCATCAGGGCACTGTGAGAGTCAACTACAACAATAAAGGAAAATTGATACAAGAAAGCTGTTGACAAAGAGCATACAAAACAGCACAAAGTTCTGCTGTGGAGATGCTAGTCTCTGGATGCAGGCGACACATAGATGTGGTCAGGAAAAACCACAGAGTAGGCTACACCATCTGCAACCTTTGACCCATCTGTGAAGACGGAAATGGAGCGGAAGTGTGAAGAAAAGTGTGCAAGGAAAAGTACGACATAACCCACCAAACACACACCGAAACTACGACGTTGGTGCAACGTTCGAGCAAGTTTTAACACCTCCTAACCAGTTATAACAACCAATATAGCAAGTTGTAACAACGTTCTAATACGTCATAAACACGTTAAGCCAAGATGTAACAACTTTATTTCAAGTTGTAACAAGCGGAAAATAGAGACAGTTTCGGTTTGTGTTTCCAGGGAAGCGATCATGGCGATCCTGTAGATACAGTATGCCTGTTTCATCATACCAGCTTAGGGTAGGAGTCAAACGCAAGGCACCAGAGCTGAGGTATAACCCATTATGATGCAGAGCATCAAGACAGCAAAGAGTAGAAGGAGAGGCAGACGAGTAAGCAAGACAACCATACTTGAGTTTAGACAGCACGAAGGAGATATGGAGAAACCAAAACAAACGAGTTTCAAAGATTAACTCCATAAGTTTAGCAAAATCTTTGCACAAAAGGGGATTACCATAAAGCGACAAAGGGGGATGAAGAACGACCTACTTCCGAATAAAAGTCATCGCAAAAGTTTTAGTTGTAGAGAACTTGATGCCATGATTGGTGTCCCAGGATGACACGGCATCAATCGCAAGTTGAAGTCGCCGTTGAAGGAAAGGCAAGTCATCACCTTGACAGCAATGGGTAAGATTGTCAACATAGAGAGCTGATGAGATTCCAGAGGGAAGGGAGTAAAGAAGACCACTGAGGGCAACCAGGAAAATTAGTAAGTGCTCAGAACACTACTGTGGGGTACACCTTCATATTGCCGTAAACAGGCAGAATGGTACAAACCATCACTAAAGGAACGATTAGAGCGGAAGCTTCGAAGGAAGAGGAAGAGATTACCACGAATGGAGTTGGGACAAAATATGGTATCTCCAGGTGGTGTCATATGCCTTTTCCAGGTCAAAAAAAGAACAGCAACAACAGAGGTCTTTGCAGTAAAAGCAGTACATATATAGACCATGTTCACCAAGACATCAGTCATGACACTTGTAAAAGCCAAATTGAGAAGGTAGGTGGTGGCGATAGTGTTCTAGGAATAACATCATAAGGACATTGAACATACGTTCAAAGAGTTTGCAGACGCAACTCGTGAGGGCAATGGGGCAGATGTCCTTAGCAGCTGTCCCTAGAGACCCTGGTTTTTGAATAGGAAAAACCACCACCTGAAGCCAGTTCTCAGGGACAAATGATGACTGCCAGATAAGGTTAAACAGATTCAGTATATACTGAAACCATGCATTGAGAGAGGTGACATTCATTAGGAGATGTTTCGCTTTCTGAGCCCGCTGCCATAGAACCGCAGAGAGTCAGGGCAGACTGGTGTTCGGAGACAGATCATTATAGAGAAGCTGGAGATGCATGCGAAAATCTATAGGACAAGATTCATGAAGGTGCTTACGAATAAGGAAAGATGAAGGAAGACTAGAACTGGAGCCACCAGTCGATAAAGGGGAACACAGTTCGGTGGCGACTGACACAGGATCCGCCACAATAGAACCATGGAAGTGAAGGACTGGCGAGACATCTGGAACAAACTTACTCGCAATCTTACGGATTTTCTTCCAGATCTGGGGCAGAGGAATATCAGACATAATGGTGGAGACAAAAGATTTCCAACTCTCAAGTTTAACCGTACGGACCGCAGTCACCTTATAAAACAAAAGAAAACAGCTGTCTGTCTGCATCTGTCTTTCTTCCAGGCTGCACTCTTACAGAGGACAGTCGAAACACCCAGCATTCCACCTGGGAACGCACTTCCGCATACCCCTGGAGGTAGAGCAAGGAATAGAGTGGAGGGCAGCGTCTAATATGGTGTGATGAAAAAAGGAGTAGGGCTCGACGATGAGGCAGATAGGAGAGGTCAGAAAGAGTAGCATGTAGAGTGAATAGATTCCAGTCAGCCTTGGCAAACTGCCACCTAGGGAAGGAGAGAGAAGGGTGAAAAGAGAAAAAGGTGACAAGGATGGGGAAATGGTCACTGTTATGGAGGTCACGAAGAATCCACCACGTGACATCTAAATACAGACAAGACGAAAAAGAGGGAGGTGGTGATGAAGAACAGGAACTACAGGAGGGGTAAAAGTCAAAGCATGACAACAGGCGAGAGGAAGGATGTTGCAAAGACCGCGCAAGATATCAAAGACAGTGGCGATCACGGTGATCCTGGAAAGATAGGAAGGCAGTATCAACATACAAGCTGAGGGTGGGAGTCGAACGAAAGGCACCAGAGCTGAGGCGCAACCCAGTACAGTGCAAAGCATCACGACGACGAAGAGTAGGAGACGAGTAAGCAGGGCAACCATAATCGAGTTTAGACAGGATGAGAGACGAATGTAAAGAGAGGAGTGTGCGGCTATCAGCTCCCCAAGAAGTATGGGACAAAACCTTAAGGATGGTAAGGGTCTTGGAGCATTCAACTTGGAGGTAAGAGATATGAGGCGACCAAGACAAACGAGTGTCAAAGATTAACCCCAAAAGCTTAGTGGACTCCCTGAACACAAGGAGATGACCATAAAGCGAAAGAGGGACAAAGAACGACATGCTTCTGAGCAAAAGTCATAGCACAAGTCTTAGACATAGAGAACTTGAAGCCATGATAAGTGGCCCAAGATGACATGGCATCAATCGCAAGTTGAAGCCACCGTTGAAGGAGAGGCAAATCATCATCCCAATAGGAAAGGGTAAGATCGTCGACATAGAGATCGAAGAAAACGCCAGAAGGGAAGAAATAAGACCATTGAGTGCAACTAGAAAAAGAGTAGTACTCAGAACACTACCTTGGGGTACACCCTCATATTGCCTAAAAGGGGCAGAGAGAGTGGCACCAAGCCTAACTCGAAAGAAACGAGAGATAAAGCTTTGGAGGAAGAGAGTGAGATTACCACGAAGGCAAGATAAATGAAGTTGTGACAGAATATGATATCTCCAGGTGGTGTCGTAAGCCTTTTCCAGGTCAAAGAAGACGGCAACAACAGAGGTCTTCGTAGCAACAACAGTACAAATATAGACCTCCAAGTTCACCAGGACATCTGTTGTGCTGCGGCATTTGCGAAAACCAAATTAAGAAGGGGAGAGGTGGTGAGTATTCTAAAAACCACATCAGACAAACATTAACCATACGTTAAAAAGAGTTTGCAGACAACTCATGAGGGCAATAGGGTGGAAGTCCTTAGGGAATGTCCTGAGAGACCCTGGAAACATAACAGGGAGGACGGGGAGGACAACGGCATCGACCCAGTCCTCAGGTACTGAAGACGACTCATAGACCCGATTATACAGACTCAGTAAATACCGAGACATGCATAGAGGGAGATGGTGAAGCATCTCATAATGAATGCCATCGGAACCCACTGCCATAGAACCACAGAGGGACCGGGCAGACTTAAGTTCAGAGAGAGAGAAGGGATCGTTATAAGGAAGGCTGAGATGAGTGCAGAAATCTAAAGGACGAGATTCAAGAACAGGCTTATGAAGAAGGAAAGATTGAGGAAGATGAGAACCAGAGCTAACCACCACGGAGGTGGAGGACCGGCGAGACATCAGAAGCAAACTTACCCACTATCTTGCGAATACCCCTCCAGATCTGCGGCAGAGTATTTTCGGACGTAATGGTGGAAACATAAGACCTCCAACACTCACGTTTACCTGTACAGATGGTCCTACGGACCACTGAACTCGCCTTCCGAAACAAAAGACAAAAATCAGCCATCTGCCGGCGGCGGTGTCTCTTCCAGGCTGCACGCTTATAGCAGACAGCCCAAGCACAGTCCACATTCCACCAGGGAACGCATTTCCATGTTTCCTGAGAGGTAGAGCGAGGAAAAGAGTGGAGGGCAGCATTGAAGACGGTGTCATGAAAAAGGACGAGGGAGCGAGGGAGAAGCAAAATGGAGAGGTCGGAGAGCGTAGCACAGAGGGTAAATTGATGCCAGTCAGCCTCGGCAAACCGCCACCTAGGGAAGGAGAGGGGAGGGTGAAAAGAAAAAAAGTAACAAGGATGGGGAAATGGTCACTGCCATGGAAGTCATCAAGAATCTGCCATGTGAAATTCAAGTAAAGTGACAACAAGCAAAGAAAAAATCAAGACAGGAAAGGGTGCAGTCCAAGAGTCCAAATGAGTGGGCTCATCAGAATTCCTTAGAGACAGGGAAGAAGAGAGGATGAACGGTTCGAGAAGGCGACCCCGGGTGCTTGTCAGAACTTCACCCCAGAGGGTATGTCGACAACTGAAATCACCCAGCAGGAGCACAGACTCTGGCAAGGAGTCCACTAGGTGTTTAAGATCGGGAAGAGAAAGGGGCACATTTGGGGGAGATAAATGGAACAAACTGTGTACCATTTACGCACAAAGACACAGGCAACAGAACTGTTACGGCCCTCTCGGGACGCAACGGGGTCCTTACTCTGATGTTGTTAGAGGAAGATATATGTATCCGTTCCCAAGCCAGTAGTGGCTATCAAGGGATGAGATCCGTGACGCAAGTAACTTAAAAGGGAGTAGGGAAAGAAAGTTAAGAACTTAATATTATAATTAACACCATCACCGATTAAATATATAAAATAAAAGAGTGCACAAGGGGGAGGGGTATTAACACTTTACAAGGGGATTAATCCACAATCGATGTCTTCTGCTGAAGACGCTGGTGCCATAACTCTCGGTGCCGAGTCCTTGGTGCTTTCTTCGTGGCCTCACAACGAATTCTCCAAAGAAGTTGAGCCTACCCTGGCCACAGGTCAGCCAAAACACAGGTCCACTGGGGGCACCGCCGTGGAGGCCGTCAACCACACGTCCAGCTGGTCTGCTGTCAGGTTCTGAGCCAACAAGGCTGGTACGGCCACTCCATGAACGATAAAAGGGGAACGCCCTAGACAGGAGCCTCGTGTGACACCACAAATCACTCTCCTGTCTTCAGTACCCCAGTGGATGATCGTCTCCAACAGTCGGTCCCGGGTAAATCCTTTTACTGCCACTCCACTGGCAGGCTAACACACCACAGTGTTCTTCCGGGGGGACGACGTCACTACAGCTGCAGCAAAGTTCAAGGTATGGAGACTGGCTGCCTCGGGTAGACTGACTCAACTCCCAACACAGAGGTCCCAGGTCGACTCTGGAAGCAGACACGTCATCAATAACAGGGACACTAAAACACCTCACTTACAGGCTCAGACACAAACGCCCGACACATCCACTTCATAGATGGCGTTGTAGTCTGAGCACCACCTCACCAGAGGTCAGTGGCGGCGGTGTAGAGTGCTCAACGGGACTGGAAACTGGCTCTCGTAGCTGGTACACGGCGTCCTCACCAGGCGTCGTCGTCCGTTTGGTGGGGGTTTCGGGAGCTGACCCACAGATGGCGTGGTCGTGACTGCTCCGGGATCGGACGCTGGATCCGGGTTCGTAACAAGAACATTGAAGAGGTGATGGAAAAAGTAAGGGGATGAAGGGAACATCAGAACGAATCAAAAGCAGAAAAGTTATTGGCCCCAGCAAAATCTGAAGGGGAGGGGGGGCAGGGGGACAGAAAGGAATAATCATGGAAGCGACCAGGATGAGCACCAAAATCGGCTCCTGGAGACAGACACAAAGGAGCGAAAACTGTGAAATCAAAAGTTGGAGTTTATGGAAATTGGTGTAATATCCACGAATATTCCATTGAAGAATAGACATCGACAAAAAGAGAAAGGACAGGAACAGAGAACAATGAAGAAACAAAGGTTAAAAATGAACACAGCATGTCAAAGAAGTACAGGAACAGGATCAGGGTCAGCGAAGTCAGGGATAGGGGGCATGGGTAAACTGAGTAAGGATGGAGGGAAGGGAGTGGGAGGACAGACCAGAGGCAGATGAGCAGGGATCAGAGGAGGAGGCAACCGAGAGGGACTTTCAAGGACAGCAAGAGGGGCAGAAACCAGGAAGCACACCTCAGCAAGTGCAGGAACCGAGAGGGTAGCGGGGGCCAAAGAAACCTCCACAGCAGGAACAGGGGGCTCGACCACCGAAATGGGAGGGGTGGAGCGATAGAGTCAGAGGTAGGGGGCGAGGATGAAAGTGAAGCTTTCTTACCAGCCGGGGAGGAGAAAGGAGATAAGCCAGGCTTTTGCTTCTGACTCAGAGAGGCAGGTGTTCCAGCAGCAACGTACTGGGCAACAGACTCAAACGTCTAAACAGAAGAACGAAAGCGAGCAATACGATGATCGCTAGGAGAAGGATGGACATCAGCCCGCACAGACAGGCGGCGTGGAGAGCTAAGAGACAGAGGAGAAGGATGGGAAGGAGGATCAAAGGGAGATGAGAAAGAAGACACAGGAGACATGGCAAACTGGGTAGAAAGAAGGGGAACCCCTGACAGAGAACCAGGAGAGGGGACCTTCGGGTCAGAATGTAAAGAAACAGGGGAGCAGGCGGTGGGCGTATCTGGGTCTAAGGCCTGGAAACTGTTGAGACTGAGGAAGGTCGGAAGGACGAGGAGAGGAAGAGCGCAACACGTGAGCGTAAGAAACCCCAGCAAAAGGGGTAGGAGGGGGATGGTGAACTTGGCGCCTCGCCTCAGGAAATGACAAACGTTCCCAGTGCTTCATGTTGAGGACGGCTGCCTCAAGTTTGTAATGGATACACGCGCGAGAGAAGGTAGGGTGGGCATCACCGCAATTGAGGCCGCGAGCCTGGGGAGAAGTGCACTCCGACTTAAAGTGACCTTCGTTCCCACACATAGGGCAGAGAGAGAGAGAGAATACTGGAGCATTTGAGGGCACCTTGTCCGAACTTCCAGCACTTATTACAAAGCCGAGAAGAGGGTATGTACTCCTGAATGGAGCATCTGGCACCAGCAAGAATAACAGAGGGCGGAAGTGTCCAACCATCAAAGGTAATTTTCACAAGCCGAAGGGACAGATGGCGACAGACACGACCTGTCTCTCCAGCTTATGTGTGTGTGTGTGTGTGTGTGTGTGTGTGTGTGTGTGTGTGTGTGTGTGTGTGTGTGTGTGTGTGTGTGTGTGTGTGTGTGTGTGTGTGTGTGTGTGTGTGTGTGTGTGTGTGTGTGTGTGTGTGTGTGTGTGTGTGTGTGTTTACTAGTTGTGTTTTTACGGGGGTTGAGCTTTGCTCTTTCGACCCGCCTCTCAACTGTCAACCAACTGTTTACTAACTACTTTTTTTTTCCACACTATACACACACACACACCCCAGGAAGCAGCCCGTGACAGCTGACTAACTCCCAGGTACCTATTTACTGCTAGGTAACAGGGGCATTGAGGGGTGAAAGAAACTTTGCCCATTTGTTTCTGCCTCGTGCGGGAATCAAACCCGCGCCACAGAATTACGAATCCTACGCGCTATCCACCAGGCTACGAGGTCCCTCGTAGTGTGTGTGTGTGTACTCACCTAATTGTACTCACCTAATTGTGCTTGCGGGGGTTGAGCTCTGGCTCTTTGGTCCCGCCTCTCAACCGTCAATCAACTGGTGTACAGATTCCTGAGCCTATTGGGCTCTATCATATCTACATTTGAAACTGTGAATGGAGTCAGCCTCCACCACATCACTTCCTAATGCATTCCATTTGCTAACTACTCTGACACTGAAAAAAGTTCTTTCTAACGTCTCTGTGGCTCATTTGGGTACTCAGCTTCCACCTGTGTCCCCTTGTTCGCGTCCCACCAGTGTTGAAAAGTTCATCCTTGTTTACCCGGTCGATTCCCCTGAGGATTTTGTAGGTTGTGATCATGTCCCCCCTTACTCTTCTGTCTTCCAGTGTCGTGAGGTGCATTTCCCGCAGCCTTTCCTCATAACTCATGCCTCTTAGTTCTGGGACTAGTCTAGTAGCATACCTTTGGACTTTTTCCAGCTTCGTCTTGTGCTTGACAAGGTACGGGCTCCATGCTGGGGCCGCATACTCCAGGATTGGTCTTACATATGTGGTGTACAAGACTCTGAATGATTCCTTACACAGGTTCCTGAACGCCGTTCTGATGTTAGCCAGCCTCGCATATGCCGCAGACGTTATTCTCTTTATGTGGGCTTCAGGAGACAGGTTTGGTGTGATATCAACTCCTAGATCTTTCTCTCTGTCTGTTTCATTAAGTACTTCATCTCCTATTCTGTATCCTGTGCCTGGCCTCCTGTTTCCACTGCCTAGTTTCATTACTTTGCATTTACTCGGGTTGAACTTCAACAGCCATTTGTTGGACCATTCACTCAGTCTATCCAGGTCATCTTGTAGCCTCCTACTATCATCCTCTGTTTCAATCCTCCTCATAATTTTTGCATCGTCGGCAAACATTGAGAGGAACGAATCTATACCCTCTGGGAGATCATTTACATATACCAGAAACAGTATAGGTCCAAGGACTGACCCCTGCGGGACTCCACTTGTGACGTCTCGCCAATCTGAGACCTCACCCCTCACACAGACTCGTTGTCTCCTGTTGCTTAGGTATTCCTCTATCCACCGGAGTACCTTCCCTCTCACTCCAGCCTGCATCTCCAACTTTCGCACTAGCCTCTTGTGTGGCACTGTATCAAAGGCTTTCTGACAATCCAAAAATATGCAGTCTGCCCACCCTTCTCTTTCTTGCCTTATTTTTGTTGCCTGGTCGTAGAATTCAAGTAACCCTGTGAGGCAGGACCTGCCATCCCTGAACCCATGTTGATGCTGTGTTACAAAGTTCCTTCGCTCCAGATGCTCCACTAGTTTTTTTCGCACAATCTTCTCCATCAGCTTGCATGGTATGCAGGTTAGGGACACTGGCCTGTAGTTCAGTGCCTCCTGTCTATCCCCTTTCTTGTATATCGGGACTACGTTAGCTGCTTTCCAAATATCTGGCAGTTCCCCTGTTGCCAGTGATTTGTTATACACTATGGAGAGTGGTAGGCTCAGTTCTCTTGCTCCTTCCTTTAGAACCCAAGGGGAGATTCCATCTGGGCCTATAGCCTTCGTCACGTCCAACTCTAGTAAACACTTCCTTACTTCCCCACTGGTAATCTCAAACTCTTCCAGTGGTTCCTGGTTAGCTATTCCCTCACTTACCTCTGGAATTTCTCCTTGTTCTAAGGTGAAGACCTCCTGGAATTTCTTATTCAATTCCTCACACACTTCCTTGTCATTTGTAGTGAATCCTTCCGCCCCTATCCTTAATCTCATAACCTGTTCCTTTACTGTTGTTTTTCTCCTAATGTGGCTATGCAACAATTTAGGCTGAGTCTTTGCCTTGCTTGCGATGTCATTTTCGTATTGTCTTTCTGCCTCTCTTCTCATCCTGACATATTCATTCCTGGCATTCTGGTATCTTTCTCTGCTCTCCAGTGTCCTGTTATTCCTATAGTTTCTCCATGCCCTTTTACTTTGCTGCTTAGCTAGCCTACATCTTTGATTAAACCATGGGTTTCTCATCTTCATTTCTCTGTTTTCCTTTTGGACTGGGACAAACTTGTTTGCTGCGTCCTTGCACTTCTGCGTGATGTAATCCATCATATCTTGGGCCGTCTTTCCCCTGAGCTCTGTTTCCCATGCTATATCTGTTAGGAATTTTCTTATCCCCTCATAGTTTCCCTTTCGGTATGCTAACCTTTTGGTTTCGGTATCCCTCCTCGAGTTCAATAACCCTTCTTCAATCAAGTACTCAAACACCAGTACACTGTTGTCGCTCATTCCTACTGGGTCCTCAAAACCGATTTCTCTTATGTCGGAGTCGTTCAGAGTGAAGACTAGGTCGAGTCTCGCTGGTTCGTCATTGCCTCTCATCCTTGTGGGTTCTCCGACATGCTGCGTTAAAAAGTTGCTTGTCACCACCTCCAATAGTTTGGCTCTCCACGTATCCTCGCCTCCATGCGGTTCCTTGTTCTCCCAGTCAATCTTTCCGTGATTGAAGTCGCCCATGATGAGCAGGTGGGATCTATTTCTACAGGCAGCAGAGGCTGCCCTCTCAATTATAGTGTTAACTGCCTTGTTGTTGTTTTCATACTCTTGACTGGGTCTCCTGTCATTTGGTGGAGGGTTGTATATTACTGCTACTACTATTCTTGGTCCTCCCATTGTTATGGTGCCTGCTATGTAGTCTCTGAACTCCTCACAGCCCGGGATGGCCATCTCCTTAAAACTCCATTCCCTTCTCATGAGTAGGGCCACTCCGCCTCCTCCTCTACCTTCCCTCTCTTTCCTTATGACTGTATACTCCTGGGGAAACACGGCATTCGTTATGATTCCAGAGAGTTTTGTTTCAGTGAGTCCGATTACATCTGGGTTAACTTCTTGTGCTCTTTCCCTTAGTTCACTTGTCTTGCTTGTGATCCCATCTATGTTCGAGTACATCACCCTGAAACTGACTCTCTTCTGCTTCTTTTCTGGGGGGGACCTTTGGGATCTGGGGTGAGTGGGAGCTGGGGGGACCTGGCACGGGGGGATTGGTGGAGGAGGGAGGGCTTGGGGTGGTGGGGGAGAGGGGGAGGGTACAGGGGGTGGATAAGAGGGGGAGGGTACAGGGGGTGGATAAGAGGGGGAGGGTACAGGGGGTGGATAAGAGGGGGAGGGTACAGGGGGTGGGTAAGAGAGGGAGGGTTGGGGAAGCATGGGGGGAGGAGAGGCTGTGGGGGATAGGGGAGATGGGGGGGCTTGGGGGGAGAGAAAAGGGTGGAGGGCTTGGGGGGCGTGGGGGAAAAGGGAGGGCTGAGGTGGGTGAGGAAGAGGGGAGGGTTTAGGGGAGTGGGGGAGAGGGGAAGACTTAGGTGGGGTGGGGGAGAGTGGGGGGCTTAGGGGGGAGGGGGAGAAGGGAGGGCATGGGGGTGGGAGAGACGGGAAGGCATGTGGGAGAAGGGAGGGCATGGGGGATGGGGGGGAAGGGAGGTCCTGGGGAGAGGGGTGAGGGGAAGAAGGGGGGTGAGTGGGGGGAGGGGGGTGGGTGGGGGGAGGGTGCCCTAGGTGGGTACTTAGTGGGGGGCTGACAGGGGATGGGGCAGGTTGGGTGTCTGTTGGGTAGAATTTGGGGGTGGTGCCCCAATCCCTGTGGCTGTTGCACTGTTTGAGGAGGGTTCTCCACTTCCCTCTGGGATTGTAGGGTTCTGGGTTGTGGTACTCTGATTTCCTTCTCTCTCCCTGCGCTCCTTCCTCGCGTCTGCTGTCCGTATTCTCTCTTCCCTTGTCATATCCCTCTGCAGGAATATTTGTGTAGGATGTGTGTGTGTGTGTGTGTGTGTGTGTGTGTGTGTGTGTGTGTGTGTGTGTGTGTGTGTGTGTGTGTGTGTGTGTGTGTGTGTGTGCGTGCAATCGTTTGAAGTCTGTATTTTTGGATATGTATTTGACAAGTTTTATCTAAATTCCGGTTTTCCTTCAGGAGACTTTCCTCTCTTGAGTAAATAAACTTATGTTATCAAAAACCTTTTAAATGTCATAAGATATTGAAAGGAATATAAGATAATTACCTAAAGAATACTATAATATTACCATAATTACCTGAACTATTAATATAATATTACTATAATTTCTTTAATTATTACTATAATTTCTTTAATTATTACTATAATTTTACAAAAATTACCTAATTATTACTATAATATTAACATGATTGTCTTTATTAGTACTATAATTTTGCCATAATTACCTTAACTAGAAGTAGGCATCGGTCAACCCCGTGCGGGTTATGGAGTTGTGCCCTGGGTGTCTAGTTGTTATAGTGTAGTTGGATGCTGCGCCTGCTGTGGCTGTGAAGGTCAACCCCGTGCGGGTTATGGAGTTGTGCCCTGGGTGTCTAGTTGTTATAGTGTAGTTGGATGCTGCGCCTGCTGTGGCTGTGAAGGTCAACCCCGTGCGGGTTATGGAGTTGTGCCCTGGGTGTCTAGTTGTTATAGTGTAGTTGGATGCTGCGCCTGCTGTGGCTGTGAAGTGTTCCCAGTTGTCAATGAAAGATATTGCATTTGATTTGCAATATCTTTCCAGCCGCCAATTGACACCAAGTGCCCTTGACATCCATTCATTTCCCACTCCCTTTCTTGGAAGAATGCCACATATGATCGGGATTCCTCCCTTGCTCCTAACTAATTCAATGGCTGTCCTGAATCTCTGTATTAGTTCCTCACTCCTAACTCGTCCAACATCATTACCCCCTGCACTAACACAAATAATGGGTTTGTTCCCATTTCCTGTCATAATATCATTCATGTTTCCAACAATATCACCAATTCCAGCTCCCGGGTAGCAAACCCTTAATCTGTTCCCCCTATCTCTGGCACAAAACGTTCTGTCTAAATACCTCACCTGGGAATCTCCCACAACCAAAATTCCCTTCGATTCTCCCTTTTCCTTTTGAGCAGTTTGAGGGACCTGCGCTTTAATGCTCCTCGTTACTTTGTCTTTGCCAACTCGTTGAACAACAGGTACAACACAGCACTCGTCCTCTAATACGAGTGCTGTGTTGCACTCATAAATAATATATAACTTATTTAAGAATATTCTAAACAAAGCATAGGAACTTAGTATACCATACAAATTGAATAGGTCGAATACTAATGACCCAAAGTGGATAACAAATAATTTAAAGAACCTTATAGGTAACAGGAGAGCTTGGTACAAAAGGATTAAGAATGGGGAAGTCAGGTTAGAACAGGAATTCATACAACTGGTTAGAAATGTTAAAAAAGAGATTAGGAAAGTAAAAAGAAACTATGAAATTCGCATAGCAGAGCAAGCAAAGTCAAATCCTAAAGGGTTTTTTCAGTTATATCGAACTAAGACTACGGAAAGGATAGGTCCATTAAAATCTGAGACAGGTCAAATAACGGATAATGACAAGGAGATGAGTAGTATTTTTAACAAATATTTTATATCTGTATTTACTAAAGAAGAACTTAACAATATGCCTTCAGCCGAACAAGTCTATGTGGGTGGGGATGAGGACAGGTTGACTAGTTTAGCAGTTACCAGGGAGGATGTAATTAAACAAATAGAAAAACTAAAACCAAACAAATCCCCAGGGCTGGATGAAGTGTTTGCCAGGGTGCTTAAAGAATGCAAAGAGGAGCTTTCCGACCCACTGTCTACCATATTTAATAAATCAATAGAGTCAGGCAGAGTGCCAGAGTTATGGAAGGTAGCTAATGTGGTACCAATTTTTAAGAAAGGAGATAGATCACTTGCGTCAAACTATCGGCCAATTAGCCTAACGTCTATTGTGGGAAAGTTACTTGAATCAATAATTGCAGATGCAATTCGTCTCCATCTTGAAAGGCATAAATTAATAAATGAGTCGCAACATGGTTTTACAAATGGCCGTTCATGTTTAACAAATTTGCTAACTTTTTATTCCAGCATAGTTGAGGCAGTTGATAGTGGTAAAGATTGTGATGTTTTGTACCTTGACTTTAGCAAAGCTTTTGATACAGTGCCACATGAAAGACTAATTAAAAAAATAGAAGCTCATGGTATTGGGGGTGCTATATTAACTTGGATTAGGGCATGGCTATTCCAAAGGAAACAGAGTTAGTATAAATGGGGTTAAGTCAGAGTGGGATAATGTTAGTGGAGTACCTCAGGGCTCTGTCCTGGGACCTCTGTTGTTTATAATATATATAAATGATTTAGATTCAGGTTTGAGTAGCAACATTTGCAAATTTGCCGATGATACGAAAATCGGTAGGGAAATTAATTCGGAGGAGGACTCGCTATCACTTCAAGTTGATCTAGATAGGGTATTGAAATGGTCAAAGGATTGGCAAATGCAGTTTAATGCTGATAAATGTAAAGTTCTGAGGCTAGGTAATGATGATAGGGTTAAAAGATACGAGCTAGATGGTGTTGAGATTGCGAAGTCGGATTGCGAAAGGGATCTGGGAGTTATGATTAGTAAGAATTTAAAACAAAAGGATCAATGCATGAATGTTCGTAATAAGGCGAATAGGACACTGAGATTTATTAATCGAAGCGTTAGTAACAAGACACGTGGTGTGGTTCTTAAGCTATATCTTTCACTGGTTAGGCCCCATTTATATTATGCAGTTCAGTTTTGGTCGCCGTATTATAGAATGGATATAAATTCACTTGAACGTGTCCAACGTAGGATGACTAAGTTTATTCCCCAAATTAGAAATCTTTCATATGAAGAAAGATTAACTGGATTGCTTTTGCTTTCTAAAAATTGCTTTCTTACGCAACACATTAAGGAACCAACACGGGAAAATAATATTTTAGATTTAGTGTTAACTAACAGGGAAACGCAAATTAATGACATCGAAATAGGGAGTGAGCTATGGAGCAGTGATCACAAAGAAATCAGATTTAGCATAGAATGGAATAGACCAGTAGGAAAAAATTCTGTTAAAGTGCCAGATTTTCGAAAAGCTGATTTTAATAGCCTAAGAAATTTTTTGGGTCAAATTGATTGGAAAAGCTTGGGTATGGGGTGTGGGCCGGTCTTGGAGCGAGACATGAACCCAGCGATAGGTGACTTAAATGGGGATTTCGATGTGGATTCAATATATAACTTATTTAAGAATATTCTAAACAAAGCACAGGAACGTAGTATACCATACAAATTGAATAGATCGTATACTAATGACCCAAAGTGGATAACAAAGAATTTGAAGAACCTTATAGGTAAAAAGAGAGCTTGGTACAAAAGGATTAAAAATGGGGAGGTCACTTTAGAACAGGAATTCGTACAACTGGTTAGAAATGTTAAAAAAGAGATAAGGAAAGCAAAAAGAAACTATGAAGTTCGCATAGCAGGGCAAGCAAAGACAAATCCTAAAGGGTTTTTTCAGTTATATCGTACTAAGACTAGGGAAAGGATAGGTCCATTAAAAACTGTGACAGGTCAAATAACAGATAGTGATGAAGAGATGAGTAGTATTTTTAATAAATATTTTGTATCTGTATTTACTAAAGAGGAACTTAACAATATGCCTTCAGCCGAACAAGTCTATGTGGGTGGGGACGAGGACAGGTTGACGAGTTTAGCAGTTACCAGGGATGATGTTCTTAAACAAATAGTAAAACTCAAACCAAACAAATCCCCAGGGCCGGATGAAGTGTTTGCTAGGGTGCTTAAAGAATGCAAAGAGGAGCTTTGTGACCCACTGTCAACCATATTTAATAAATCAATAGAGTCAGGCAGAGTGCCAGAGTTTTGGAAAGTTGCTAATGTGATACCAGTTTTTAAGAAAGGAGATAGATCACTTGCGTCTAACTATCGACCAATTAGCCTAACGTCTATTGTGGGAAAGTTACTCGAATCTATAATAGCAAATAAAATTCGTCTTCATCTTGAAAAACATAAATTAATAATTGAGTCGCAACATGGTTTTATAAATGGCCGTTCATGTTTAACAAATTTGTTATCTTTTTATTCTAGCATTGTTGAGGCAGTTGATAGTGGTAAGGATTGCGATGTTGTATACCTTGACTTTAGCAAAGCTTTTGATACAGTGCCACATGAAAGACTGATTAAAAAAATAGAGTCTCATGGTATTGGGGGTGCTATATTAAGCTGGATTAGGGCATGGCTATACCAAAGGAAACAGAGAGTTAGTATAAATGGAATCAAGTCAGAGTGGGAAAATGTTGTAAGTGGAGTGCCTCAAGGCTCTGTCCTGGGACCTCTGTTGTTTATAATATATATAAATGATTTAGATTCAGGTTTGAGTAGCAACATTTGCAAATTTGCCGATGATACGAAAATCGGTAGGGAAATTAATTCGGAGGAGGACTCACTATCACTTCAAGTTGATCTAGATAGGGTTTTGAAATGGTCAAAGGATTGGCAGATGCAGTTTAATGCTGATAAATGTAAAGTTCTGAGGTTAGGTAATGATGATAGAGTTACAAGATACGAGCTAGATGGTGTTGTGATTGCGAAGTCGGATTGCGAAAGGGATCTGGGAGTTATGATTAGTAAGAATTTAAAACAAAAGGATCAATGCATAAATGTTCGTAATAAGGCAAATCGGACACTTGGATTTATTAATCGCAGCGTTAGTAACAAGACACCTGGTGTGGTTCTCAAGCTATATCTTGCTCTAGTTAGGCCCCATTTAGATTATGCAGTTCAGTTTTGGTCGCCATATTATAGAATGGATATAAATTCACTTGAACGTGTCCAGCGTAGGATGACTAAGTTAATTCCCCAAATTAGAAATCTTTCATATGAAGAAAGATTAACAAAGCTTAAGTTGCATTCACTGGAAAGGCGAAGAGTTAGGGGTGACATGATAGAGGTTTACAAGTGGATGAATGGACATAACCGGGGGGATATTAATAGGGTATTAAAAGTATCAACACAGGACAGAACACGAAACAATGGATATAAATTGGATAAGTTTAGATTTAGGAAAGACTTGGG
This sequence comes from Procambarus clarkii, assembly GCF_040958095.1. Classification (NCBI taxonomy): domain Eukaryota; kingdom Metazoa; phylum Arthropoda; class Malacostraca; order Decapoda; family Cambaridae; genus Procambarus; species Procambarus clarkii. The sequence continues at coordinate 17,200,221 of NC_091184.1, read as the reverse complement.
TAAATACTGGTTCAGTAACAGGGTTGTTGATTTGTGGAACCAATTGCCGCGTAACATTGTGGAGGTGGGGTCCCTCGATTGTTTCAAGCACGGGTTGGACAAGTATATGAGTGGGATTGGGTGGTTATAGAATAGGAGCTGCCTCGTATGGGCCAATAGGCCTTCTGCAGTTACCTTTGTTCTTATGTTCTTATGTTCTTATGGATTAGGGCATGGCTATACCAAAGGAAACAGAGAGTTAGTATAAATGGAATCAAGTCAGAGTGGGAAAATGTTGTAAGTGGAGTGCCTCAAGGCTCTGTCCTGGGACCTCTGTTGTTTATAATATATATAAATGATTTAGATTCAGGTTTGAGTAGCAACATTTGCAAATTTGCCGATGATACGAAAATCGGTAGGGAAATTAATTCGGAAGAGGACTCACTATCACTTCAAGTTGATCTAGATAGGGTTTTGAAATGGTCAAAGGATTGGCAGATGCAGTTTAATGCTGATAAATGTAAAGTTCTGAGGTTAGGTAATGATGATAGAGTTACAAGATACGAGCTAGATGGTGTTGTGATTGCGAAGTCGGATTGCGAAAGGGATCTGGGAGTTATGATTAGTAAGAATTTAAAACAAAAGGATCAATGCATAAATGTTCGTAATAAGGCAAATCGGACACTTGGATTTATTAATCCCAGCGTTAGTAACAAGACACCTGGTGTGGTTCTCAAGCTATATCTTGCTCTAGTTAGGCCCCATTTAGATTATGCAGTTCAGTTTTGGTCGCCATATTATAGAATGGATATAAATTCACTTGAACGTGTCCAGCGTAGGATGACTAAGTTAATTCCCCAAATTAGAAATCTTTCATATGAAGAAAGATTAACAAAGCTTAAGTTGCATTCACTGGAAAGGCGAAGAGTTAGGGGTGACATGATAGAGGTTTACAAGTGGATGAATGGACATAACCGGGGGGATATTAATAGGGTATTAAAAGTATCAACACAGGACAGAACACGAAACAATGGATATAAATTGGATAAGTTTAGATTTAGGAAAGACTTGGGTAAATACTGGTTCAGTAACAGGGTTGTTGATTTGTGGAACCAATTGCCGCGTAACATTGTGGAGGTGGGGTCCCTCGATTGTTTCAAGCACGGGTTGGACAAGTATATGAGTGGGATTGGGTGGTTATAGAATAGGAGCTGCCTCGTATGGGCCAATAGGCCTTCTGCAGTTACCTTTGTTCTTATGTTCTTATGTTCTTAACAAAGCTTAAGTTGCATTCACTGGAAAGGCGAAGAGTTAGGGGTGACATGATAGAGGTTTACAAGTGGATGAATGGACATAACAGGGGGGATATTAATAGGGTATTAATAATATCTACACAAGACAGAACACGAAACAATGGGTATAAATTGGATAAGTTTAGATTTAGGACAGACTTGGGTAAATACTGGTTCAGTAACAGAGTTGTTGATTTGTGGAACCAATTACCGCGTAACATTGTGGAGGTGGGGTCCCTCGATTGTTTCAAGCATGGGTTGGACATGTATATGAGTGGGATTGGGTGGTTAAGAACATAAGAACATAAGAACAAAGGTAACTGCAGAAGGCCTATTGGCCCATACGAGGCAGCTCCTATTCTATAACCACCCAATCCCACTCATATACTTGTCCAACCCGTGCTTGAAACAATCGAGGGACCCCACCTCCACAATGTTACGCGGCAATTGGTTCCACAAATCAACAACCCTGTTACTGAACCAGTATTTACCCAAGTCTTTCCTAAATCTAAACTTATCCAATTTATATCCATTGTTTCGTGTTCTGTCCTGTGTTGATACTTTTAATACCCTATTAATATCCCCCCGGTTATGTCCATTCATCCACTTGTAAACCTCTATCATGTCACCCCTAACTCTTCGCCTTTCCAGTGAATGCAACTTAAGCTTTGTTAATCTTTCTATGCTGGACACGTTCAAGTGAATTTATATCCATTCTATAATATGGCGACCAAAACTGAACTGCATAATCTAAATGGGGCCTAACTAGAGCAAGATATAGCTTGAGAACCACACCAGGTGTCTTGTTACTAACGCTGCGATTAATAAATCCAAGTGTCCGATTTGCCTTATTACGAACATTTATGCATTGATCCTTTTGTTTTAAATTCTTACTAATCATAACTCCCAGATCCCTTTCGCAATCCGACTTCGCAATCACAACACCATCTAGCTCGTATCTTGTAACTCTATCATCATTACCTAACCTCAGAACTTTACATTTATCAGCATTAAACTGCATCTGCCAATCCTTTGACCATTTCAAAACCCTATCCAGATCAACTTGAAGTGATAGTGAGTCCTCCTCCGAATTAATTTCCCTACCGATTTTCGTATCATCGGCAAATTTGCAAATGTTGCTACTCAAACCTGAATCTAAATCATTTATATATATTATAAACAACAGAGGTCCCAGGACAGAGCCTTGAGGCACTCCACTTACAACATTTTCCCACTCTGACTTGATTCCATTTATACTAACTCTCTGTTTCCTTTGGTATAGCCATGCCCTAATCCAGCTTAATATAGCACCCCCAATACCATGAGACTCTATTTTTTTAATCAGTCTTTCATGTGGCACTGTATCAAAAGCTTTGCTAAAGTCAAGGTATACAACATCGCAATCCTTACCACTATCAACTGCCTCAACAATGCTAGAATAAAAAGATAACAAATTTGTTAAACATGAACGGCCATTTATAAAACCATGTTGCGACTCAATTATTAATTTATGTTTTTCAAGATGAAGACGAATTTTATTTGCTATTATAGATTCGAGTAACTTTCCCACAATAGACGTTAGGCTAATTGGTCGATAGTTAGACGCAAGTGATCTATCTCCTTTCTTAAAAACTGGTATCACATTAGCAACTTTCCAAAACTCTGGCACTCTGCCTGACTCTATTGATTTATTGAATATGGTTGACAGTGGGTCACAAAGCTCCTCTTTGCATTCTTTAAGCACCCTAGCAAACACTTCATCCGGCCCTGGGGATTTGTTTGGTTTGAGTTTTACTATTTGTTTAAGAACATCCTCCCTGGTAACTGCTAAACTCGTCAACCTGTCCTCGTCCCCACCCACATAGACTTGTTCGGCTGAAGGCATATTGTTAAGTTCCTCTTTAGTAAATACAGATACAAAATATTTATTAAAAATACTACTCATCTCTTCATCACTATCTGTTATTTGACCTGTCTCAGTTTTTAATGGACCTATCCTTTCCCTAGTCTTAGTACGATATAACTGAAAAAACCCTTTAGGATTTGTCTTTGCTTGCCCTGCTATGCGAACTTCATAGTTTCTTTTTGCTTTCCTTATCTCTTTTTTAACATTTCTAACCAGTTGTACGAATTCCTGTTCTAAAGTGACCTCCCCATTTTTAATCCTTTTGTACCAAGCTCTCTTTTTACCTATAAGGTTCTTCAAATTCTTTGTTATCCACTTTGGGTCATTAGTATACGATCTATTCAATTTGTATGGTATACTACGTTCCTGTGCTTTGTTTAGAATATTCTTAAATAAGTTATATATTGAATCCACATCGAAATCCCCATTTAAGTCACCTATCGCTGGGTTCATGTCTCGCTCCAAGACCGGCCCACACCCAATACCCAAGCCTTTCCAATCAATTTGACCCAAAAAATTTCTTAGGCTATTAAAATCAGCTTTTCGAAAATCTGGCACTTTAACAGAATTTTCTCCTACTGGTCTATTCCATTCTATGCTAAATCTGATTTCTTTGTGATCACTGCTCCCTAGCTCACTCCCTATTTCGATGTCATTAATTTGCGTTTCCCTGTTAGTTAACACTAAATCTAAAATATTATTTTCCCGTGTTGGTTCCTTAATGTGTTGCGTAAGAAAGCAATCGTCAATTAATTCTAGAAAATCTTCTGCTTCACTAATCCCTGTTTTGTTCAACCAGTTTATTCCGCTAAAATTAAAGTCACCCATGACATAAATACTGTTAGATCTAGATGCTCTAGATATTTCATCCCATAGATGCTTTGCTTCCATTCTGTCTAAATTTGGTGGCCTATATATTACTCCTATTATAATATTATTAGCTTTTTCGTTTAATTCAATCCAAATAGTTTCTGTGTGTGGCTCTGTTTTGATTCCCTCTTTGAGACTACATTTCAAATTGTCCCTAACATATATGGCTACTCCACCTCCTCGTCTAATATATCTATCTGTGTGAAATAGTTTAAATCCATATATTTGATATTCAGCTAATAGTTCTCTATTTTCTACATTCATCCACGTTTCGGTAAGTGCAATAATATCTATTTTTTCTGTGCAGACAAGAGCATTTAATTCGTTAATTTTATTTCTTAGACTTCTACTGTTAGTGTAATATACCCTAAGTGAATTGTTATTTTGCGGACCTTCTCTTTCCCTGATCGTTTTGCCAATTCCTTTCTCCCACAAACACATACTTTTATTACCTCCTTCCTCCAAATCAATTCCCATACCTCTATCTACTAACAGTTTAAACCCAAACAAACACCTCTAACCACTTCTTCTAGCGAGTTCGCAACAGCAACAACCCCAGCTCTCGATAGATGCACCCCATCACGAGCATACATTTCATTTCTTCCATAGAAGTGTTCCCAGTTGTCTATGAAAGATATTGCATTTGATTTGCAATATCTTTCCAGCCGGCAATTGACACCAAGTGCCCTCGATATCCATTCATTTCCCACTCCCTTTCTTGGAAGAATGCCACATATGATCGGGATTCCTCCCTTGCTCCTAACTAACTCTATGGCTGTTTTATACCTCTGAATCAGTTCCTCACTCCTGACTCGACCAACATCATTTCCTCCCACGCTAATGCAAATAATGGGATTGTTCCCATTACCAGCCATAATATCATTCATGTTGTTTATAATATCACCAATGCCAGCTCCGGGATAGCAAACCCTTAACCTGTTCCCCCTATCTCTAGCACAAAACGTTCTATCCAAATACCTTATCTGGGAATCTCCCACAACTAATGTTTGCTTAGGTACTTCCTTTACTTTCTGAGGGGCCTGCGCTTCCTTTCTCTTCGTTGCTTTCCCTTTTGCGCGATCCACAGTCTCTCCACAGCACTCGTCCTCCAAAACGTCAAATGAATTTGAAGTTGCTATGGCGTTTGAAGGCGGCTTTATCAAAGTCTTCTTAAGGCCCCTGTCTTTCGCAACTCTCCAAGACGAGGTCCCTTTACTGCTGGTCTCCTCCTTCGTTACTTCTCGTTGTTTTTTAAGCTGACGCACCTCCTCCCGCAGAGAGTCCAACTCTGTCCTCAGGGCTCCCACTAGAGTCACCAGGTCCTTCACTACAACTTCCATATTGCTATGATAATATAACAACACTCAGGAGCTCCGGTTAACACAACCTCTCACTGTGACTTCACCTGACCGACTGAATAAATAGGAGCTGCCTCATATGGGCCAATAGGCCTTCTGCAGTTGCCTTTGTTCTTATGTAATAGCTAAGGTCAAGGAGTTCCTAAAATAGTGGAAGTTAGGTTAGGCCCAGACCCCAGGAAGACAATTCCCGGAAAATAATACTTGTCCTATGAGTTCGCCGTCAAGAGGGCCAGAATCTCGGCCTTGGTGTAGGTTCCTCGGAACCGAACCTTGATTGGGTGGAACATGGTGATGTTTAACTGGCACCAGGAGTGAAGAAAGTCCCCTTCATCGGGTCAATGCCAATGGAAGAAAGCTTTCTATCTGTATAGTGCTCCGATCGCCAATTCACATCACTGACGAAGGCCTTCCGGCTCTTCCCGGTATAAAACGCCAGGATGGGAGGGGGGCTGACATTTTAAGAGTGAAGAGCTTAGAGAGAAATTTCATATAACTGACCCCCCCCCCCCTCCCTATGTCGTTACCTCACTGTACTGTGGTCAGGTGAAGATAGACGAATCACGAGCCTGCCTTCCTCACTAAGTAGGTAGTTACAATTTGTAACTACAATATATAAATAATGGTCTAGTTTGTGCAGGTCAATGTTAACATTAAAAATATTGTGACATTGGTTAATTTGGGCTGACTTGATCACATTGCGTTCATCAAAACTCCTTCACTTAGCAATATGTTTTGGCTCTCTCCAATTAATATTATGATTATATAAACTGGCATGTATCTTGAGATGATTTCGGGGCTTAGCGTCCTCAACAAGGCCTCATTTTTTGTTTCACATCTCCAGGAAGCAGCCCGTAGCAGCTGTCTAACTCCCAGGTACCTATTTACTGCTAAGTGAACAGATGCATCAGGGTGAAAGAAACTCAGCCCATTTGTTTCCGCTTCCACCGGAGGATCGAACCCGGAACCTCAGGACTGCGAATCCGAAGCGCTGTCCATTCAGCTGTCTGGCTTCCTTACATCCACTTACTCATTAGTCATTTATCAGCTTACAAATTCTTCACATACTGTCAATGTCTCGCTCCATTTTATTATTTTAAGTACATTCACATTTCTTGATCTATATATCTCATAGACTTCACAAGCCACTCATAAAACCTTAAAATTACTATACACTCGCATATTTTCCTCAGATACTATTGCTAACTATAGTCCCTTGCACAAGATGGCAAGAGAGGCAGCCAAATAACAAACACTCATAGCTGATGGAACAAGTTCCAGTTGAGTGAGTAAGGGGGCGTAAGACACCACCCCCGTCGATGACCTATTTGACCAAGTTATGTGGATATAAAAAATTCATGGGGATTAATACATGTAGCTTCTCTTCTCGGGAAGAGAGATGGTATCTCTAAATCATCATCAATCAACATGTGGTCAAAATAATTCTTAGTATACAGCAGAACAACTGCCGGCCAAGCAATATTAATATGAAATATTGTTGCATCTTTGGTGAAGCAACTTTTGCTTTGGTCAGACAACAAAACAGCTTCAAATGTTTGAAGTAATTCCCATTGAGTAAAAAATTCTTTCAAACGTCTACGTGGAAGAAAGGAAGTAGAGCGATAAGGAAATGGCTGAGGAGTCTTGCTGGGGGGTCGATGGAGGATATCTTGTGACAAGAGTCTGGATGATGCGGTTGGACACACCAACCACCAAAGAAAACAAATGCATTTGGCAACCATTGGAGTTGAGCACTGGATCAGCCTCGTTGGCACTGATGATGAAAACAGGAAGTGACAAAGCAAAGAGACATACAATAATCTACATTGAAGATTGATACATTGTGATAAGTGCCAGGGGAAGGCCAAAGCCAATGAAGTACGACCAGTTATCCTCGATGAAACATAATCTCTTGTATATTTCCCAACCCATGTTGAATCATCTGTACTCAAAGGCATAGTGCATTAAGCATACACAGGTGAATACCGTTCAGGATCACATTTACACCCACCAGAGGCACCAGCTTCATAAAGCTACCCTGTATGAGAAAAAGACAAAGATGGAGATGAGAATCGGATACAAGTTTACTGATGCAGTTGATCAGGTGGGGACGTCCTTGGCGCTGGTGATATACACTGTCAGCTATGTCTTGAAACCATATGGTGTTAATGATCCTGGAGAGCACGAAGAGTGGCAAGACCCACAATGTGTTGAAGATGGTAGAGAGGATGGGCAGCACCAACGACCACAGTGGCCCCGCTTCCTCATCCAGGAAGAGCCCCAGCACCTGCTTCAGTCCCAGCAACAGCATGTAGTGGAAGAATGCTACACTGAAGCCGAAAACATCACCGTTGAGGATGCAGCACTGCAATGTAAATGAAATGCATTGTAAGCATGTAAATGCAGTGCATTGGACTGTTCGGCCCATTCTAATCGCACAATGTTGATAAGTGTGAACTCAGAGATTTACTAGTTTGTCAAAGCTTCACACTCCCAATCGTTACAAGGGATCGAAAACAAACACACACACACACACACACACGCGCGCGCGCATTTTATCCTTCTTCCCAAAAGATCAGATCAGATTTATCCAGATCTCCCCCCACCCCCCCCCAAAAAAGAACTAGGAAACAAAAGGCTGGCATTTTAAAGGGAGAATTAGGAGACGAGTTTTCCTAAGTGAAATATCTTGGGACACATACCTCAGAGCTAAGTCTGAACAAGATATGATGGACTATGTCACCCAAAAGTGTCAGGAGGCAGTAAACAGGTTTATCCCGGCCCAAAAGGAAAAACCCGAGAAGCAAAAGAAGAATCCATAGTATAATAGGGCATGCATGGAAGCTAAGGAACTGAACAAAAGGGTGTGGAGGAACTTCCGGAATAAGAGAACACCAGAAAGCAGAGAGATACCAGAGAACCAGAAATGAGTATGCCAGGGTGAGAAGAGAAGCAGAGAAAAATTATGAAAATGATATAGCAAACAAAGCCAAGACCGAACCAAAGCTATTCTAGTCTCATCAGGAGGAAAACAATAGTGAGAGAACAGAGAACGAAACTTAGAACAGGCGAGGACAGGTATACAGAGAATGACAAAGAGGTGTGTGAAGAACTCAACAAGAGGTTCCAGGTCTTCACAATAGAACAAGGTGAGGTCACTGTGCTAGGAGAGGGGTAAGTAAACCAAGCGGCCTTGGAAGGGTTCGAAATTACGAGATGAAGTCAAGACACCGCTGGGTCTGGACGTTAGAAAGGCTCTTGGTCCAGATGGTATCTCGCCATGGGTACTGAAAAAGTGTGCAGAGGCACTTTGCTTACCACTCTCCATAGTGTATAATAGGTCACTGGAGACGGGAGACCTACCAGAAATATGGAAGACAGCGAATGTGGTCCCAATATACAAAAAAAGGGCCACAGGGAAGAGGCACTGAGCTACAGGCCAGTATCCTTGACTTGTATACTATGCAAGGTGATGAAGATCGTGAGAAAACCTAGTAACAAATCTGGAGGGAAGGGACTTCGTAACAAATCGCCAACATGAGTTCAGGGAGGGTAAATCTTGCCTGACAGCTTAGAATTCTACGATCAAGTGACAAAGATTAAGCAAGAGAAGGCTGGGCGGACTGCATTTTCTTTGATTGTCGGAAAGCCTTTGACACAGTACAACATAAGAGGCTGGTACATAAGCTGGAGAGACAGGCTTGAGTAGCTGGTAAAGTCCTCCAGTGGATAAGGGAGTACCTAAGCAATAGGAAGCAGAGAGTTACGGTGAGGGGTGAGACCTTAGATTGGCGTGAAGTCACCAGTGGAGTCCCACAGGGGCTCTGTACTCGGTCCTATCCTGTTTCTGATTTATGTAAATGATCTCCCGGAGGGTATAGACTCATTTCTCTCAATGTTTGGTGAATATGCCAAAATTATGAGGAGGATTAAGACAGGAGGAGGACTGCTTGAGGATTCAAGAAGACCTAGACAAGCTGAAGGGATGGTCGAACAAATGGTTGTTAGGTAAACCCAAACAAATGTAATGTATTGATGATAGGTGTAGGGAACAGGAGGCCAGATACAAAGTATCATCTGGGATATGAAATCCTTCGAGTCAGAGAAAAAAACTTGGGGGCAGACCTGTTCCCTGCGGCCCATATCAAGAGGATAACATCAGCGGCATATGCCAGGCTGGCCAACATAACAACGGCATTTAGAAACTTGTGTAAGGAATCATTCAGAACTTTGCATACCACACACGTCAGACCAATCCTGGAGTATGCAGCCTCATCATGGAGTCCATATCTAATGAAGGATAAGACTAAACTGGAAAAGGTTCAAAGGTTTGCCACCAGACAAACCCGAGCTGAGGGGTATGATCTACGAGGAGTAGATCATATTTTTTAAAATAGATTTTTGTAGTAGTGTAAACCGGGCCATAGACCGTCCCTTTTGCTTTTTCCCACGGCCGGTCTATTTTCAACTTTTTAGACCGTCCGTTTTGCTTTTTCCCACGGCCGGGCTATTTTCAACTTTTTAGACCGTCCGTTTTGCTTTTTCCCACGGCCGGGCTATTTTCAACTTTTTAGACCGTCCGTTTTGCTTTTTCCCACGGCCGGGCTATTTTCAACTTTTTAGACCGTCCGTTTTGCTTTTTCCCACGGCCGGGCTATTTTCAACTTTTTAGACCGTCCGTTTTGCTTTTTCCCACGGCCGGTCTATTTTCAACGTTTTAGACCGTCCCTTTTGCTTTTTCCCACGGCCGGTCTATGGCGCCGGGCTATTTTCAACTTTTAGACCGTCCGTTTTTTCAGGGGCTGGTCTACGCACCCTGGGTTTTATACAAGTCGCTCTATGGCCCCTGCCATTTTCGCTCAAGGGGATTAAACGGCCGCCTCCAGTCATCCCCAAATTTCGTTAGCTTAGTGACCCTGCACAGGCATGTTAAAGGGGATTAAAAAGCCGGTCATTGGCCCCAGGGTTTTCTCGAATTTTCTTTCATGGCCTGACCCATGCACAGGCATAGCCAATGGTCAATGACGTCATCAACTTACCTGGGGATTAAAAGGCCGGCTCCTGGCCCCATCATATTTCGTTACCTGAGCAACCCTGCACAGGCATCGCTAATGGATAATGACGTCACCCCCGTCTTCATTTTCCCTGTATAAGTCCGTTTTCTGTTACAGTGTAATTATTCCCATTTTCAATATTTATAGCAAAGGGGGATTCAAATGCTGCCTTCTGTCAAGCCTAATGTGCAATGGCGTTAATCATTATAAGCTCGTTTTTCTCAATAAGGTATTGCCGTACTGTTTCCTATTGTCTAAGATCATTTTATAGCTAAGATTACATAATAATAACATAAGAAATGACTTCAAACCCTGTTTACAGAACCAGTATTTACCCAGGTCTTTTTCCTAAATCTTAAACTTATTCCAATTTATGTCCATTGTTTCATGTTCTGTCTAGTGTTGATAATTTTAGTAGTCTATTAATATTCCCCTTTTATCATGTCCATTCATTCACAGCTCTATCATGTCACCTCTATTTCTTTGCCTTTCTAGAGAATGTAATTTAAGCTTTGTCAATCTTTCTTCAGAAATTGCTTATTGAGCATAGGGCAAAATAAAAATGAAAACTTACTATCTTTCATTTGTATGAAAACAGTCCCCTGCCAGGCGTGGTGACTTCAATGCGATTTCAGTACTAATCCAACATTACTGTATAAACTAACAGTCCCCTGCCAGGCATGGTGACTTCAATGCAATTTCAGTAGTAATCCAATATTACTGCATAAACTCATAAATGGATATGCGCATCTCACATTCACTCAAGAACATACTTCCCTTACACCTTGCGGTAGCATATAACAAATCAAAATACTCATTCGGTGTACATATATAGGAATACTACATTCAGTAAAAGCAAGCCTCTCATGTTTCTTAAATAAGGCCTTCTGCAGTTGCCTTCTTTTTCTGACGTCATCATCCCTAATGTTGCGCAAGGCGTCAACGGGCTAAATGCGGATCCCAGGAGGTTCACACATAAGTGTGAACTCTTAATCTGGCTTAATACCTCAACTGTACTCTGTGCTTCATCAAAGTTGATATTCAGCTACAATGGCTCGTATTTTCGCTCATTGCTCATATTTTCTGATATTCATAAACCCAATCAAACCATTCTAACCTAACCTAACTTATTATATATAACAAACAAATGCATTCTACAGACCAGGTATTGTTGTTTTTGTTTGGCGACATCACGAAAAGCGACCTCAGGTATAGGGATAAGATATTGCTGGCCATTGACCAATGCGGCCTTTAGCGTTCTACTGACATATGTATTTAATGTTATTATTCAAAAATGAGTAGACTAGCCATCCCCACCTAACCTAATCAGAGGACTAAGAATATACATTTTAGTCATCCACAACTGTAATCATTATTCAGTGATAAGTTCAAAAGTATAACAGCAGCCCAAATGTCGTACTGCAATTTAAGCAGAATCGTACATCTGGCAGCATAGCAGGTGAGCTGAACATAAGAATAAAGGTAACTGCAGAGGTCCTATTGGCCCATACGAGGCAGCTCCTATATATTTCCACCCAATCTCATTCATGTCCACCCTATGCTTAAAACAACCAAGGGATCCCACTTAAAGCATTTGTTTACAATAATAGTTTTAATAAATAGCTCTTATTCTAGTTTTATACACAACAGCAATTATGAAACCCTATAGCTAGATATTCTACTATAATCCACAAGTAGTTACCACACATCTGGCAGTACAGCGGATTAGTGGCTGTGTTCATAGGCTAGTCAACTGTCCTCACATCCATCAAATAGCTATCCAAATGTCGCACCTCAATTCATCCATCTAGCAACTCAGCTGGATGCTAGCCACTATATTCATAGGCTAATCATTTCTACACCTCAAAAAATCCTAGATTTGTTACGCAAATCAGGTAACTTGTTTCTAAACCAACAGTCGCAAATACAAGCATACATACCTACTCATACTCCACAACCTATACATTCATAGAGAATAGCCTAGTTTTTTGCCACCATTTCCCCATTAATCAGATGCAATTTATGCCATGCACACAGAAAATACAGCATCTACACACCAAATATGCCATTTATTCGCAAAATATATTATTTACACTCAAAATATGCCATCACACAAAAATATGTCATTTATAGACAAAAATATAACATTTACATGCAAAAATATGTCAGTTGGACATGAAAATGTAGCATTTACACAATACTGCATGGACACTCAGAGTATGACATTTACACAAAGTACAGTATTTTGCACAAATATATCAAAATGCTTATGCATTTAGACAATCAAAAATGCGCTTTCACTAAAATTACACAATTTCACAAACATAATTTTCACGAAATACCCACACATTGTCTCATAAACCAAAATACACTTACACCATGAAGATCTATTTTATCAGATTACAGAGCTTACACAAAATACACAATATTCACACACAAATACAGTTGCACCAGTTCCACTTCAACAAATATTAAAAACACAACTTGCATAAATGCACTATTATCACAAAAATTATTATAAAACATGGACAATTATTACACAGTTTGTGTAATTATTTTACATCTTTGCACAATTAATACAAGAAAACTTGCTATATAATTACTCAACTTGCACAATGACAATCAATACACAAAGGTATAAATAAACAATTCGTCCATATGCAATTACACAACATGCGCAATTAATACACAACTTATACAAATATTACACATCTTTCATAATTATTACACAACTTGTACAAATGCATATCTAGCACAAATACGTACAATACACAACTACCCCAAATACGAAAATACACAACTAGCATAAATACACGATTTACACAAATACAATTGCGACATTTACACAACTCGCTCAAAAATATAACCAATACACAACTTACCAAAATATGAACAATACACAACTTACCAAAATATGAACAATACACAACTTACCAAATATGAACAATACATAACTAGCACATATTCATTAAATACACAACTAAGCAATTTCCGCAAATACACATACAAAAACATATACAATTAATACATACAACTTTCACAAAACAATACACAATTTATAGAAATATAATCAATACATAATTGCAATAATCATACAACTTATGCAAAATACATAATCTGCACAATTAATACACAAGTATATTAATTGTGCTATATATGTACAAACACAACCAACTAGGTCAAACAATACACAATTTGCATGATATTTTTCTGGGTATATTTAGGACATTAATTATAATATGCTGAGTTTAACCAACTCCCCAAAAGTCAGAATTTCACATATAAAAATGGTGCATATGACTTCCTATCTCAATATATAACACATTCTTTTTCCATTAAGATATCAACATTATTAGTGCTAAACTATTCATCTAACATATGTCCACTGTTTTAATGTCTAATTAATACCTTCCTTGTTACATCCTCTCCAATCAGACCACCCATATTTATGTATTTATTCAAATCATCTAACAGACTTATTTGTTCTAGCCTTAGTTATGTTAGGGCAGGTGGGGTTAGGTGAAGTCAGTATTTTCTATGATAATTTTAGACAAATTTGCTATATCTTATCAAAATGCATCTTGTTAAAACTTAAATTCATCTAAATCTATAAAAAATATACTTCGCAAATTTGACTAAATTCAACCTAGCTAAACTAAATATGAGCATCCCATATCTTCACATACAAGCCTATGTCGCCTCTGTCCATACATTATATGAGTCTGCCATATAGCTCGAACCCCAAATAGGAAAATTTACACTATTTCATAAACATGCTAGTTCATTACCCTAAGATATTATATATGTCCTTCCCTACACGACCTCACCTAACCTGACCTGGCATAATCAAACCTAGATTTAGTTCAAGTTGGTGAAATTTAAGCTATGCCACTTTAATTCGACATAATTTATGGCAATTTCCACCAAATATACCCAAATGTTGCGTAGCATAGCACTGCCAAAGCCCATTTTCTCCTATTCCATACTACCCTACACAACCTCACCTAACCTGACCTAGCATATCCAAACCTGGATTTGGTTAAAGTTGGCGAAATTTATGCTATGCCACCTAAATATGACCTAATTTAAGGCAATTTCCACCAAATATACCCAAATGTTGTGTATCATAGCATCACCAAAGCCCATTTTTACCTACATTTTCTCCTATTCCATCCTACCCTACACAACCTCACCTAACCTATCATATCCAAACCTGGATTTGGTTAAAGTCTGCGAAATTTAAGCTATCCCACATAAATTCGACCTAATTTAAGGCAATTCCCACCAAATATCCCCAAATGTTGCGTATCACAGCACTGCCAAAGCCCATTTTTACCTACATTTTCTCCTATTCCATCCTACCCTATGCAACCTTACCTAACCTATCCTACCATATCCAAACCTAGATTTGGTTGAAGTCTGCGAAATTTAAGCTATCCCACCTAAATTCTATCTAATTTAAGGCAATTCCCACCAAATATATCCAAATGTTCTGTATCACAGCACTGCCAAAGCCCATTTTTACCTACATTTTCTCCTATTCCATCGTACCCTACGCAACCTTACCTAACCTATCCTAGCATATCCAAACCTAGATTTGGTTAAAGTCGGCGAAGTTTAAGTTATCCCATATAAATTTGACCTAATTTAAGACAATTTCCACCAAATATACCCAAAAATGTTTTGGAACATAGCACGGCCAAAGCTCATTTTAGCTGAGTTTTCACCTATTCCAACCTGCCCTAGACAACCCTACCCATTCTCTCCTGGCATATCCAAAGTCAGATTTGATTATAGATAGCAAAATTTATGCCTTTCCAACCTAAATTTTACCTAATTTAAGCCAATTTCCACCGAATATACCCAAATGTTTTTGTATCTTAGCATGGTCAAAGTTTATTTTAGCTGAGTTTTCACCTATTCCAACCTGCCCTAGACATCCCTACCCGGCCTCTCCTGGCCGGGTAGGAGAAATCTGACAGCCAAAGTCAGATTTGATTATAGTTGGCAAAATTTATGCCTTTCCCACCTAAATTTTACCTAATTTATGCCAATTTCCACCGAATATACCCAAATGTTTTGTATCTTAGCATGGTCAAAGTTCATTTCACCCAAGTTTTTCACCTATTCCATCTTACCTTACACAGCCTTACCTAACCTGACCTAGCATATCCCAAGCTAGATTTGATTAGAGTTCGTGAAATTTATGCTGACTCACCTAAATTCAACCTAATTTAAGACAATTTCTACCCAATATACCCAAAATGATTTGTTACATAGCTCAGCCAAAGACCATTTTAACCGAGTTTTCACATATTCCAACCTACCCTACATAGCCTTACCTATCCCTGACCTAGCAGATTTGATTAAAGTTGGGTTAATTTAAGCTATCGCCATCAAATTGGAGACAATTTCCACCAAATATGCCTAATTGTTGTGTATCATAGCACAGCCAAAACCCATTTTACCCACATTTTCATCCATTCCATCTAAACCTGGACCTAGCCTCTGATACTACATATACTCAGAGAAGTGATGTTTTTTGGATATGAACCTAAATGCCCGTGACTAACCTGCAAGAGTCTTGGAGCTTTGTTGAATATTTTATCTATTTTTCTTCAAAAATTGAAGTTTTGGATATGAACCTATCCGCACTGTGCCTAACCTGCTAGGTTCTTTGTTGAACATTGTAACCATATTCATAGAAAAGTGATGTTTTGGATATGGACCTAAGAGCCCCTCTCCTTTAAAACTTGGAACTGTGTTCAATATTGTAGATATAGTGTTGGGTATGTGTTTAGTTTTTACACATCAACCCAACCGTCCTGGACCTAACCTCCCTTCCTCTAACTTCAAATTTATCGTAAATATGGAAGGACGTGTTGTTTGTGCAACAACCCAACCGTCCTTGACCTAACCTCCATTTATCAAACTTCAAATTTATTGTATTTATGGGAAGAAGGTGTTGTTTATGCATCAACCCAACCTCCCTGGACCTAACCTCTGATACACGAATCTTGGTTCAACATTGCATCATACTCGTAGCATATTTTATTTCACATAATTCATCCATCCTCAACCTAACCTCTATTACCTGAGGGAGGAAGGTTAATGGAAAACATGATAATAATGGGAATTTTCTCTACATCAGTTCAACTTAACCATCCTTAACCTAACCTTAGTTAGAAAGGGATATAACTCACCAAAACTATTTAATTACCATTTACCTTATTTTCCTTATCTTCCACGAACTCTAATCAAATCTAGCTTGGGATATGCTAGGTCAGGTTAGGTAAGGCTGTGTAAGGTAAGATGGGATAGGTGAAAAACTTGGGTGAAATGAACTTTGACCATGCTAAGATACAAAACATTTGGGTATATTCGGTGGAAATTGGCATAAATTAGGTAAAATTTAGGTGGGAAAGGCATAAATTTTTCCAACTACCTTCTGAAGTTGTATTTAATATACGAAAGTACTTAAGGAAATTTCCTGTTTCATTTTTCCTCCGTGGTCTGACATTGTCATATATATATATATATATATATATATATATATATATATATATATATATATATATATATATATATATATATATATATATATATATATATATATATATATATATATATATATATATATATATATATATATATATATATATATATATATATATATATATATATATATATATATATGTCGTACCTAGTAGCCAGAACGCACTTCTCAGCCTACTATTCAAGGCCCAATTTGCCTAATAAGTCAAGTTTTCATGAATTAATTGTTTTTCGACTACCTAACCTACCTAACCTAACCTAACTTTTTCTGCTACCTAACCTAACCTAACCTATAAAGATAGGTTAGGTAGGGTTGGTTAGGTTCGGTCATATATCTACGTTAATTTTAACTCAAATAAAAAAAAATTGACCTCATACATAATGAAATTGGTAGCTTTATCATTTCATAAGAAAAAATTAGAGAAAATATATTATTTCAGGAAAACTTGGCTTATTAGGCAAATCGGGCCTTGCATAGTAGGCCGAATACGACGTTCTGGCTACTAGGTACGACATATATATATATATATATATATATATATATATATATATATATATATATATATATATATATATATATATATATATATATATATATATATATATATATATATAACTTTAGAACACTTTCCCACCAGGAGACTCGAACCCTAGCCAGCACAGAAGCCTTCCAGCAACTGGCATAACAGGTACGCCTTAACCCTCTGCACCACCGCTCAGACCCTTAAAAGAGATGGTAATTTCGGAGTATTTAAATCCCCCAAAGATCAACACCTCCCAAGAGCACCAGAGCAAGTGAGGGGTCATTTAGACGTTAATTTCATCAAGTCCCTGTTAATATGGGAAGACACAGTGTCTCTGCTTAAGGCACAACTCTCCTAAACACGAGAGTTAAGTATACAACTTTAGAACACTTTCCCACCAGGAGACTCGAACCCTAGCCAGCACAGAAGCCTTCCAGCAACTGGCATAACAGGTACGCCTTAACCCTCTGCACCACCGCTCAGACCCTTAAAAGAGATGGTAATTTCGGAGTATTTAAATCCCCCAAAGATCAACACCTCCCAAGAGCACCAGAGCAAGTGAGGGGTCATTTAGACGTTAATTTCATCAAGTCCTTGTTAATATGGGAAGACACAGTGTCTCTGCTTAAGGCACAACTCTCCTAAACACGAGAGTTAAGTATACAACTTTAGAACACTTTCCCACCAGGAGACTCGAACCCTAGCCAGCACAGAAGCCTTCCAGCAACTGGCATAACAGGTACGCCTTAACCCTCTGCACCACCGCTCAGACCCTTAAAAGAGATGGTAATTTCGGAGTATTTAAATCCCCCAAAGATCAACACCTCCCAAGAGCACCAGAGCAAGTGAGGGGTCATTTAGACGTTAATTTCATCAAGTCCCTGTTAATATGGGAAGACACAGTGTCTCTGCTTAAGGCACAACTCTCCTAAACACGAGAGAGTTTATATATATATATATATATATATATATATATATATATATATATATATATATATATATATATATATATATATATATATATATATATATATATATATATATATATATATATATATATTACTGCATATATATATATATATATATATATATATATATATATATATATATATATATTAAGATTAACGTAGATATATGACCGAACCTAACCAACCCTACCTAACCTAACCTATATATATATATATATATATATATATATAGGTTATATATATATATATATATAGTAATATATATATATATATATATATATATATATATATATATATATATATATATATATATATATATATATATATATATATATATTACTGCATATATATATATATATATATATATATATATATATATATATATATATATATATATATATATATATATTACTGCATATATATATATATATATATATATATATATATATATATATATATATATATATATATATATATATATATATATATATATATATATATATATATATATATATATATATATATATATATATATATATATATATATATATATATATATATATATATATATATATATATATATATATATATATATGTCGTACCTAGTAGCCAGAACTCACTTCTCAGCCTACTATTCAAGGCCCGATTTGCCTAATAAGCCAAGTTTTCCTGAATTAATATATTTACTATAATTTTTTTCTTATGAAATGATAAAGCAACCCTTTTCTCTATGTATGAGGTCAATTTTTTTTTATTGGAGTTAAGATTAACGTAGATATATGACCGAACCTAACCAACCCTACCTAACCTAACCTATATTTATAGGTAAGGTTAGGTTAGGTAGCCAAAAAAAGCTAGGTTAGGTTAGGTAGGTTAGGTAGACGAAAAAACATTAATTCATGAAAACTTGGCTTATTAGGCAAATCGGGCCTTGAATAGTAGGCTGAGAAATGCGTTCTGGCTATTAGGTACGACATATATATATATATATATATATATATATATATATATATATATATATATATATATATATATATATATATATATATATATATATATATATATATATATATATATATATATATATATATATATATATGCAGTAATATTGGATTACTACTGAAAATCGCACTGAAGTCACCATGCCTGGCAGGAGACTGATAGTTTATACTGTAATATTGGATTAGTACTGAAATCGCATTGAAGTCACCACGCCTGGCAGGGGACTGTTTTCATACAAATGAAAGATAGTAAGTTTTCATTTTTATTTTGCCCTATGCTCAATAAGCAATTTCTGAAGAAAGATTGACAATGCTTAAATTACATTCTCTAGAAAGGCAAAGAAATAGAGGTGACATGATAGAGCTGTGAATGAATGGACATGATAAAGGGGGAATATTAATAGACTATTAAAATTATCAACACTAGACAGAACATGAAACAATGGACATAAATTGGAATAAGTTTTAGATTAAGATTTAGGAAAAAGACCTGGGTAAATACTGGTTCTGTAAACAGGGTTTGAACTCATTTCTTATGTTATTATGTAATCTTAGCTATAAAATGATCTTAGACAATGGGAAACCGTACGGCAATACCTTATTGAGAAAAACGAGCTTATAATGATTAACACCATTGCACATTAGGCTTGACAGAAGGCAGCATTTGTATCCCCCTTTGCTATAAACATTAAAAATGGGAATAAACATACTATAACAGAAAACGGACTTATTCAGGGAAGAAGAATACGGGGTGACTATTAGCAATGCCTGTGCGAAATATGATGGGGCCGGCCTTTTAATGCCCAGGTAAGTTGATGACGTCATTGACCATTAGCAATGCCCGTGCATGGCTCACCGGGCTAACGAAAAAACATGGGGCCATAACGTGTCCCTTAAATCTCACCGGGGTAACGAAAAAACATGGGGCCATAACGTGTCCCTTAAATCTCACCGGGGTAACGAAAAAACATGGGGCCATAACGTGTCCCTTAGGAAAAGCAAAACGGACACGTTATGGCCTGGTTTACACTACTGGTGAGTGGTGACGCCTGGGTGGTGTTTGGCCGAGCTGGGTGATTGGTGACGCCTGGGTCGGTGATTGGCCGGGCTGGGTGATTGGTGACGCCTGGGTGGTGTTTGGCCGGGCTGGGTGAGTGGTGACGCCTGGGTCTGAGATTTGCTACTACCGCGGGAGTTACTCGTCAAGTAGTTAAGGTGTGTGGAGGCACTACTCGAGATGCCTCTTGTAGGGAGGTCTGGGGAAGGCTTCAGCCTGGATATTGAATGCCTTGGTCGACTTTGAGGTAGCGGTACCAGCCCAATCCTTTATTTTATATAAAAATTTAACCAGTGCCTCAAAAAAATATTCAAAATCTACCCTATCTATAGAATTTAAAATCTGCAGATTGTATCGAAATAATCGGCATAATTCAAATGCTGAATCCAGTTATCTGACACCCGACTGTAATGCTGTTTATAGTCCAGCAATCTTCCCAATACACCTGGAAGAAAAATTCAATACTCAGAATTGATATAACTAAATTCAATATTGCAACCACTATCACAAAATCTGGCCAACAAATATCATTGGTCATCGGCGTCCATCAACGTGTTTCGTCATGAACGCGTAACACAAGAATTCCAATACATGCTGAAATCTCACTGCTTCAGGAGAAGAACACTGAACTCTTCAAGTTCATTCATGTGTTCCAGTCACCATCTGTGGTCACTTTTTGCCACATGTCACTTAATTATCAAACCTAACATTCAAAATCAATGTCCAAAATGACATTCTGACAATCTTACAAATGTGTTTATTATCAATACTACTTTTAATATCACAGTTCTCAAATGAGTACGCAGCAACAAAATGTGTACATACTTCCAGCTAAGAGTATAAAGTTAATGTTGTCAACCCCTCTTGCACCAATGAATGCGGAGCAAGAAAATGACAATTATCATTTTCCAGAGCCTACGTCCTAGACACATTGCAATAACTCTCATACTAGAGAGCTCTATCTCGAGAACGGGTCCATGTGAAAAAATTGTACATTTCCATTTTAATAGAATTTCACTACTATATTTCTAGTTTTCAACATTTAGGTTTTCCAAAATTACATTCCTAGGTATTCAGAGATCTTAATTTTTTCAGAAATTGAATACAATAACAAAATAGAGCAAACATAACATTTTAACATTATTACACAACAAATGTTAAAAAAAAAAATCTGTTAGACCAGTGACGTGTAGTTGATTGTAGTTTCGACGACCACAAATTTTAGAATGTGGAGAATCCTCGTCCTCTTGTACACCATTCCGGTTTCTGCTGAAGAATGATAGAACTATCCGACCAGATAGCACGACCGACAGGTGAGTCTGTGGCTGGCTGCAGCCTGCTGGGTGAACCTTGCTAAAGAGACACGGCTCAATTTTCAACTCGAGGTCACAAAACAGTAATGATGGATGAGACTGAAACAACAGGTGACCACAGTAGAACAGGACGTAGATGTACAACGGTCTCTCCCTCTCTCTCGGGACGGAAGCGGCTTCAGTGTCGTTGAGTTTATTGGAATAAGTGCACCTTAATCAAGCACCACAATTAGATGGTGAGGAATTATTACTTGACATCTTCCAGGCACCTGTAGGGTATTTCCTGGTAGGATGTGACATCCCACGGACACTTTAATGAATTTTACAAAATGTGGTGGGCAACTTTTGCTTGGTCAGTGCATACATCCCTCATGACCTCTTATTAGTGTCTGGAAGAGACACTAAAAGTAATTTTGGGTAATTTACGCTATACTTCTGCTTCCTTTTAATTAAAGCCACTAATGGAGGATGGTCGACCATTTCAACATAAAAAATCTTTCCCAGCTACAATCTGCAGTTCCTCGCAACTTTTGTGCAGACTAGGAGTAATCAAATCTTTTCAAGAAATCCATACCGATTAAAATGTCTCTAGAAAAAAACTTACTTATGTCAAAGTTATCTTGTCCCAAGATGTCTATCTTTTGCCCATTAAATTTTTGCCCAGTCAAATTATTTCCACAACTCCTAAGGTAAAATGTCTCAACTTGTTGAAGGCTGAATTTTTCGTGAAATTTCCTTTACTGCCAGTGTTCACAAATGCCGTCCATTTCGCACCTTCCCCCTTCGCTTCAAAAGTAGATCTACTGTTATGGGGGGTCTCATGGCTGCTCTGTGAGGGGTAATTAATAATTAATAATAAAGGGGAATATATTAATCGAACCTACATCCAAGAGTATCCCAGACGTAGGGATCTGAGTGTCTATCACTCTAGCAGTTCCCACCTACCACTCTTGTGGTGTCTACCACCCTTCTCTAAGGAACAGAGAAGTATGCCTCCGCAGACAGAGACATGCAACACACATAATGGGAAAATAAAACTAAGTAAGAAGTATTTGAAGGTCGGTTTCTTGGACAAATCAAGACAACATGAGATATATATTTTTGTACAAATTATAAAAGATTATTTTCATCCAAAGCAATCAAACAACTTGTTTATTATTATTAAATTTGATTGAGAAACATTTAACTGGTTTGGCTCACATTCTCTACTGATTCACGACAACTAGATTCAAAGTTTAAATTGAATTTGTCCTTACACTCATAATTTTTAGGATTTTTTTTGGAGGATATGAGGCTTTTTGTGAGGTGCCTCTCACATGTGTGTAACTTTTACTGGTTTGCCAGTTTGACCTCTCTCAAACTGCACTGCCATATCCGCTGCATTTTTGGTCTTATATTCTATTAATGCTGTTCCTTTTCTATTTTTCTGCACCATAACCAGAGCATTGATGTCTCCCCACTTATAGAAGAGTTGGTTAATTTCCTGCTGGGAATACCCTGGCCAATCGTCTGTTGACATCCACTTAACTTTAACTTTGTGACCCCGTGTGTCCATAGCTGGAGGTTCACTGCTTTTGGAGACTTTAGATGAACTCCGAAAAAGCTCTGCCCCTACCTCCCTATTTACTCGATCCAGTTCCTCCAAAATAAGTTGCTCGCCCTCCTTGTCCAATCTTTTCAATTCACGTCGAAACTGTTCTTCTTCTGACATATCTTGCTGTTCCCTACTGCGTTGAACACGTCGTTCCCGTTCCTCCAAATCTGACCTTAGTTTCTGTGATCTGGTAACATGTTCACGGGCTCTGGCAGCTGCTGCTTTACGACTCTTGAGGGTCTTGTCATATGCTTTACGTGTTCCTGGATCTAACAAAATCTCAAGAATTTTCTTAAGTTTCTCAAATTCATCAGTAGCGAATGGGTTATCTGGATTCTTATCCGGATGACATTTAAGAGCTCTTTGTCTGTACGATTTCTTAATATCCTTTTCCTCGGCATCAATAGTTATCCCCAGAATTTGATAGAAGTCCAGTTTCGATAGTTTCGTATTATGTGACATCCTGCGACATAACGTCCTCAATGCGTCACTACCACTTTCACAAGAGCTAATATTTTCGACAGCTGCTTCTTATGTTTTATTACGCGTTTCTGGAGCGAATGATCTCTGTCCTCAGCTTGCTGTCAACAGTCATATGTAAAGACGTCAAATGTTAGTTAATTTATATCCTACGTACATCTCACTGGGAGGAGACATGTAGCATCTCTCTCAATGTAAAAACATAGTCCTGGAACCTCTGTTAATCATAATATATATAAATTATTTAGATTCAGGTTTGAACATAGGATCATAAGAATAAAGCTCTGGTTAGCCCCATTTAGATTATGCAGTTCAGTTTTGGTCGCCGTACTATAGAATGGATATAATTTCACTTGAACGTGTCCAACGTAGGATGACTAACTTAATTAAGAACATAAGAACAAAGGTAACTGCAGAAGGCCTATTGGCCCATACGAGGCAGCTCCTATTCTATAACCACCTAATCCCACTCATATACTTGTCCAACCCGCGCTTGAAACAATCGAGGGACACCACCTCCACCACGTTACGCGACAATTGGTTCCACGAATCAACAACCCTGTTTGTTGTATTTACCCAAGTCTTTCCTAAATCTAAACTTATCCAATTTATACCCATTGTTTCGTGTTCTGTCTTGTGTTGATATTTTTAATACCCTATTAATATCCCCCCTGTTATGTCCATTCATCCACTTGTAAACCTCTATCATGTCACCCCTAACTCTTCGCCTTTCCAGTGAATGCAACTTAAGCTTTGTTAATCTTTCTTCATATGAAAGATTTCTAATTTGGGGAATTAACTTAGTCATCCT
This sequence comes from Procambarus clarkii, assembly GCF_040958095.1. Taxonomy (NCBI): domain Eukaryota; kingdom Metazoa; phylum Arthropoda; class Malacostraca; order Decapoda; family Cambaridae; genus Procambarus; species Procambarus clarkii. Next base: position 17,175,459 of record NC_091184.1, on the reverse strand, counting down.
ACGTTGGACACGTTCAAGTGAATTTATATCCATTCTATAATACGGCGACCAAAACTGAACTGCATAATATAAATGGATAAATGGGGCCTAACCAGTGCAAGATATAGCTTAAGAACCACACCAGGTGTCTTGTTACTAACGCTTCGATTAATAAATCCCAGTGTCCTATTCGCCTTATTACGAACATTTATGCATTGATCCTTTTGTTTTAAATTCTTACTAATCATAACTCCCAGATCCCTTTCGCAATCCGACTTCGCAATCTCAACACCATCTAGCTCGTATCTTGTAACTCTATCATCATTACCTAGCCTCAGAACTTTACATTTATCAGCATTAAACTGCATTTGCCAATCATTTGACCATTTCAAAACCCTATCTAGATCAACTTGAAGTGATAGTGAGTCCTCCTCCGAATTAATTTCCCTACCGATTTTCGTATCATCGGCAAATTTGTAAATGTTGCTACTCAAACCTGAATTTAAATCATTTATATATATTATAAACAACAGAGGTCCCAGGACAGAGCCCTGAGGTACTCCACTAACAACATTATCCCACTCTGACTTAACCCCATTTATACTAACTCTGTTTCCTTTGGAATAGCCATGCCCTAATCCAAGTTAATATAGCACCCCCCAGTACCATGAGCTTCTATTTTTTTAATTAGTCTTTCATGTGGCACTGTATCAAAAGCTTTGCTAAAGTCAAGGTACACAACATCACAATCCTTACCACTATCAACTGCCTCAACTATGCTGGAATAAAAAGTTAGCAAATTTGTTAAACATGAACGGCCATTTGTAAAACCATGTTGCGACTCATTTATTAATTTGTTTTTCAAGATGGAGACGAATTGTATTTGCAATTATTGATTCAAGTGACTTTCCCACAATAGACGTTAGGCTAATAGGCCGATAGTTTGACGCAAGTGATCTATCTCCTTTCTTAAAAATTGGTACCACATTAGCTACCTTCCATGACTCTGGCATTCTGCCTGACTCTATTGATTTATTATATATGGTAGACAGTGGGTCGGAAAGCTCCTCTTTGCATTCTTTAAGCACCCTGGCAAGCACTTCATCCGGCCCTGGGGATTTGTTTGGTTTTAGTTTTTCTAATTGTTTAATTACATCCCTCGATTGTTTAATTACATCCCTCGAATTAATTGTCCCTCGATTGTTTCAAGCACGGGTTGGACAAGTATATGAGTGGGATTGGGTGGTTATAGAATAGGAGCTGCCTCGTATGGGCCAATAGGCCTTCTGCAGTTACCTTTGTTCTTATGTTCTTATGTTCTTATCCTCCCTGGTAACTACTAAACTAGTCAACCTGTCCTCATCCACACCCACATAGACTTGTTCGGCTGAAGGCATATTGTTAAGTTCTTCTTTAGTAAATACAGATATAAAATTTTTGTTAAAAATACTACTCATCTCCTTGTCATTATCCGTTATTTGACCTGTCTCAGATTTTAATGGACCTATCCTTTCCGTAGTCTTAGTTCGATATAACTGAAAAAACCCTTTAGGATTTGACTTTGCTTGCTCTGCTATGCGAACTTCATAGTTTCTTTTTGCTTTCCTAATCTCTTTTTTAACATTTCTAACCAGTTGTATTAATTCCTGTTCTAACCTTACTTCCCCATTCTTAATCCTTTTGTACCAATTTCTCTTTTTACCTATAAGGTTCTTTAAATTATGTTATCCACTTTGGGTCATTAGTATTCGATCTATTCAATTTGTATGGTATATTACGTTCCTGTGCTTTGTTTAGAATATTCTTAAATAAGTTATATATTTAGTTATATAGATGAACAAAGGAAACAGAGAGTTAGTATAAATGGAATCAAGTCAGAGTGGGAAAATGTTGTAAGTGGAGTGCCTCAAGGCTCTGTCCTGGGACCTCTGTTGTTTATAATATATATAAATGATTTAGATTCAGGTTTGAGTAGCAACATTTGCAAATTTGCCGATGATACGAAAATCGGTAGGGAAATTAATTCGGAGGAGGACTCACTATCACTTCAAGTTGATCTAGATAGGGTTTTGAAATGGTCAAAGGATTGGCAGATGCAGTTTAATGCTGATAAATGTAAAGTTCTGAGGTTAGGTAATGATGATAGAGTTACAAGATACGAGCTAGATGGTGTTGTGATTGCGAAGTCGGATTGCGAAAGGGATCTGGGAGTTATGATTAGTAAGAATTTAAAACAAAAGGATCAATGCATAAATGTTCGTAATAAGGCAAATCGGACACTTGGATTTATTAATCGCAGCGTTAGTAACAAGACACCTGGTGTGGTTCTCAAGCTATATCTTGCTCTAGTTAGGCCCCATTTAGATTATGCAGTTCAGTTTTGGTCGCCATATTATAGAATGGATATAAATTCACTTGAACGTGTCCAGCGTAGGATGACTAAGTTAATTCCCCAAATTAGAAATCTTTCATATGAAGAAAGATTAACAAAGCTTAAGTTGCATTCACTGGAAAGGCGAAGAGTTAGGGGTGACATGATAGAGGTTTACAAGTGGATGAATGGACATAACCGGGGGGATATTAATAGGGTATTAAAAGTATCAACACAGGACAGAACACGAAACAATGGATATAAATTGGATAAGTTTAGATTTAGGAAAGACTTGGGTAAATACTGGTTCAGTAACAGGGTTGTTGATTTGTGGAACCAATTGCCGCGTAACATTGTGGAGGTGGGGTCCCTCGATTGTTTCAAGCACGGGTTGGACAAGTATATGAGTGGGATTGGGTGGTTATAGAATAGGAGCTGCCTCGTATGGGCCAATAGGCCTTCTGCAGTTACCTTTGTTCTTATGTTCTTATATATTAAATCCACATCGAAATCCCCTTTTACGTCACCTGTCGCTGGGTTCATGTCTCGCTCCAAGACCGGCCCACACTCCATACCCAAGAGTTTCCTAAGAACATAAGAACATAAGAACATAAGAACAAAGGTAACTGCAGAAGGCCTATTGGCCCATACGAGGCAGCTCCTATTCTATAACCACCCAATCCCACTCATATACTTGTCCAACCCGTGCTTGAAACAATCGAGGGACCCCACCTCCACAATGTTACGCGGCAATTGGTTCCACAAATCAACAACCCTGTTACTGAACCAGTATTTACCCAAGTCTTTCCTAAATCTAAACTTATCCAATTTATACCCATTGTTTCGTGTTCTGTCCTGTGTTGATACTTTTAATACCCTATTAATATCCCCCCGGTTATGTCCATTCATCCACTTGTAAACCTCTATCATGTCACCCCTAACTCTTCGCCTTTCCAGTGAATGCAACTTAAGCTTTGTTAATCTTTCTTCATATGAAAGATTTCTAATTTGGGGAATTAACTTAGTCATCCTACGCTGGACACGTTCAAGCGAATTTATATCCATTCTATAATATGGCGACCAAAACTGAACTGCATAATCTAAATGGGGCCTAACTAGAGCAAGATATAGCTTGAGAACCACACCAGGTGTCTTGTTACTAACGCTGCGATTAATAAATCCAAGTGTCCGATTTGCCTTATTACGAACATTTATGCATTGATCCTTTTGTTTTAAATTCTTACTAATCATAACTCCCAGATCCCTTTCGCAATCCGACTTCGCAATCACAACACCATCTAGCTCGTATCTTGTAACTCTATCATCATTACCTAACCTCAGAACTTTACATTTATCAGCATTAAACTGCATCTGCCAATCCTTTGACCATTTCAAAACCCTATCTAGATCAACTTGAAGTGATAGTGAGTCCTCCTCCGAATTAATTTCCCTACCGATTTTCGTATCATCGGCAAATTTGCAAATGTTGCTACTCAAACCTGAATCTAAATCATTTATATATATTATAAACAACAGAGGTCCCAGGACAGAGCCTTGAGGCACTCCACTTACAACATTTTCCCACTCTGACTTGATTCCATTTATACTAACTCTCTGTTTCCTTTGGTATAGCCATGCCCTAATCCAGCTTAATATAGCACCCCCAATACCATGAGACTCTATCTTTTTAATCAGTCTTTCATGTGGCACTGTATCAAAAGCTTTGCTAAAGTCAAGGTATACAACATCGCAATCCTTACCACTATCAACTGCCTCAACAATGCTAGAATAAAAAGATAACAAATTTGTTAAACATGAACGGCCATTTATAAAACCATGTTGCGACTCAATTATTAATTTATGTTTTTCAAGATGAAGACGAATTTTATTTGCTATTATAGATTCGAGTAACTTTCCCACAATAGACGTTAGGCTAATTGGTCGATAGTTAGACGCAAGTGATCTATCTCCTTTCTTAAAAACTGGTATCACATTAGCAACTTTCCAAAACTCTGGCACTCTGCCTGACTCTATTGATTTATTAAATATGGTTGACAGTGGGTCACAAAGCTCCTCTTTGCATTCTTTAAGCACCCTGGCAAACACTTCATCCGGCCCTGGGGATTTGTTTGGTTTGAGTTTTACTATTTGTTTAAGAACATCCTCCCTGGTAACTGCTAAACTCGTCAACCTGTCCTCGTCCCCACCCACATAGACTTGTTCGGCTGAAGGCATATTGTTAAGTTCCTCTTTAGTAAATACAGATACAAAATATTTATTAAAAATACTACTCATCTCTTCATCACTATCTGTTATTTGACCTGTCTCAGTTTTTAATGGACCTATCCTTTCCCTAGTCTTAGTACGATATAACTGAAAAAACCCTTTAGGATTTGTCTTTGCTTGCCCTGCTATGCGAACTTCATAGTTTCTTTTTGCTTTCCTTATCTCTTTTTTAACATTTCTAACCAGTTGTACGAATTCCTGTTCTAAAGTGACCTCCCCATTTTTAATCCTTTTGTACCAAGCTCTCTTTTTACCTATAAGGTTCTTCAAATTCTTTGTTATCCACTTTGGGTCATTAGTATTCGATCTATTCAATTTGTATGGTATACTACGTTCCTGTGCTTTGTTTAGAATATTCTTAAATAAGTTATATATTGAATCCACATCGAAATCCCCATTTAAGTCACCTAACGCTGGGTTCATGTCTCGCTCCAAGACCGGCCCACACCCCATACCCAAGCCTTTCCAATCAATTTGACCCAAAAAATTTCTTAGGCTATTAAAATCAGCTTTTCGAAAATCTGGCACTTTAACAGAATTTTCTCCTACTGGTCTATTCCATTCTATGCTAAATCTGATTTCTTTGTGATCACTGCTCCCTAGCTCACTCCCTATTTCGATGTCATTAATTTGCGTTTCCCTGTTAGTTAACACTAAATCTAAAATATTATTTTCCCGTGTTGGTTCCTTAATGTGTTGCGTAAGAAAGCAATCGTCAATTAATTCTAGAAAATCTTCTGCTTCACTATTCCCTGTTTTGTTCAACCAGTTTATTCCGCTAAAATTAAAGTCACCCATGACATAAATACTGTTAGATCTAGATGCTCTAGATATTTCATCCCATAGATGCTTTGCTTCCATTCTGTCTAAATTTGGTGGCCTATATATTACTCCTATTATAATATTATTAGCTTTTTCGTTTAATTCAATCCAAATAGTTTCTGTGTGTGGCTCTGTTTTGATTCCCTCTTTGAGACTACATTTCAAATTGTCCCTAACATATATGGCTACTCCACCTCCTCGTCTAATATATCTATCTGTGTGAAATAGTTTAAATCCATATATTTGATATTCAGCTAATAGTTCTCTATTTTCTACATTCATCCACGTTTCGGTAAGTGCAATAATATCTATTTTTTCTGTGCAGACAAGAGCATTTAATTCGTTAATTTTATTTCTTAGACTTCTACTGTTAGTGTAATATACCCTAAGTGAATTGTTATTTTGCGGACCTTCTCTTTCCCTGATCGTTTTGCCAATTCCTTTCTCCCACAAACACATACTTTTATTACCTCCTTCCTCCAAATCAATTCCCATACCTCTATCTACTAACAGTTTAAACCCAAACAAACACCTCTAACCACTTCTTCTAGCGAGTTCGCAACAGCAACAACCCCAGCTCTCGATAGATGCACCCCATCACGAGCATACATTTCATTTCTTCCATAGAAGTGTTCCCAGTTGTCTATGATGGAACTGTCCCAGTTCCTATCTATTTGACCCAAAAAAATTCTTAGGCTATTAAAATCAGCTTTTCGTAAATCTGATTTTCGAAATTTTCGATTGAAAAGATTTCTAATTCCCCAAATTAGAAATCTTTCATATGAAGAAAGATTAACAAAGCTTAAATTGCATTCACTGGAAAGGCGAAGAGTTAGGGGTGACATGATAGTGGTTTACAAGTGGATGAATGGACATAACAAAGGAGATATTAATAGGGTATTAAAAGTATCAACACAAGACAGAACACGAAACAATTGGTATAAATTGGATAAGTTTAGATTTAGGAAAGACTTGGGTAAATACTGGTTCAGTAACAGGGTTGTTGATTTGTGGAACCAATTACCGCGTAACGTGCTGGAGGTGGGGGTCCCTCGATTGTTTCAAGCGCGGGTTGGACAAGTATATGAGTGAGATTGGGTGGTTATAAATAGGAGCTGCCTCGTATGAGCCAATAGGCCTTCTGCAGTTGCCTTTGTTCTTATGTTCTTATGAACGGCCATTTATAAAACCATGTTGCGACTGGTTAGCTTTCCAAAACTCTGGCACTCTGCCTGACTCTATTGATTTATTAAATATGGTTGACATTGGGTCACACAGCTCCTCTTTGCAGAAAGTAAAGGAAGTACCTAAGCAAACATTAGTTGTGGGAGATTCCCAGATAAGGTATTTGGATAGAACGTTTTGTGCTAGAGATAGGGGGAACAGGTTAAGGGTTTGCTATCCCGGAGCTGGCATTGGTGATATTATAAACAACATGAATGATATTATGGCTGGTAATGGGAACAATCCCATTATTTGCATTAGCGTGGGAGGAAATGATGTTGGTCGAGTCAGGAGTGAGGAACTGATTCAGAGGTATAAAACAGCCATAGAGTTAGTTAGGAGCAAGGGAGGAATCCCGATCATATGTGGCATTCTTCCAAGAAAGGGAGTGGGAAATGAATGGATATCGAGGGCACTTGGTGTCAATTGCCGGCTGGAAAGATATTGCAAATCAAATGCAATATCTTTCATAGACAACTGGGAACACTTCTATGGAAGAAATGAAATGTATGCTCGTGATGGGGTGCATCTATCGAGAGCTGGGGTTGTTGCTGTTGCGAACTCGCTAGAAGAAGTGGTTAGAGGTGTTTGTTTGGGTTTAAACTGTTAGTAGATAGAGGTATGGGAATTGATTTGGAGGAAGGAGGTAATAAAAGTATGTGTTTGTGGGAGAAAGGAATTGGCAAAACGATCAGGGAAAGAGAAGGTCCGCAAAATAACAATTCACTTAGGGTATATTACACTAACAGTAGAAGTCTAAGAAATAAAATTAACGAATTAAATGCTCTTGTCTGCACAGAAAAAATAGATATTATTGCACTTACCGAAACGTGGATGAATGTAGAAAATAGAGAACTATTAGCTGAATATCAAATATATGGATTTAAACTATTTCACACAGATAGATATATTAGACGAGGAGGTGGAGTAGCCATATATGTTAGGGATAATTTGAAATGTAGTCTCAAAGAGGGAATCAAAACAGAGCCACACACAGAAACTATTTGGATTGAATTAAACGAAAAAGCTAATAATATTATAATAGGAGTAATATATAGGCCACCAAATTTAGACAGAATGGAAGCAAAGCATCTATGGGATGAAATATCTAGAGCATCTAGATCTAACAGTATTTATGTCATGGGTGACTTTAATTTTAGCGGAATAAACTGGTTGAACAAAACAGGGAATAGTGAAGCAGAAGATTTTCTAGAATTAATTGACGATTGCTTTCTTACGCAACACATTAAGGAACCAACACGGGAAAATAATATTTTAGATTTAGTGTTAACTAAAAGGGAAACGCAAATTAATGACATCGAAATAGGGAGTGAGCTAGGGAGCAGTGATCACAAAGAAATCAGATTTAGCATAGAATGGAATAGACCAGTAGGAGAAAATTCTGTTAAAGTGCCAGATTTTCGAAAAGCTGATTTTAATAGCCTAAGAAATTTTTTGGGTCAAATTGATTGGAAAGGCTTGGGTATGGGGTGTGGGCCTGTCTTGGAGCGAGACATGAACCCAGCGATAGGTGACTTAAATGGGGATTTCGATGTGGATTCAATATATAACTTATTTAAGAATATTCTAAACAAAGCACAGGAACGTAGTATACCATACAAATTGAATAGATCGTATACTAATGACCCAAAGTGGATAACAAAGAATTTGAAGAACCTTATAGGTAAAAAGAGAGCTTGGTACAAAAGGATTAAAAATGGGGAGATCACTTTAGAACAGGAATTCGTACAACTGGTTAGAAATGTTAAAAAAGAGATAAGGAAAGCAAAAAGAAACTATGAAGTTCGCATAGCAGGGCAAGCAAAGACAAATCCTAAAGGGTTTTTTCAGTTATATCGTACTAAGACTAGGGAAAGGATAGGTCCATTAAAAACTGAGACAGGTCAAATAACAGATAGTGATGAAGAGATGAGTAGTATTTTTAATAAATATTTTGTATCTGTATTTACTAAAGAGGAACTTAACAATATGCCTTCAGCCGAACAAGTCTATGTGGGTGGGGACGAGGACAGGTTGACGAGTTTAGCAGTTACCAGGGAGGATGTTCTTAAACAAATAGTAAAACTCAAACCAAACAAATCCCCAGGGCCGGATGAAGTGTTTGCTAGGGTGCTTAAAGAATGCAAAGAGGAGCTTTGTGACCCACTGTCAACCATATTTAATAAATCAATAGAGTCAGGCAGAGTGCCAGAGTTTTGGAAAGTTGCTAATGTGATACCAGTTTTTAAGAAAGGAGATAGATCACTTGCGTCTAACTATCGACCAATTAGCCTAACGTCTATTGTGGGAAAGTTACTCGAATCTATAATAGCAAATAAAATTCGTCTTCATCTTGAAAAACATAAATTAATAATTGAGTCGCAACATGGTTTTATAAATGGCCGTTCATGTTTAACAAATTTGTTATCTTTTTATTCTAGCATTGTTGAGGCAGTTGATAGTGGTAAGGATTGCGATGTTGTATACCTTGACTTTAGCAAAGCTTTTGATACAGTGCCACATGAAAGACTGATTAAAAAAATAGAGTCTCATGGTATTGGGGGTGCTGTATTAAGCTGGATTAGGGCATGGCTATACCAAAGGAAACAGAGAGTTAGTATAAATGGAATCAAGTCAGAGTGGGAAAATGTTGTAAGTGGAGTGCCTCAAGGCTCTGTCCTGGGACCTCTGTTGTTTATAATATATATAAATGATTTAGATTCAGGTTTGAGTAGCAACATTTGCAAATTTGCCGATGATACGAAAATCGGTAGGGAAATTAATTCGGAGGAGGACTCACTATCACTTCAAGTTGATCTAGATAGGGTTTTGAAATGGTCAAAGGATTGGCAGATGCAGTTTAATGCTGATAAATGTAAAGTTCTGAGGTTAGGTAATGATGATAGAGTTACAAGATACGAGCTAGATGGTGTTGTGATTGCGAAGTCGGATTGCGAAAGGGATCTGGGAGTTATGATTAGTAAGAATTTAAAACAAAAGGATCAATGCATAAATGTTCGTAATAAGGCAAATCGGACACTTGGATTTATTAATCGCAGCGTTAGTAACAAGACACCTGGTGTGGTTCTCAAGCTATATCTTGCTCTAGTTAGGCCTCATTTAGATTATGCAGTTCAGTTTTGGTCGCCATATTATAGAATGGATATAAATTCACTTGAACGTGTCCAGCGTAGGATGACTAAGTTAATTCCCCAAATTAGAAATCTTTCATATGAAGAAAGATTAACAAAGCTTAAGTTGCATTCACTGGAAAGGCGAAGAGTTAGGGGTGACATGATAGAGGTTTACAAGTGGATGAATGGACATAACCGGGGGGATATTAATAGGGTATTAAAAGTATCAACACAGGACAGAACACGAAACAATGGATATAAATTGGATAAGTTTAGATTTAGGAAAGACTTGGGTAAATACTGGTTCAGTAACAGGGTTGTTGATTTGTGGAACCAATTGCCGCGTAACATTGTGGAGGTGGGGTCCCTCGATTGTTTCAAGCACGGGTTGGACAAGTATATGAGTGGGATTGGGTGGTTATAGAATAGGAGCTGCCTCGTATGGGCCAATAGGCCTTCTGCAGTTACCTTTGTTCTTATGTTCTTATGTTCTTATGCATTCTCTAAGCACCCTGGCAAACACTTCATCCGGCCCTGGGGATTTGTTTGGTTTGAGTTTTACTATTTGTTTAAGAATCAAAGAAAACTGGGAATGCTTCTATGGAAGAAATGAAATGTATGCTCGTGATGGGGTGCATCTATCGGGGGCTGGGGTTGTTGCTGTTGCGAACTCGTTGGAACCAGTGGTTAGAGGTGTTTGTTTGGGTTTAAACTGTTAGTAGATAGTGGTATGGGAATTGATTTGGAGGAAGGAGGTAATAAAAGTATGTGTTCGTGGGAGAAAAGAATTGGCAAAATGATCAGGGAAAGAAAAGGGCCTCAAAAAAACAATTCACTTAGGATATATTACACTAACAGTAGAAGTCTAAGAAATAAAATTAATGAATTAAATGCTCTTGTCTGCACAGAAAAATAGATATTATTGCACTTACCGAAACGTGGATGAACGTAGAAAATAGAGAACTATTAGCTGAATATCAAATAAATGGATTTAAACTATTTCACACAGATAGATATATTAGACGAGGAGGGGGAGTAGCCATATATGTTAGGGAGAATTTGAAATGTAGTCTCAAAGAGGGAATCAAAACTGAGCCCCACACAGAAACTATTTGGATAGAATTAAACGAAAAAGCAAATAATATTATAATAGGAGTTATATATAGGCCACCAAATTTAGACAGAATGGAAGCAAAGCATCTATGGAATGAAATATCTAGATCTAACAGTATTTATGTCATGGGTGACTTTAATTTTAGTGGAATAAACTGGGTGAACAAAACTGGGAATAGTGAAGCAGAAGATTTTCTAGAATTAATTGACGATTGCTTTCTTACGCAACACATTAAGGAACCAACACGGGAAAATAATATTTTAGATTTAGTGTTAACTAACAGGGAAACACAAATTAATGACATCGAAATAGGGAGTGAGCTAGGGAACAGTGATCACAAAGTAATCAGATTTAGCATAGAATGGAATAGACCTGTAGGAGAAAATTCTGTTAAAGTGCCAGATTTTCGAAAAGTTGATTTTAATAGCCTAAGAAATTTTTTGGGTCAAATAGATTGGAAACTCTTGGGTATGGGGTGTGGGCCGGTCTTAGAGCGAGACATGAACCCAGCGATAGTTGACGTAAAAGGGGATTTCGATGTGGATTTAATAAGAACATAAGAACAAAGGCAACTGCAGAAGGCCTATTGGCCCATACGAGGCAGCTCCTATTTATAACCACCCAATCCCACTCATACATGTCCATCCCATGCTTGAAACAATCGTGGGACCCCACCTCCACAATGTTATGCGGCAATTGGTTCCACAAATCAACAACCCTGTTACTGAACCAGTATTTACCCAAGTCTTTCCTAAATCTAAACTTATCCAATTTATACCCATTGTTTCGTGTTCTGTCTTGTGTTGATACTTTTAATACCCTATTAATATCCCCTTTGTTATGTCCATTCATCCACTTGTAAACCTCTATCATGTCACCCCTAACTCTTCGCCTTTCCAGTGAATGCAACTAAAGCTTTGTTAATCTTTCTTCATATGAAAGATTTCTAATTTGGGGAATTAACTTAGTCATCCTACGCTGGACACGTTCAAGTGAATTTATATCCATTCTATAATATGGCGACCAAAACTGAACTGCAAAATCTAAATGGGGCCTAACTAGAGCAAGATATAGCTTGAGAACCACACCAGGTGTCTTGTTACTAACGCTGCGATTAATAAATCCAAGTGTCCGATTTGCCTTATTACGAACATTTATGCATTGATCCTTTTGTTTTAAATTCTTACTTATCATAACTCCCAGATCCCTTTCACAATCCGACTTCGCAATCTCAGCACCATCTAGCTCGTATCTTGTAACACTATCATCATTACCTAACCTCAGAACTTTACATTTATCAGCATTAAACTGCATCTGCCAATCCTTTGACCATTTCAAAACCCTATCTAGATCAACTTGAAGTGATAGCGAGTCCTCCTCCGAATTAATTTCCCTACCGATTTTCGTATCATCGGCAAATTAGCAAATGTTGCTACTCAAACCTGAATCTAAATCATTTATATATATTATAAACAACAGAGGTCCCAGGACAGAGCCTTGAGGCACTCCACTTACAACATTTTCCCACTCTGACTTGACTCCATTTATACTAACTCTGTTTCCTTTGGTATAGCCATGCCCTAATCCAGTTTAATATAGCACCCCCAATACATGAGCCTCTATCTTTTTAATCAGTCTTTCATGTGGCACTGTATCAAAAGCTTTGCTAAAGTCAAGGTACACAACATTAGAATCCTTACCACTATCAACTGCCTCAACTATGCTAGAATAAAAAGATAACAAATTTGTTAAACATGAACAGCCATTTATAAAACCATGTTGCGACTCAATTATTAATTTATGTTTTTCAAGATGAAGACGAATTTTATTTGCTATTATAGATTCGAGTAACTTACCCACAATAGACGTTAGGCTAATTGGTCGATAGTTAGACGCAAGTGATCTATCTCCTTTCTTAAAAACTGGTATCACATTAGCAACTTTCCAAAACTCTGGCACTCTGCCTGACTCTATTGATTTATTAAATATGGTTGACAGTGGGTCACAAAGCTCCTCTTTGCATTCTTGAAGCACCCTGGCAAACACTTCATCCGGCCCTGGGGATTTGTTTGGTTTGAGTTTTACTATTTGTTTAAGAACATCCTCCCTGGTAACTGCTAAACTCGTCAACCTGTCCTCGTCCCCACCCACATAGACTTGTTCGGCTGAAGGCATATTGTTAAGTTCCTCTTTAGTAAATACAGATACAAAATATTTATTAAAAATACTACTCATCTCTTCATCACTATCTGTTATTTGACCTGTCTCAGTTTTTAATGGACCTATCCTTTCCCTAGTCTTAGTATGATATAACTGAAAAAAAACCTTTAAGATTTCTTTGCTTGCCCTGCTATGCGAACTTCATAGTTTCTTTTTGCTTTCCTTATCTCTTTTTTAACATTTCTAACCAGTTGTACGAATTCCTGTTCTAAAGTGACCTCCCAATTTTTAATCCTTTTGTACCAAGCTCTCTTTTTACCTATAAGGTTAAGAACATAAGAACATAAGAACAAAGGTAACTGCAGAAGGCCTATTGGCCCATACGAGGCAGCTCCTATTCTATAACCACCCAATCCCACTCATATACTTGTCCAACCCGTGCTTGAAACAATCGAGGGACCCCACCTCCACAATGTTACGCGGCAATTGGTTCCACAAATCAACAACCCTGTTACTGAACCAGTATTTACCCAAGTCTTTCCTAAATCTAAACTTATTCTTCATAACTAAACTTCAGGTTCTTCAAATTCTTTGTTATCCACTTTGGGTCATTAGTATTCGATCTATTCAATTTGTATGGTATACTACGTTCCTGTGCTTTGTTTAGAATATTCTTAAATAAGTTATATATTGAATTCACATCGAAATCTCCATTTACGTCACCTATGGCTGGGTTCATGTCTCGCTCCAAGACCGGCCCACACCCCATACCCAAGACTTTCCAATCAATTTGACCCAAAGAATTTCTTAGGCTATTAAAATCAGCTTTTCGAAAATCTGGCACTTAAACAGAATTTTCTCCTACAGGTCTATTCCATTCTATGCTCAATCTGATTTCTTTGTGATCACTGTTCCTTAGCTCACTCCCTATTTCGATGTCATTAATTTGTGTTTCCCTGTTAGTTAACACTAAATCTAAAATATTATTTTCCCGTGTTGGTTCCTTAATGTGTTGCGTAAGAAAGCAATCGTCAATTAATTCTAGAAAATCTTCTGCTTCACTATTCCCTGTTTTGTTCAACCAGTTTATTCCACTAAAATTAAAGTCACCCATGACGTAAATACTGTTAAATCTAGATGCTCTAGATATTTCATCCCATAGATGCTTTGCTTCCAATCTGTCTAAATTTGGTGGCCTATATTTAACTCCTATTATAATATTATTTGCTTTTTCGTATAATTCTATCCAAATAGTTTCTGAGTGTGGCTCAGTTTTGATTCCCTCTTTGAGACTACATTTCAAATTGTCCTTAACATATGAACACATGGGAGCTACTCCCCCTCCTCGTCTAATATATCTATCTGTGTGAAATAGTTTAAATCCATTTATTTGATATTCAGCTAATAGTTCTCTATTTTCTACATTCATCCACGTTTCGGTAAGTGCAATAATATCTATTTTTTCTGTGCAGACAAGAGCATTTAATTCGTTAATTTTATTTCTTAGACTTCTACTGTTAGTGTAATATGCCCTAAGTGAATTGTTATTTTGAGGCCCTTCTCTTTCCCTGATCATTTTGCCAATTCCTTTCTCCCACAAACACATACTTTTATTATCTCCTTCCTTCAAATCAATTCCCATACCTCTATCTACTAACAGTTTAAATCCAAACAAACACCTGTAACCACTTCTTCCAACGAGTTCGCAACAGCAACAACCCCAGCTCTCGATAGATGCACCCCATCACGAGCATACATTTCATTTCTTCCATAGAAGTGTTCCCAGTTGTCAATGAAAGATATTGCATTTGATTTGCAATATCTTTCTAGCCGCCAATTGACACCAAGTGCCCTTGACATCCATTCATTTCCCACTCCCTTTCTTGGAAGAATGCCACATATGATCGGGATTCCTCCCTTGCTCCTAACTAATTCAATGGCTGTCCTGAATCTCTGTATTAGTTCCTCACTCCTAACTCGTCCAACATCATTACCCCCTGCACTAACACAAATAATGGGTTTGTTCCCATTTCCTGTCATAATATCATTCATGTTTCCAACAATATCACCAATTCCAGCTCCCGGGTAGCAAACCCTTAATCTGTTCCCCCTATCTCTGGCACAAAACGTTCTGTCTAAATACCTCACCTGGGAATCTCCCACAACCAAAATTCCCTTCGATTCTCCCTTTTCCTTTTGAGCAGTTTGAGGGACCTGTGCTTTAATGCTCCTCGTTACTTTGTCTTTGCCAACTCGTTGAACAACAGGTACAACACAGCACTCGTCCTCTAATACGAGTGCTGTGTTGCACTCATAAATAATATATAACTTATTTAAGAATATTCTAAACAAAGCATAGGAACTTAGTATACCATACAAATTGAATAGGTCGAATACTAATGACCCAAAGTGGATAACAAATAATTTAAAGAACCTTATAGGTAACAGGAGAGCTTGGTACAAAAGGATTAAGAATGGGGAAGTCAGGTTAGAACAGGAATTCATACAACTGAATGTTAAAAAAGAGATTAGGAAAGTAAAAAGAAACTATGAAGTTCGCATAGCAGAGCAAGCAAAGTCAAATCCTAAAGGGTTTTTTCAGTTATATCGAACTAAGACTACGGAAAGGATAGGTCCATTAAAATCTGAGACAGGTCAAATAACGGATAATGACAAGGAGATGAGTAGTATTTTTAACAAATATTTTATATCTGTATTTACTAAAGAAGAACTTAACAATATGCCTTCAGCCGAACAAGTCTATGTGGGTGGGGATGAGGACAGGTTGACTAGTTTAGCAGTTACCAGGGAGGATGTAATTAAACAAATAGAAAAACTAAAACCAAACAAATCCCCAGGGCCGGATGAAGTGTTTGCCAGGGTGCTTAAAGAATGCAAAGAGGAGCTTTCCGACCCACTGTCTACCATATTTAATAAATCAATAGAGTCAGGCAGAGTGCCAGAGTTATGGAAGGTAGCTAATGTGGTACCAATTTTTAAGAAAGGAGATAGATCACTTGCGTCAAACTATCGGCCAATTAGCCTAACGTCTATTGTGGGAAAGTTACTTGAATCAATAATTGCAGATGCAATTCGTCTCCATCTTGAAAGGCATAAATTAATAAATGAGTCGCAACATGGTTTTACAAATGGCCGTTCATGTTTAACAAATTTGCTAACTTTTTATTCCAGCATAGTTGAGGCAGTTGATAGTGGTAAAGATTGTGATGTTTTGTACCTTGACTTTAGCAAAGCTTTTGATACAGTGCCACATGAAAGACTAATTAAAAAAATAGAAGCTCATGGTATTGGGGGTGCTATATTAACTTGGATTAGGGCATGGCTATTCCAAAGGAAACAGAGTTAGTATAAATGGGGTTAAGTCAGAGTGGGATAATGTTAGTGGAGTACCTCAGGGCTCTGTCCTGGGACCTCTGTTGTTTATAATATATATAAATGATTTAGATTCAGGTTTGAGTAGCAACATTTGCAAATTTGCCGATGATACGAAAATCGGTAGGGAAATTAATTCGGAGGAGGACTCGCTATCACTTCAAGTTGATCTAGATAGGGTATTGAAATGGTCAAAGGATTGGCAAATGCAGTTTAATGCTGATAAATGTAAAGTTCTGAGGCTAGGTAATGATGATAGGGTTAAAAGATACGAGCTAGATGGTGTTGAGATTGCGAAGTCGGATTGCGAAAGGGATCTGGGAGTTATGATTAGTAAGAATTTAAAACAAAAGGATCAATGCATGAATGTTCGTAATAAGGCGAATAGGACACTGAGATTTATTAATCGAAGCGTTAGTAACAAGACACGTGGTGTGGTTCTTAAGCTATATCTTTCACTGGTTAGGCCCCATTTATATTATGCAGTTCAGTTTTGGTCGCCGTATTATAGAATGGATATAAATTCACTTGAACGTGTCCAACGTAGGATGACTAAGTTTATTCCCCAAATTAGAAATCTTTCATATGAAGAAAGATTAACAAAGCTTAAGTTGCATTCACTGGAAAGGCGAAGAGTTAGGGGTGACATGATAGAGGTTTACAAGTGGATGAATGGACATAACAGGGGGGATATTAATAGGGTATTAATAATATCTACACAAGACAGAACACGAAACAATGGGTATAAATTGGATAAGTTTAGATTTAGGACAGACTTGGGTAAATACTGGTTCAGTAACAGGGTTGTTGATTTGTGGAACCAATTACCGCGTAACATTGTGGAGGTGGGGTCCCTCGATTGTTTCAAGCATGGGTTGGACATGTATATGAGTGGGATTGGGTGGTTATAAATAGGAGCTGCCTCATATGGGCCAATAGGCCTTCTGCAGTTGCCTTTGTTCTTATGTAATAGCTAAGGTCAAGGAGTTCCTAAAATAGTGGAAGTTAGGTTAGGCCCAGACCCCAGGAAGACAATTCCCGGAAAATAATACTTGTCCTATGAGTTCGCCGTCAAGAGGGCCAGAATCTCGGCCTTGGTGTAGGTTCCTCGGAACCGAACCTTGATTGGGTGGAACATGGTGATGTTTAACTGGCACCAGGAGTGAAGAAAGTCCCCTTCATCGGGTCAATGCCAATGGAAGAAAGCTTTCTATCTGTATAGTGCTCCGATCGCCAATTCACATCACTGACGAAGGCCTTCCGGCTCTTCCCGGTATAAAACGCCAGGATGGGAGGGGGGCTGACATTTTAAGAGTGAAGAGCTTAGAGAGAAATTTCATATAACTGACCCCCCCCCCCTCCCTATGTCGTTACCTCACTGTACTGTGGTCAGGTGAAGATAGACGAATCACGAGCCTGCCTTCCTCACTAAGTAGGTAGTTACAATTTGTAACTACAATATATAAATAATGGTCTAGTTTGTGCAGGTCAATGTTAACATTAAAAATATTGTGACATTGGTTAATTTGGGCTGACTTGATCAAATTGCGTTCATCAAAACTCCTTCACTTAGCAATATGTTTTGGCTCTCTCCAATTAATATTATGATTATATAAACTGGCATGTATCTTGAGATGATTTCGGGGCTTAGCGTCCTCAACAAGGCCTCATTTTTTGTTTCACATCTCCAGGAAGCAGCCCGTAGCAGCTGTCTAACTCCCAGGTACCTATTTACTGCTAAGTGAACAGATGCATCAGGGTGAAAGAAACTCAGCCCATTTGTTTCCGCTTCCACCGGAGGATCGAACCCGGAACCTCAGGACTGCGAATCCGAAGCGCTGTCCATTCAGCTGTCTGGCTTCCTTACATCCACTTACTCATTAGTCATTTATCAGCTTACAAATTCTTCACATACTGTCAATGTCTCGCTCCATTTTATTATTTTAAGTACATTCACATTTCTTGATCTATATATCTCATAGACTTCACAAGCCACTCATAAAACCTTAAAATTACTATACACTCGCATATTTTCCTCAGATACTATTGCTAACTATAGTCCCTTGCACAAGATGGCAAGAGAGGCAGCCAAATAACAAACACTCATAGCTGATGGAACAAGTTCCAGTTGAGTGAGTAAGGGGGCGTAAGACACCACCCCCGTCGATGACCTATTTGACCAAGTTATGTGGATATAAAAAATTCATGGGGATTAATACATGTAGCTTCTCTTCTCGGGAAGAGAGATGGTATCTCTAAATCATCATCAATCAACATGTGGTCAAAATAATTCTTAGTATACAGCAGAACAACTGCCGGCCAAGCAATATTAATATGAAATATTGTTGCATCTTTGGTGAAGCAACTTTTGCTTTGGTCAGACAACAAAACAGCTTCAAATGTTTGAAGTAATTCCCATTGAGTAAAAAATTCTTTCAAACGTCTACGTGGAAGAAAGGAAGTAGAGCGATAAGGAAATGGCTGAGGAGTCTTGCTGGGGGTCGATGGAGGATATCTTGTGACAAGAGTCTGGATGATGCGGTTGGACACACCAACCACCAAAGAAAACAAATGCATTTGGCAACCATTGGAGTTGAGCACTGGATCAGCCTCGTTGGCACTGATGATGAAAACAGGAAGTGACAAAGCAAAGAGACATACAATAATCTACATTGAAGATTGATACATTGTGATAAGTGCCAGGGGAAGGCCAAAGCCAATGAAGTACGACCAGTTATCCTCGATGAAACATAATCTCTTGTATATTTCCCAACCCATGTTGAATCATCTGTACTCAAAGGCATAGTGCATTAAGCATACACAGGTGAATACCGTTCAGGATCACATTTACACCCACCAGAGGCACCAGCTTCATAAAGCTACCCTGTATGAGAAAAAGACAAAGATGGAGATGAGAATCGGATACAAGTTTACTGATGCAGTTGATCAGGTGGGGACGTCCTTGGCGCTGGTGATATACACTGTCAGCTATGTCTTGAAACCATATGGTGTTAATGATCCTGGAGAGCACGAAGAGTGGCAAGACCCACAATGTGTTGAAGATGGTAGAGAGGATGGGCAGCACCAACGACCACAGTGGCCCCGCTTCCTCATCCAGGAAGAGCCCCAGCACCTGCTTCAGTCCCAGCAACAGCATGTAGTGGAAGAATGCTACACTGAAGCCGAAAACATCACCGTTGAGGATGCAGCACTGCAATGTAAATGAAATGCATTGTAAGCATGTAAATGCAGTGCATTGGACTGTTCGGCCCATTCTAATCGCACAATGTTGATAAGTGTGAACTCAGAGATTTACTAGTTTGTCAAAGCTTCACACTCCCAATCGTTACAAGGGATCGAAAACAAACACACACACACACGCGCGCGCGCATTTTATCCTTCTTCCCAAAAGATCAGATCAGATTTATCCAGATCTCCCCCCACCCCCCCCCCACCAAAAAAAGAACTAGGAAACAAAAGGCTGGCATTTTAAAGGGAGAATTAGGAGACGAGTTTTCCTAAGTGAAATATCTTGGGACACATACCTCAGAGCTAAGTCTGAACAAGATATGATGGACTATGTCACCCAAAAGTGTCAGGAGGCAGTAAACAGGTTTATCCCGGCCCAAAAGGAAAAACCCGAGAAGCAAAAGAAGAATCCATAGTATAATAGGGCATGCATGGAAGCTAAGGAACTGAACAAAAGGGTGTGGAGGAACTTCCGGAATAAGAGAACACCAGAAAGCAGAGAGATACCAGAGAACCAGAAATGAGTATGCCAGGGTGAGAAGAGAAGCAGAGAAAAATTATGAAAATGATATAGCAAACAAAGCCAAGACCGAACCAAAGCTATTCTAGTCTCATCAGGAGGAAAACAATAGTGAGAGAACAGAGAACGAAACTTAGAACAGGCGAGGACAGGTATACAGAGAATGACAAAGAGGTGTGTGAAGACCTCAACAAGAGGTTCCAGGTCTTCACAATAGAACAAGGTGAGGTCACTGTGCTAGGAGAGGGGTAAGTAAACCAAGCGGCCTTGGAAGGGTTCGAAATTACGAGATGAAGTCAAGACACCGCTGGGTCTGGACGTTAGAAAGGCTCTTGGTCCAGATGGTATCTTGCCATGGGTACTGAAAAAGTGTGCAGAGGCACTTTGCTTACCACTCTCCATAGTGTATAATAGGTCACTGGAGACGGGAGACCTACCAGAAATATGGAAGACAGCGAATGTGGTCCCAATATACAAAAAAAGGGCCACAGGGAAGAGGCACTGAGCTACAGGCCAGTATCCTTGACTTGTATACTATGCAAGGTGATGAAGATCGTGAGAAAACCTAGTAACAAATCTGGAGGGAAGGGACTTCGTAACAAATCGCCAACATGAGTTCAGGGAGGGTAAATCTTGCCTGACAGCTTAGAATTCTACGATCAAGTGACAAAGATTAAGCAAGAGAAGGCTGGGCGGACTGCATTTTCTTTGATTGTCGGAAAGCCTTTGACACAGTACAACATAAGAGGCTGGTACATAAGCTGGAGAGACAGGCTTGAGTAGCTGGTAAAGTCCTCCAGTGGATAAGGGAGTACCTAAGCAATAGGAAGCAGAGAGTTACGGTGAGGGGTGAGACCTTAGATTGGCGTGAAGTCACCAGTGGAGTCCCACAGGGGCTCTGTACTCGGTCCTATCCTGTTTCTGATTTATGTAAATGATCTCCCGGAGGGTATAGACTCATTTCTCTCAATGTTTGGTGAATATGCCAAAATTATGAGGAGGATTAAGACAGGAGGAGGACTGCTTGAGGATTCAAGAAGACCTAGACAAGCTGAAGGGATGGTCGAACAAATGGTTGTTAGGTAAACCCAAACAAATGTAATGTATTGATGATAGGTGTAGGGAACAGGAGGCCAGATACAAAGTATCATCTGGGATATGAAATCCTTCGAGTCAGAGAAAAAAACTTGGGGGCAGACCTGTTCCCTGCGGCCCATATCAAGAGGATAACATCAGCGGCATATGCCAGGCTGGCCAACATAACAACGGCATTTAGAAACTTGTGTAAGGAATCATTCAGAACTTTGCATACCACACACGTCAGACCAATCCTGGAGTATGCAGCCTCATCATGGAGTCCATATCTAATGAAGGATAAGACTAAACTGGAAAAGGTTCAAAGGTTTGCCACCAGACAAACCCGAGCTGAGGGGTATGATCTACGAGGAGTAGATCATATTTTTTAAAATAGATTTTTGTAGTAGTGTAAACCGGGCCATAGACCGTCCCTTTTGCTTTTTCCCACGGCCGGTCTATTTTCAACTTTTTAGACCGTCCGTTTTGCTTTTTCCCACGGCCGGGCTATTTTCAACTTTTTAGACCGTCCGTTTTGCTTTTTCCCACGGCCGGGCTATTTTCAACTTTTTAGACCGTCCGTTTTGCTTTTTCCCACGGCCGGGCTATTTTCAACTTTTTAGACCGTCCGTTTTGCTTTTTCCCACGGCCGGGCTATTTTCAACTTTTTAGACCGTCCGTTTTGCTTTTTCCCACGGCCGGTCTATTTTCAACGTTTTAGACCGTCCCTTTTGCTTTTTCCCACGGCCGGTCTATGGCGCCGGGCTATTTTCAACTTTTAGACCGTCCGTTTTTTCAGGGGCTGGTCTACGCACCCTGGGTTTTATACAAGTCGCTCTATGGCCCCTGCCATTTTCGCTCAAGGGGATTAAACGGCCGCCTCCAGTCATCCCCAAATTTCGTTAGCTTAGTGACCCTGCACAGGCATGTTAAAGGGGATTAAAAAGCCGGTTAAGGCCCCAGGGTTTTCTTGAATTTTCTTTCATGGCCTGACCCATGCACAGGCATAGCCAATGGTCAATGACGTCATCAACTTACCTGGGGATTAAAAGGCCGGCTCCTGGCCCCATCATATTTCGTTACCTGAGCAACCCTGCACAGGCATCGCTAATGGATAATGACGTCACCCCCGTCTTCATTTTCCCTGTATAAGTCCGTTTTCTGTTACAGTGTAATTATTCCCATTTTCAATATTTATAGCAAAGGGGGATTCAAATGCTGCCTTCTGTCAAGCCTAATGTGCAATGGCGTTAATCATTATAAGCTCGTTTTTCTCAATAAGGTATTGCCGTACTGTTTCCTATTGTCTAAGATCATTTTATAGCTAAGATTACATAATAATAACATAAGAAATGACTTCAAACCCTGTTTACAGAACCAGTATTTACCCAGGTCTTTTTCCTAAATCTTAAACTTATTCCAATTTATGTCCATTGTTTCATGTTCTGTCTAGTGTTGATAATTTTAGTAGTCTATTAATATTCCCCTTTTATCATGTCCATTCATTCACAGCTCTATCATGTCACCTCTATTTCTTTGCCTTTCTAGAGAATGTAATTTAAGCTTTGTCAATCTTTCTTCAGAAATTGCTTATTGAGCATAGGGCAAAATAAAAATGAAAACTTACTATCTTTCATTTGTATGAAAACAGTCCCCTGCCAGGCGTGGTGACTTCAATGCGATTTCAGTACTAATCCAACATTACTGTATAAACTAACAGTCCCCTGCCAGGCATGGTGACTTCAATGCAATTTCAGTAGTAATCCAATATTACTGCATAAACTCATAAATGGATATGCGCATCTCACATTCACTCAAGAACATACCTCCCTTACACCTTGCGGTAGCATATAACAAATCAAAATACTCATTCGGTGTACATATATAGGAATACTACATTCAGTAAAAGCAAGCCTCTCATGTTTCTTAAATAAGGCCTTCTGCAGTTGCCTTCTTTTTCTGACGTCATCATCCCTAATGTTGCGCAAGGCGTCAACGGGCTAAATGCGGATCCCAGGAGGTTCACACATAAGTGTGAACTCTTAATCTGGCTTAATACCTCAACTGTACTCTGTGCTTCATCAAAGTTGATATTCAGCTACAATGGCTCGTATTTTCGCTCATTGCTCATATTTTCTGATATTCATAAACCCAATCAAACCATTCTAACCTAACCTAACTTATTATATATAACAAACAAATGCATTCTACAGACCAGGTATTGTTGTTTTTGTTTGGCGACATCACGAAAAGCGACCTCAGGTATAGGGATAAGATATTGCTGGCCATTGACCAATGCGGCCTTTAGCGTTCTACTGACATATGTATTTAATGTTATTATTCAAAAATGAGTAGACTAGCCATCCCCACCTAACCTAATCAGAGGACTAAGAATATACATTTTAGTCATCCACAACTGTAATCATTATTCAGTGATAAGTTCAAAAGTATAACAGCAGCCCAAATGTCGTACTGCAATTTAAGCAGAATCGTACATCTGGCAGCATAGCAGGTGAGCTGAACATAAGAATAAAGGTAACTGCAGAGGTCCTATTGGCCCATACGAGGCAGCTCCTATATATTTCCACCCAATCTCATTCATGTCCACCCTATGCTTAAAACAACCAAGGGATCCCACTTAAAGCATTTGTTTACAATAATAGTTTTAATAAATAGCTCTTATTCTAGTTTTATACACAACAGCAATTATGAAACCCTATAGCTAGATATTCTACTATAATCCACAAGTAGTTACCACACATCTGGCAGTACAGCGGATTAGTGGCTGTGTTCATAGGCTAGTCAACTGTCCTCACATCCATCAAATAGCTATCCAAATGTCGCACCTCAATTCATCCATCTAGCAACTCAGCTGGATGCTAGCCACTATATTCATAGGCTAATCATTTCTACACCTCAAAAAATCCTAGATTTGTTACGCAAATCAGGTAACTTGTTTCTAAACCAACAGTCGCAAATACAAGCATACATACCTACTCATACTCCACAACTTATACATTCATAGAGAATAGCCTAGTTTTTTGCCACCATTTCCCCATTAATCAGATGCAATTTATGCCATGCACACAGAAAATACAGCATCTACACACCAAATATGCCATTTATTCGCAAAATATATTATTTACACTCAAAATATGCCATCACACAAAAATATGTCATTTATAGACAAAAATATAACATTTACATGCAAAAATATGTCAGTTGGACATGAAAATGTAGCATTTACACAATACTGCATGGACACTCAGAGTATGACATTTACACAAAGTACAGTATTTTGCACAAATATATCAAAATGCTTATGCATTTAGACAATCAAAAATGCGCTTTCACTAAAATTACACAATTTCACAAACATAATTTTCACGAAATACCCACACATTGTCTCATAAACCAAAATACACTTACACCATGAAGATCTATTTTATCAGATTACAGAGCTTACACAAAATACACAATATTCACACACAAATACAGTTGCACCAGTTCCACTTCAACAAATATTAAAAACACAACTTGCATAAATGCACTATTATCACAAAAATTATTATAAAACATGGACAATTATTACACAGTTTGTGTAATTATTTTACATCTTTGCACAATTAATACAAGAAAACTTGCTATATAATTACTCAACTTGTACAATGACAATCAATACACAAAGGTATAAATAAACAATTCGTCCATATGCAATTACACAACATGCGCAATTAATACACAACTTATACAAATATTACACATCTTTCATAATTATTACACAACTTGTACAAATGCATATCTAGCACAAATACGTACAATACACAACTACCCCAAATACGAAAATACACAACTAGCATAAATACACGATTTACACAAATACAATTGCGACATTTACACAACTCGCTCAAAAATATAACCAATACACAACTTACCAAAATATGAACAATACACAACTTACCAAAATATGAACAATACACAACTTACCAAATATGAACAATACATAACTAGCACATATTCATTAAATACACAACTAAGCAATTTCCGCAAATACACATACAAAAACATATACAATTAATACATACAACTTTCACAAAACAATACACAATTTATAGAAATATAATCAATACATAATTGCAATAATCATACAACTTATGCAAAATACATAATCTGCACAATTAATACACAAGTATATTAATTGTGCTATATATGTACAAACACAACCAACTAGGTCAAACAATACACAATTTGCATGATATTTTTCTGGGTATATTTAGGACATTAATTATAATATGTTGAGTTTAACCAACTCCCCAAAAGTCAGAATTTCACATATAAAAATGGTGCATATGACTTCCTATCTCAATATATAACACATTCTTTTTCCATTAAGATATCAACATTATTAGTGCTAAACTATTCATCTAACATATGTCCACTGTTTTAATGTCTAATTAATACCTTCCTTGTTACATCCTCTCCAATCAGACCACCCATATTTATGTATTTATTCAAATCATCTAACAGACTTATTTGTTCTAGCCTTAGTTATGTTAGGGCAGGTGGGGTTAGGTGAAGTCAGTATTTTCTATGATAATTTTAGACAAATTTGCTATATCTTATCAAAATGCATCTTGTTAAAACTTAAATTCATCTAAATCTATAAAAAATATACTTCGCAAATTTGACTAAATTCAACCTAGCTAAACTAAATATGAGCATCCCATATCTTCACATACAAGCCTATGTCGCCTCTGTCCATACATTATATGAGTCTGCCATATAGCTCGAACCCCAAATAGGAAAATTTACACTATTTCATAAACATGCTAGTTCATTACCCTAAGATATTATATATGTCCTTCCCTACACGACCTCACCTAACCTGACCTGGCATAATCAAACCTAGATTTAGTTCAAGTTGGTGAAATTTAAGCTATGCCACTTTAATTCGACATAATTTATGGCAATTTCCACCAAATATACCCAAATGTTGCGTAGCATAGCACTGCCAAAGCCCATTTTCTCCTATTCCATACTACCCTACACAACCTCACCTAACCTGACCTAGCATATCCAAACCTGGATTTGGTTAAAGTTGGCGAAATTTATGCTATGCCACCTAAATATGACCTAATTTAAGGCAATTTCCACCAAATATACCCAAATGTTGTGTATCATAGCATCACCAAAGCCCATTTTTACCTACATTTTCTCCTATTCCATCCTACCCTACACAACCTCACCTAACCTATCATATCCAAACCTGGATTTGGTTAAAGTCTGCGAAATTTAAGCTATCCCACATAAATTCGACCTAATTTAAGGCAATTCCCACCAAATATCCCCAAATGTTGCGTATCACAGCACTGCCAAAGCCCATTTTTACCTACATTTTCTCCTATTCCATCCTACCCTATGCAACCTTACCTAACCTATCCTACCATATCCAAACCTAGATTTGGTTGAAGTCTGCGAAATTTAAGCTATCCCACCTAAATTCTATCTAATTTAAGGCAATTCCCACCAAATATATCCAAATGTTCTGTATCACAGCACTGCCAAAGCCCATTTTTACCTACATTTTCTCCTATTCCATCGTACCCTACGCAACCTTACCTAACCTATCCTAGCATATCCAAACCTAGATTTGGTTAAAGTCGGCGAAGTTTAAGTTATCCCATATAAATTTGACCTAATTTAAGACAATTTCCACCAAATATACCCAAAAATGTTTTGGAACATAGCACGGCCAAAGCTCATTTTAGCTGAGTTTTCACCTATTCCAACCTGCCCTAGACAACCCTACCCATTCTCTCCTGGCATATCCAAAGTCAGATTTGATTATAGATAGCAAAATTTATGCCTTTCCAACCTAAATTTTACCTAATTTAAGCCAATTTCCACCGAATATACCCAAATGTTTTTGTATCTTAGCATGGTCAAAGTTTATTTTAGCTGAGTTTTCACCTATTCCAACCTGCCCTAGACATCCCTACCCGGCCTCTCCTGGCCGGGTAGGAGAAATCTGACAGCCAAAGTCAGATTTGATTATAGTTGGCAAAATTTATGCCTTTCCCACCTAAATTTTACCTAATTTATGCCAATTTCCACCGAATATACCCAAATGTTTTGTATCTTAGCATGGTCAAAGTTCATTTCACCCAAGTTTTTCACCTATTCCATCTTACCTTACACAGCCTTACCTAACCTGACCTAGCATATCCCAAGCTAGATTTGATTAGAGTTCGTGAAATTTATGCTGACTCACCTAAATTCAACCTAATTTAAGACAATTTCTACCCAATATACCCAAAATGATTTGTTACATAGCTCAGCCAAAGACCATTTTACCCGAGTTTTCACATATTCCAACCTACCCTACATAGCCTTACCTATCCCTGACCTAGCAGATTTGATTAAAGTTGGGTTAATTTAAGCTATCGCCATCAAATTGGAGACAATTTCCACCAAATATGCCTAATTGTTGTGTATCATAGCACAGCCAAAACCCATTTTACCCACATTTTCATCCATTCCATCTAAACCTGGACCTAGCCTCTGATACTACATATACTCAGAGAAGTGATGTTTTTTGGATATGAACCTAAATGCCCGTGACTAACCTGCAAGAGTCTTGGAGCTTTGTTGAATATTTTATCTATTTTTCTTCAAAAATTGAAGTTTTGGATATGAACCTATCCGCACTGTGCCTAACCTGCTAGGTTCTTTGTTGAACATTGTAACCATATTCATAGAAAAGTGATGTTTTGGATATGGACCTAAGAGCCCCTCTCCTTTAAAACTTGGAACTGTGTTCAATATTGTAGATATAGTGTTGGGTATGTGTTTAGTTTTTACACATCAACCCAACCGTCCTGGACCTAACCTCCCTTCCTCTAACTTCAAATTTATCGTAAATATGGAAGGACGTGTTGTTTGTGCAACAACCCAACCGTCCTTGACCTAACCTCCATTTATCAAACTTCAAATTTATTGTATTTATGGGAAGAAGGTGTTGTTTATGCATCAACCCAACCTCCCTGGACCTAACCTCTGATACACGAATCTTGGTTCAACATTGCATCATACTCGTAGCATATTTTATTTCACATAATTCATCCATCCTCAACCTAACCTCTATTACCTGAGGGAGGAAGGTTAATGGAAAACATGATAATAATGGGAATTTTCTCTACATCAGTTCAACTTAACCATCCTTAACCTAACCTTAGTTAGAAAGGGATATAACTCACCAAAACTATTTAATTACCATTTACCTTATTTTCATTATCTTCCACGAACTCTAATCAAATCTAGCTTGGGATATGCTAGGTCAGGTTAGGTAAGGCTGTGTAAGGTAAGATGGAATAGGTGAAAAACTTGGGTGAAATGAACTTTGACCATGCTAAGATACAAAACATTTGGGTATATTCGGTGGAAATTGGCATAAATTAGGTAAAATTTAGGTGGGAAAGGCATAAATTTTTCCAACTACCTTCTGAAGTTGTATTTAATATACGAAAGTACTTAAGGAAATTTCCTGTTTCATTTTTCCTCCGTGGTCTGACATTGTCATATATATATATATATATATATATATATATATATATATATATATATATATATATATATATATATATATATATATATATATATATATATATATATATATATGTCGTACCTAGTAGCCAGAACGCACTTCTCAGCCTACTATTCAAGGCCCAATTTGCCTAATAAGTCAAGTTTTCATGAATTAATTGTTTTTCGACTACCTAACCTACCTAACCTAACCTAACTTTTTCTGCTACCTAACCTAACCTAACCTATAAAGATAGGTTAGGTTAGGTTAGGTAGGGTTGGTTAGGTTCGGTCATATATCTACGTTAATTTTAACTCAAATAAAAAAAAATTGACCTCATACATAATGAAATGGGTAGCTTTATCATTTCATAAGAAAAAATTAGAGAAAATATATTATTTCAGGAAAACTTGGCTTATTAGGCAAATCGGGCCTTGCATAGTAGGCCGAATACGACGTTCTGGCTACTAGGTACGACATATATATATATATATATATATATATAACTTTAGAACACTTTCCCACCAGGAGACTCGAACCCTAGCCAGCACAGAAGCCTTCCAGCAACTGGCATAACAGGTACGCCTTAACCCTCTGCACCACCGCTCAGACCCTTAAAAGTGATGGTAATTTCGGAGTATTTAAATCCCCCAAAGATCAACACCTCCCAAGAGCACCAGAGCAAGTGAGGGGTCATTTAGACGTTAATTTCATCAAGTCCCTGTTAATATGGGAAGACACAGTGTCTCTGCTTAAGGCACAACTCTCCTAAACACGAGAGTTAAGTATACAACTTTAGAACACTTTCCCACCAGGAGACTCGAACCCTAGCCAGCACAGAAGCCTTCCAGCAACTGGCATAACAGGTACGCCTTAACCCTCTGCACCACCGCTCAGACCCTTAAAAGAGATGGTAATTTCGGAGTATTTAAATCCCCCAAAGATCAACACCTCCCAAGAGCACCAGAGCAAGTGAGGGGTCATTTAGACGTTAATTTCATCAAGTCCCTGTTAATATGGGAAGACACAGTGTCTCTGCTTAAGGCACAACTCTCCTAAACACGAGAGTTAAGTATACAACTTTAGAACACTTTCCCACCAGGAGACTCGAACCCTAGCCAGCACAGAAGCCTTCCAGCAACTGGCATAACAGGTACGCCTTAACCCTTTGCACCACCGCTCAGACCCTTAAAAGAGATGGTAATTTCGGAGTATTTAAATCCCCCAAAGATCAACACCTCCCAAGAGCACCAGAGCAAGTGAGGGGTCATTTAGACGTTAATTTCATCAAGTCCCTGTTAATATGGGAAGACACAGTGTCTCTGCTTAAGGCACAACTCTCCTAAACACGAGAGTTAAGTATACAACTTTAGAACACTTTCCCACCAGGAGACTCGAACCCTAGCCAGCACAGAAGCCTTCCAGCAACTGGCATAACAGGTACGCCTTAACCCTCTGCACCACCGCTCAGACCCTTAAAAGAGATGGTAATTTCGGAGTATTTAAATCCCCCAAAGATCAACACCTCCCAAGAGCACCAGAGCAAGTGAGGGGTCATTTAGACGTTAATTTCATCAAGTCCCTGTTAATATGGGAAGACACAGTGTCTCTGCTTAAGGCACAACTCTCCTAAACACGAGAGAGTTTATATATATATATATATATATATATATATATATATATATATATATATATATATATATATATATATATATATATATATATATATATATATATATATATATATATATATATATATATATTACTGCATATATATATATATATATATATATATATATATATATATATATATATATAACTGAAAACTCACACCCCAGAAGTGACTCGAACCCATACTCCCACAACTGGTATGTACAGGGACGCCTTAATCCGCTTGACCATCACGACCGGACATAAGGAAGTGATAGCCGAGGCTATATGAACCACTTCCCCGCCGGCACTCGGATGGTAATCTTGGGCATAGCATTTTATCAAATCACCTCATTCTTTGGGGCACACGTGAGGAACACAAATGCAAACAAGCCTGAATGGTCCCCAGGACTATATACAA
Source organism: Procambarus clarkii (assembly GCF_040958095.1). Classification (NCBI taxonomy): domain Eukaryota; kingdom Metazoa; phylum Arthropoda; class Malacostraca; order Decapoda; family Cambaridae; genus Procambarus; species Procambarus clarkii. The sequence goes on along the minus strand of NC_091184.1, from coordinate 17,144,480 downwards.
CTGAAAACTCACACCCCAGAAGTGACTCGAACCCATACTCCCACAACTGGTATGTACAGGGACGCCTTAATCCGCTTGACCATCACGACCGGACATAAGGAAGTGATAGCCGAGGCTATATGAACCACTTCCCCGCCGGCACTCGGATGGTAATCTTGGGCATAGCATTTTATCAAATCACCTCATTCTTTGGGGCACACGTGAGGAACACAAATGCAAACAAGCCTGAATGGTCCCCAGGACTATATACAACTGAAAACTCACACCCCAGAAGTGACTCGAACCCATACTCCCACAACTGGTATGTACAGGGACGCCTTAATCCGCTTGACCATCACGACCGGACATAAGGAAGTGATAGCCGAGGCTATATGAACCACTTCCCCGCCGGCACTCGGATGGTAATCTTGGGCATAGCATTTTATCAAATCACCTCATTCTTTGGGGCACACGTGAGGAACACAAATACAAACAAGCCTGAATGGTCCCCAGGACTATATACAACTGAAAACTCACACCCCAGAAGTGACTCGAACCCATACTCCCACAACTGGTATGTACAGGGACGCCTTAATCCGCTTGACCATCACGACCGGACATAAGGAAGTGATAGCCGAGGCTATATGAACCACTTCCCCGCCGGCACTCGGATGGTAATCTTGGGCATAGCATTTTATCAAATCACCTCATTCTTTGGGGCACACGTGAGGAACACAAATGCAAACAAGCCTGAATGGTCCCCAGGACTATATACAACTGAAAACTCACACCCCAGAAGTGACTCGAACCCATACTCCCACAACTGGTATGTACAGGGGACGCCTTAATCCGCTTGACCATCACGACCGGACATAAGGAAGTGATAGCCGAGGCTATATGAACCACTTCCCCGCCGGCACTCGGATGGTAATCTTGGGCATAGCATTTTATCAAATCACCTCATTCTTTGGGGCACACGTGAGGAACACAAATGCAAACAAGCCTGAATGGTCCCCAGGACTATATACAACTGAAAAACTCACACCCCAGAAGTGACTCGAACCCATACTCCCACAACTGGTATGTACAGGGGACGCCAAAGAATGAGGTGATTTTGATAAAATGCTATGCCAAGATTACCATCCGAGTGCCGGCGGGGAAGTGGTTCATATAGCCTCGGCTATCACTTCCTTATGTCCGGTCGTGATGGTCAAGCAGATTAAGGCGTCCCTGTACATACCAGTTGTGGGAGTATGGGTTCGAGTCACTTCTGGGGTGTGAGTTTTCAGTTGTATATAGTCCTGGGGACCATTCAGGCTTGTTTGCATTTGTGTTCCTCACGTGTGCCCCAAAGAATGAGGTGATTTGATAAAATGCTATGCCCAAGATTACCATCCGAGTGCCGGCGGGGAAGTGGTTCATATAGCCTCGGCTATCACTTCCTTATGTCCGGTCGTGATGGTCAAGCGGATTAAGGCGTCCCTGTACATACCAGTTGTGGGAGTATGGGTTCGAGTCACTTCTGGGGTGTGAGTTTTCAGTTGTATATAGTCCTGGGGACCATTCAGGCTTGTTTGCATTTGTGTTCCTCACGTGTGCCCCAAAGAATGAGGTGATTTGATAAAATGCTATGCCCAAGATTACCATCCGAGTGCCGGCGGGGAAGTGGTTCATATAGCCTCGGCTATCACTTCCTTATGTCCGGTCGTGATGGTCAAGCGGATTAAGGCGTCCCTGTACATACCAGTTGTGGGAGTATGGGTTCGAGTCACTTCTGGGGTGTGAGTTTTCAGTTGTATATAGTCCTGGGGACCATTCAGGCTTGTTTGCATATATATATATATATATATATATATATATATATATATATATATATATATATATATATATATATGCAGTAATATTGGATTACTACTGAAAATCGCACTGAAGTCACCATGCCTGGCAGGAGACTGATAGTTTATACAGTAATATTGGATTAGTACTGAAATCGCATATGAAGTCACCACGCCTGGCAGGGGGACTGTTTCATACAAATGAAAGATAGTAAGTTTTCATTTTTATTTTGCCCTATGCTCAATAAGCAATTTCTGAAGAAAGATTGACAATGCTTAAATTACATTCTCTAGAAAGGCAAAGAAATAGAGGTGACATGATAGAGCTGTGAATGAATGGACATGATAAAGGGGGAATATTAATAGACTATTAAAATTATCAACACTAGACAGAACATGAAACAATGGACATAAATTGGAATAAGTTTTAGATTTAGATTTAGGAAAAAGACCTGGGTAAATACTGGTTCTGTAAACAGGGTTTGAACTCATTTCTTATGTTATTATGTAATCTTAGCTATAAAATGATCTTAGACAATGGGAAACCGTACGGCAATACCTTATTGAGAAAAACGAGCTTATAATGATTAACACCATTGCACATTAGGCTTGACAGAAGGCAGCATTTGTATCCCCCCTTTGCTATAAACATTAAAAATGGGAATAAACATACTATAACAGAAAACGGACTTATTCAGGGAAGAAGAATACGGGGTGACTATTAGCAATGCCTGTGCGAAATATGATGGGGCCGGCCTTTTAATGCCCAGGTAAGTTGATGACGTCATTGACCATTAGCAATGCCCGTGCATGGCTCACCGGGCTAACGAAAAAACATGGGGCCATAACGTGTCCCTTAAATCTCACCGGTGGTAACGAAAAAACATGGGGCCATAAACGTGTCCCTTAAATCTCACCGGGGGTAACGAAAAAAACATGGGGCCATAACGTGTCCCTTAGGAAAAGCAAAACGGACACGTTATGGCCTGGTTTACATCTACTGGTGAGTGGTGACGCCTGGGTGGTGTTTGGCCGAGCTGGGTGATTGGTGACGCCTGGGTCGGTGATTGGCCGGGCTGGGTGATTGGTGACGCCTGGGTGGTGTTTTGGCCGGGCTGGGTGAGTGGTGACGCCTGGGTCTGAGATTTGCTACTACCGCGGGAGTTACTCGTCAAGTAGTTAAGGTGTGTGGAGGCACTACTCGAGATGCCTCTTGTAGGGAGGTCTGGGGAAGGCTTCAGCCTGGATATTGAATGCCTTGGTCGACTTTGAGGTAGCGGTACCAGCCCAATCCTTTATTTTATATAAAAATTTAACCAGTGCCTCAAAAAAATATTCAAAATCTACCCTATCTATAGAATTTAAAATCTGCAGATTGTATCGAAATAATCGGCATAATTCAAATGCTGAATCCAGTTATCTGACACCCGACTGTAATGCTGTTTATAGTCCAGCAATCTTCCCAATACACCTGGAAGAAAAATTCAATACTCAGAATTGATATAACTAAATTCAATATTGCAACCACTATCACAAAATCTGGCCAACAAATATCATTGGTCATCGGCGTCCATCAACGTGTTTCGTCATGAACGCGTAACACAAGAATTCCAATACATGCTGAAATCTCACTGCTTCAGGAGAAGAACACTGAACTCTTCAAGTTCAGTGTTCCCCTGCACTAACACAAATAATGGGTTTGTTCCCATTTCCTGTCATAATATCATTCATGTTTCCAACAATATCACCAATTCCAGCTCCCGGGTAGCAAACCCTTAATCTGTTCCCCCTATCTCTGGCACAAAACGTTCTGTCTAAATACCTCACCTGGGAATCTCCCACAACCAAAATTCCCTTCGATTCTCCCTTTTCCTTTTGAGCAGTTTGAGGGACCTGCGCTTTAATGCTCCTAGTTACTTTGTCTTTGCCAACTCGTTGAACAACAGGTACAACACAGCACTCGTCCTCTAATACGAGTGCTGTGTTGCACTCATAAATAATATATAACTTATTTAAGAATATTCTAAACAAAGCATAGGAACTTAGTATACCATACAAATTGAATAGGTCGAATACTAATGACCCAAAGTGGATAACAAATAATTTAAAGAACCTTATAGGTAACAGGAGAGCTTGGTACAAAAGGATTAAGAATGGGGAAGTCAGGTTAGAACAGGAATTCATACAACTGGTTAGAAATGTTAAAAAAGAGATTAGGAAAGTAAAAAGAAACTATGAAGTTCGCATAGCAGAGCAAGCAAAGTCAAATCCTAAAGGGTTTTTTCAGTTATATCGAACTAAGACTACGGAAAGGATAGGTCCATTAAAATCTGAGACAGGTCAAATAACGGATAATGACAAGGAGATGAGTAGTATTTTTAACAAATATTTTATATCTGTATTTACTAAAGAAGAACTTAACAATATGCCTTCAGCCGAACAAGTCTATGTGGGTGGGGATGAGGACAGGTTGACTAGTTTAGCAGTTACCAGGGAGGATGTAATTAAACAAATAGAAAAACTAAAACCAAACAAATCCCCAGGGCCGGATGAAGTGTTTGCCAGGGTGCTTAAAGAATGCAAAGAGGAGCTTTCCGACCCACTGTCTACCATATTTAATAAATCAATAGAGTCAGGCAGAGTGCCAGAGTTATGGAAGGTAGCTAATGTGGTACCAATTTTTAAGAAAGGAGATAGATCACTTGCGTCAAACTATCGGCCAATTAGCCTAACGTCTATTGTGGGAAAGTTACTTGAATCAATAATTGCAGATGCAATTCGTCTCCATCTTGAATGGCATAAATTAATAAATGAG